>NC_084743.1:21073859-21286359 GCF_033978785.1 Entelurus aequoreus | reverse complement strand
AGAAATGTTTGTTACTCACAAAGCATATACACTATATTGCATTACTAATATAGTTCCAGCAACCTTACTTGTTGAACTTTCACGGCTACAGTCATTTTATATCAACATTTTTTATGTCTTTTTTTTAACATTTTATTTTATTTATTTTATTTTATTTTATTATTTTATTATTTTATTATTTTATTATTTTATTATTTTATTATTTTATTATTTTATTATTTTATTTTATTTAAATTTAAAATTTAAAATTTAAATAAAATAAATAAATAAATAAATAAAATAATAATAATAATAATAATTTTATTTTATTTTATTTTATTATTTTATTATTTTATTATTTTATTATTTTATTATTTTATTATTTTATTATTTTATTTTATTTTATTTAAATTTAAAATTTAAAATTTAAAATTTAAATAAAATAAAAAAATAAAAAAATAAAAAAATAAAATAAAATAAAATAAAATAAATAAAATAAAATGTTAAAAAAAAGACCTAAAAAATGTTGATATAAAATGACTGTAGCCGTGAAAGTTCAACAAGTAAGGTTGCTGGAACTATATTAGTAATGCAATAAAATTAAATTTAAAATTTAAATGTATTTATTTTTTTCATTACATTTATTTTTTTCTAATTTTTTTTTTTTTTCTTAATTTAGTTCAAGCAACCTTATTATTGAAATTTCACGGTGACAGTAATTTTATATTAACATTTTTGAGGACTTTTTTTAATGTTTTGTTTATGTATTGTATTTATTTTATTGACTTTTTTAATTTTTAATTTTTTAATTTATTTTTTTTTTTTTCTTCATTATTTCTTAATTTAGTTCAAACAACCTTATTATTGAAATTTCACGGCGACAGTAATTTTATATGAAAAATTTGTAGGTCTTTTTTTACGTTTTGTTTATTTATTGTATTTATTTTATTTACATTTTTCATTTTAAATAATTTTAAATTATTTTAAATTTAAAAACTTTTTTTTTTTTCTTTTCTTTTTTTTTCTTAATTTATTTCAAGGAACCTTATTATTGAACTTTCACGGCGAGAGTAATTTTATATTGAAACTTTTGAGGTCTTTTTTTTACGTTTTATTTATTTTTTTATGACAACATCATTTATTAAGTTCTCCAGGATCTCTTCATATTGCCATTGCCCATCTTGCCGTTGAGGTCTCTAATTTGTAGCATGATGTCTCTTTTCAGAGAAGCTCTGGGTTACAGTTTGAAGTTGGTTGTACAAATATGCCTTGCAGTTTTAAACGCTCATACCGGCGTTCTGAATCAAATCAAATCAAACTTTATTTATAAAGCAATTTTCATGCACAGGCAAGTGACGAGCACAACGTAATGTACAAAACAAAACAAAAAAACGAACAAAAAAAACAATAATAGAAGAAGACAAGAAAACACACACGCATTTACACACACTCACGCTATTGAAAATAACAAAGCAAAAACAAAACATGGCATGGCACTGAGAATTTGAGGTAAAACGCCACCTTTGAGGCATTCATGCTGGAGAATAACTAAAATTCACACCATATATATATATATATATATATATATATATATATATATATATATATATATATATATATATATATATATATATATATATATATATATATATATATATATATATCAGAGGTGGGACCAAGTCATTGCTTTGCAAGTCACAAGTAAGTCTCAAGTCTTTGCCCTCAAGTCTCGAGTCAAGTCCCGAGTCAAGACAGGCAAGTCCCGAGTCAAGTCCAAAGTCAAGACTGGAAAGTCTCAAGTCAAGTCACAAGTCATGCATTTTGAGTTTCGAGTCCTTTCAAGTCCTTTTAACCACAGACTAATATTTTTACACAGATTGTGTATGCTTTTAAAACGTTGTATTTATTTATTAAAACAAGTGCATTTGAAATAGCAGGAAAAAAAATAGTACTGACATTGCAATTCATAATAGCACTATTAACCAGTCATTTTAATAGTGTAAACAAATTTAAACATTTAACTCATTCCTTTACAGAATAAACACATTTGCAAAAACAAGTGCAACTGTACTTATTTGTACAAAAGTGTTAACATTGTATGTCCATGGCATATTGCATTGTAACTAGTTCCACAGCAGTTTCTATTCTGTTCTTACCTTATCTCATTGATCTCATCTCATACTGTATGTGTGTTTATGTGTGCGTACACATGAAAAACATAACAAATACATGAACATAACAATGAACAGAGTTGTACTTTTTAGATGTCAGGGCCCTATGCAATATGTACACATATTCTTAATATAGTATACATTTTAACTGACCTTTATTTGACTATGTTTGTCTTTTTGTAGGTGGCTAAAATACGCGGTGCTGCTGACCGCCGTCTAACGTTACGTTATTGTGTGTGATACATTGACTAACGTAACGTTATTTGTAGGTACCTCAGTTATTTGTAGGTACCTCATGCAACCCTGCTTAAAAAAAATCACAAAAAGTATGAATAAGGTAGCGAACTGCAGTGGACGCAACAGATTGCCGTGTTTGCAATGACGTTATAACCACAGACATCTTATAAGTAGACGCAGCATTGGTTGCTGTGACGCGAGCAATTTGCATCTTGAAGTGGTGATGAGGAGCCGGCGAGTAGCCTAAACTGACAGTTGACAGGTGGAAAACAAAGATGCCGGGTTGGTGTTCAGCGTTTTCCTGCTCAAATGAGCGGACTGTTGAAAATAGGAATCGGGGGATTACTTTTCACAAGTAAGATTTAACATTAATGTACTATTGGTTGTATTTTATGAAAATAACATTACCACAGAGTTGAGAAGGAGCAAAGATCTTCAATATTTGTATGTGAAAATCACAAATAAATCTTCTGTGGGATGATGACGCCCCTAAAGGGGTTTGGTTTACAAACTTTCAGCCCCACCAAAAACAAAATTCACCAGCCGCCAGTGATTATGATGCATTCTCATTTTAGGCAAAATATAAGACAATACTTTCTTAACAGTATAATTGTAACCAGGAATAAGTCTTCAAGTAACAATATTCAAATACTAACATTGTTGGGTAAGACAGCATTTGGTTTTATTCTGAATCCAGTGAAACAGATTGGTGGTTTTAGCTGATATAAAGACTTTCAGGTGTTTATATATGTTTAAGTATTTGGCAGACGCTTTTATCCAAAGCGACATACATAAAAAATACATATATAACAATCACTGTAAACATGATCATTTAAGGGAAGAATGTAATACAAAATATCAATACAAAGTGTCAAGACAGAATACACTCTCTGCTGCTGCAGCAACAGAGATAGTCTATAAGATATATAGATATCTAATGTATTCATACATTGTTTATGTAGGATATACACATGTATATATAACCTAATCATATTGTTTCTTCAATTTAAAAATAGCTGACCGTTTTTTTCCCCCTTCTCTGGGGATTATATTCCCAGTTTTGATCTCGGACGTCTGGTCACTTATAGCGTATAAGAATATTATATTACTGTTAAGCAAACTATGAATAATAAAACACGCCAAAACATGTGTCCTTTATCATAGCTACACGTATGACAACAAAGCGCGTGAAAATCAGTGGTATTCAGTGAGGTAAGATGAATTAAATGCGCTGACAGTTCATTGCTCCTGCCAAATGAATTGCACTAGTGGAGCGGATCACCACTCCAAGATGGCGGCCCCGCGTCTCGTCGCGCCTGTAGGCAGTAGCGCTCCATGCTGCGTACCCTTATGAGATGTCTATGGTTATAACGTTAGCAGTGAGTTTACAGCCTCACTGATTTAACAACACAGCAAATAAAAGTCACGTTACTTAGCCAATAAACGTTAGCTTACATTCAAAACTTACCCTTCTTTGTGCATCTTCAAATGTCGAACGAAGTTGGAAGTTGTTACGTCTCCGTCTATAATATTCGAACTGCATGATTTGCATAGGGCTATTCGTTTTTTGTTGACCGAGTCGTAGTTTTAATACCCGAACGAAATTAACTTTGGCATAATTGTTTCTCACTGCCGCATTGTTTGACAATTCTTCTTCATTGGTTGTCCTGCAATTTGATTGGATGAGAGCTGTGTGATGAAAACAGCGTAGATCTAATTTGATTGGCTGTTGTACTGAGAGCACACACGCTGACAGGAACAACACGCTGATAGACAGACGAAGAAAAGGAAAATCACGGAGCGGCGCGCTCCCAAATAACTTTTTAATCTTTGGGTTTTGGGGAAAGTAGCAAGTCATGTCAAGTCAAAAGGCTCAAGTCCAAGTGAAGTCACAAGTCATTGATGTTAAAGTCTAAGTCGAGTTGCAAGTCTCTTTACATTTTGTCAAGTCGAGTCCAAAGTCATCAAATTCATGACTCGAGTCTGACTCGAGTCCAAGTCATGTGACTCGAGTCCACACCTCTGATATATATATATATATATATATATATATGTGTGTAGGTTGTCCCGATACTAATATTTTGGTACCGGTACCAACAAGTATTTTGATACTTTTCTAAATAAAGGGGACCACAAAAATGGCAGCATTGGCTTTATTTTACCCAAAAATCTTATGGTGCATTAAAAATGTTTTTTTATTGCAATCCAAGAACAATTTTGTCCTTAAATAGTGAAGTGAATTATATTTATATAGCGCTTTTTCTATATTGAGGGTTCCAGGTTCGATCCCCACTTCCGCCATCCTAGTCACTGCCATTGTGTCCTTGGGCAAGACACTTTACCCACCTGCATCCCAGTGCCACACACACCGGTTTAAATGTAACTTAGATGTTGGGTTTCACTATGTAAAGCGCTTTGAGTCACTAGAGAAGAGCGCTATATAAATATAATTCACTTCACTACTATTATGAAGTACAGGGTGAATAAGGAGGCATGTGTGCTCAAGTTAACTTTCTGTCAGAATAATTGTATCTTAAGTTAACACAAAACTTTGTGTTACATTGAGTTCATTTCGCCCATGCGAGAGGATAAAATCTGTCTTTGATCCTACCAATCAAAAAGCTTGTAAAACTCCACTGTGTACGGTGGGAAGCGACATGAAGGTGTCAGTTTCTTTGATGTATTGTAATCCACAGAAAGATATTGTCTTGACCCGAGATCTACAAAGCGGAGAGTAAGCAGGACCTGACTCCCCTCCGGGCGATTTTTCTTTGAACTGTTTTGTAATCAAAGGCGATGGCGGTTTATGACCCCCCTCCCTTAGAAACAGCTGTTGCCATGTAATCAGGGAAAGTCCAAATTAAAGAGGAGGCGTACAATCTTTCGTCAGAGCGTGGTGACACACTGTACAAGGGTACAGCTGTACGCGTTTCTCCTCAATTGAGCCAAATTGAATTCTGTCTCTGTTTAATTCCTTGCTTCTTGTCTTGTTTAATATATTTCATCAGTGTTGGAACCTGGCACTGTCAGTTTCGGTTCCTGCCAAGGCCAGCAACCAAGGGGGAAAAAAATCAAACGAGAAGGTTGTCCATTTTAGAGACTGCTTCGACATTTTGATATGTCGGTTTATTGTCTGGTATTATTTTTTTTTAACTATCAGATTCCGTCCAAGTCAGTACACAGTTAATTGTGCACTTTAATTTCAACTTTTGCTGCAAACAATCCAATCAGGAAGCATCGAGTAATTGGAATGCGACTGCCAGAAAAAGGACAGGAGATCATCGCAGTTCATTAAAATGCGACACAATGGAAAAGCTCTGCAAAGCTTTGATGAGCCCGCATAATACCCGTAAGCCACAGTGATGACGTTGCCGAATACATGAAAATAAGTCTTATCGTCAAACCTCCTTTTATTGAAAATGCTGAATGACCGTAATTAAGAATGTTAAAACCGGGCATTTAAAAAATCATTGAGCTCAGTCCCTGGTGGTGATAACAAAAGCTTACGCTAATAAGCTTGTATTGTCTGTCAGTGTCTCACCATTTCTAAATCGGGCAAATGTTTGGGTCAAACAAACGAACCAAGCTGAAACTTTGTTTTAGATAAAGTTCAAAATCTTGATTGTCTTTTGTAATATTTGACTATATCAATATTGAGGCGGAATCACACTTTTTTGGAATGTTGCCTATCATTCACAATCACAAGAACACATAGTTTTTTTTTTAATGCATTCTAACTGGTAAATAAACGTCGGCAGAAGTCAGGCTAACAATGCGTATTACGCCTATAACGCGTTCTAAAAAACATCCAAACGTCTCGATTGTCAGAATAATTGCATAGAAGTTATCACGCAACTTCTGTGTTACGTTGAGTTCAGGTCCCCTGCGAGAAGACAAAAGCTGTCTTCCATCTTATCAAGCAAAAGGCTTGTAAAACTCCACCGTGTGCGATGGGATGCGACATGGAGGTGCCGGTTTCTTTGATCTATTGTCAGCCGCAGGAAGATTTTGTCCTGACCCGAGATCTACAAAGCGGAGAGGAAGCAGAACCTGACACTTTTTTCTTTGAACTGTTTATGACCGGGTGCGAAAGCTGTTTATGACCACCTCCCCTTAGAAACAGCTGCGTAATGTAATGCAATTCTATGTAACCAGAAAAGGCCCAAATAAAAGTGGAGGCGTGGAACTCCCTCGTCAGAGCGTGGTGGGAGGCTGTGCGAAGTTGCAGCCCAGACGTTTCTCCTCATGAGCTAAATTGAATCCTGTCTCTGTTTGATTTCTTTGCTTCTTGTCTTGTCTGATAGATGTCATCGGTGTTTGAACCTGACATCCATCAACATTTTATATACATGCTGCAAGTATATATGTGATTGATAATAACACGTAATATTTTCGTGTTTTGGTCATTTTACCCATACGGCGGCACATTATTTTCACAGATGCATCACAACGTTGGCTATTTCCTTCAACAAAACTGACTACTAATGGCAGACTTCATGAGAGACAACAAAGACTACTTTGGGACAAATGATGATCCAGAACCTTATATTTTTGAGCCTGAATATACGGAGGATGATCTATAAGTTTTTAAACAATAAGCATCATGTAGCAGTATTGCTAAGTGCTGAACTAGAAATACAAACGAGGAGCATAATAAAACAATCCCTTACTGTACAATGTCTGCTCTCACTGGGATGCCGACGGATGGGATGTTTATATCTTCCCGTTTAGATGAAGAATTAACCACAATCCTCACACGGGGTTAAAAAGCAAACAAGCGTCTTTTTGTGTCTGTCCCGTGTTTTTTGTGTCTTTTGCTAAAAATCATTAACTTAGAAATTAATGGCAAATTTTTACCACTGTGTTACATGGCCTTTCCCGGTTTTGCCGAAATATCAGGAATTCCGTAATACCATTTCTCAATTCAACATGTTGCTACTTCAACATTTCTCGACCAATTTGAAAAATTCTAACATCAGATCATTCAAGTTTTTTTTAATCATTTTCAAAAAAATTCCCGCTTTTCCCAAAATTCCCCAATTATTTGGAAATTCCCATTGATTTTCAATGGGAATTCTTCAAAGTTCCACAACTCCCACATTTTTCATTTGATTCAAACCATTCCACCTTAAACACATTCAAAAATCCTGGAAATTTAAATTCCCTTTTTTTTTTCAAAAAAATTCCAGGATTATCCAGAATTCCTAGTTTTCCAAAGCCCTATTTCCACCATTTTTTTTGGCAACTACTTCTTCCACATTTTTCAACGCATTTCAACCGTTCTACCATCAAAACATTCCTCCTAATCAGGACAAAAAAATTAAATTGTTTTTTTGAACTGAAAAAATTACCCGGTTTTCCCGAAATTCCAGGAGTTCCGTAATACCATTTCTCAATTCAACATGTTACTACTTCAACATTTCTCGACCGATTTGAAAAATTCCTACACCAACCATTCAGATCATTTAAGTTTTTGTTTTTTTACCATTTTCAAAAAAATTCCCGCTTTTCCCGAAATTCCCTAATTCTTTGGAGATTCCCATTGATTTTCAATGGGAATTCTTCAAAGTTCCACAACTCCCACATTTTTCATCTGATTCAAATCCTTCCACCTTCAACACATTTCAAAATCCTGAAAATTTAAATTCCCTTTTTTTCCAAGATCAAAAAAATTCCAGGATTATCCAGAATTCCTGGTTTTCCAAAGCCCTATTTCCACCATTTTTTTGGCAACTACTCCTTCCACATTTTTCAACGCATTTCAACCGTTTTACCGTCAAAACATTCCTCCTAATCAGGACAAAAAAATTAAATTGTTTTTTTGAACTGAAAAAATTCCCCGATTTTCCCGAAATCCCAGGAGTTCCGTAGTACCATTTCTCAATTCAACATGTTACTACTTCACATTTCTCGACCGATTTGAAACATTCATACACCAACCATTAAGATAATTTAAGTTTTTTTTTTTTTACCATTTTCAAAAAAATTCCCGCTTTTCCCAAAATTCCTTGGAAATTTCTATTGATTTTCAATGGGAATTCTTCAAAGTTCCACAACTCCCACATTTTTCATCTGATTCAAACCATTCCACCTTCAACACATTCCAAAATCCTGAAAATTTAAATTCCCTTTTTTTTTCCAAATTCAAAAAAATTCCAGGATTATCCAGAATTCCTGGTTTTCCAAAGCCCTATTCACACCATTTTTTTGGCAACTACTCCTTCCACATTTTTCAATGCATTTCAACCGTTCTACCGTCAAAACATTCCTCCTAATCAGGACAAAAAAATTTAATTGTTTTTTTGAACTGAAAAAATTCCCTGGTTTCCCCGAAATTCCAGGAGTTCCGTAATACCATTTCTCAATTCAACATATTACTACTTCCCATTTCTGGACCGATTTGAAAAATTCATACACCAACCATTCAGATCATTTAAGTTTGTTTTTTTACCATTTTCAAAAAAATTGCAGCTTTTCCCGAAATTCCCCAATTCTTTGGAAATTCCCATTGATTTTCAATGGGAATTCTTCAAAGTTCCACAACTCCCACATTTTTCATCTGATTCAAATCCTTCCACCTTCAACACATTCCAAAATCCTGAAAATTTAAATTCCCTTTTTTTTTTCCAAATTCCAAAAAATTCCAGGATTATCCAGAATTCCTGGTTTTCCAAAGCCCTATTTCCACCATTTTTTTGGCAACTACTCCTTCCACATTTTTCAACGCATTTCAACCGTTCTACCGTCAAAAAATTCCTCCTAATCAGGACAAAAAAATTAAATTGTTTTTTTGAACTGAAAAAATTCCCCGGTTTCCCCGAAATTCCAGGAGTTCCGTAATACCATTTCTCAATTCAACATGTTACTACTTCAACATTTCTCGACTGATTTGAAAAATTCCTACACCAACCATTCAGATTATTTAAGTTTTTGTTTTTTTACCATTTTCAAAAAAATTCCCGCTTTTCCCGAAATTCCCTAATTCTTTGGAGATTCCCATCGATTTTCAATGGGAATTCTTCAAAGTTCCACAACTCCCACATTTTTCATCTGATTCAAATCCTTCCACCTTCAACACATTCCAAAATCCTGAAAATTTAAATTCCCTTTTTTTTTCAAAATCAAAAAAATTCCAGGATTATCCAGAATTCCTGGTTTTCCAAAGCCCTATTTCCACCATTTTTTTGGCAACTACTCCTTCCACATTTTTCAACGCATTTCAACCGTTTTACCGTCAAAACATTCCTCCTAATCAGGACAAAAAAATTAAATTGTTTTTTTGAACTGAAAAAATTCCCCGATTTTCCCGAAATTCCAGGAGTTCCGTAGTACCATTTCTCAATTCAACATGTTACTACTTCACATTTCTCGACCGATTTGAAAAATTCATACACCAACCATTCAGATAATTTAAGGTTTTTTTTTTTTACCATTTTCAAAAAAATTCCCGCTTTTCCCAAAATTCCTTGGAAATTTCTATTGATTTTCAATGGGAATTCTTCAAAGTTCCACAACTCCCACATTTTTCATCTGATTCAAACCATTCCACCTTCAACACATTCCAAAATCCTGAAAATGTAAATTCCCTTTTTTTTCCAAATTCAAAAAAATTCCAGGATTATCCTGAATTCCTGGTTTTCCAAAGCCCTATTCACACCATTTTTTTTGGCAACTACTCCTTCCACATTTTTCAACGCATTTCAACCGTTCTACCGTCAAAACATTCCTCCTAATCAGGACAAAAAAATTAAATTGTTTTTTTGAACTGAAAAAATTCCCCGGTTTCCCCGAAATTCCAGGAGTTCCGTAATACCATTTCTCAATTCAACATGTTACTACTTCCCATTTCTGGACCGATTTGAAAAATTCATACACCAACCATTCAGATCATTTAAGTTTTTTTTTTTTTACCATTTTCAAAAAAATTGCAGCTTTTCCCGAAATTCCCCAATTCTTTGGAAATTCCCATTGATTTTCAATGGGAATTCTTCAAAGTTCCACAACTCCCACATTTTTCATCTGATTCAAATCCTTCCACCTTCAACACATTCCAAAATCCTGAAAATTTAAATTCCCTTTTTTTTCCAAATTCAAAAAAATTCCAGGATTATCCAGAATTCCTGGTTTTCCAAAGCCCTATTTCCACCATTTTTTTGGCAACTACTCCTTCCACATTTTTCAACGCATTTCAGCCGTTTTACCGTCAAAACATTCCTCCTAATCAGGACAAAAAAATGAAATTGTTTTTTTGAACTGAAAAAATTCCCCGGTTTTCCCGAAATTCCAGGAGTTCCGTAATACCATTTCTCAATTCAACATGTTACCACTTCAACATTTCTCGACCGATTTGAAAAATTCAAACACCAACCATTCAGATCATTTAAGTTTTTTTTTTTTTACCATTTTCAAAAAAATTCCTGCATTTCCCGAAATTCCCAGATTCTTTGGAAATTTCTATTGATTTTCAATGGGAATTCTTCAAAGTTCCACAACTCCCACATTTTTCATTTGATTCAAACCATTCCACCTTCAACACATTCAAAAATCCTGGAAATTTAAATTCCCTTTTTTTTTCCAAAAAAATTCCAGGATTATCCAGAATTCCTGGTTTTCCAAAGCCCTATTTCCACCATTTTTTCTGGCGACTACTCCTTCCACATTTTTTAACGCATTTCAACCGTTCTACCGTCAAAACATTCCTCTTAATCAGGACAAACATTTAAATTGTTTTTTTGAACTGAAAAAATTCCCCAGTTTCCCCGAAATTCCAGGATTTCCGTAATACCATTTCTCAATTCAACATGTTACTACTTCACATTTCTCGACCGATTTGAAAAATTCATACACCAACCTTTCAGATAATTAAAGTTTTTTTTTTTTACCATTTTCAAAAAAATTCCCGCTTTTCCCGAAATTCCCCAATTCTTTGGAAATTTCTATTGATTTTCAATGGGAATTCTTCAAAGTTCCACAACTCCCACATTTTTCATCTTATTCAAACCATTCCACCTTCAACACATTAAGAATCCTGGAAATTTAAATTCCCTTTTTTTTCCCCAAAAAATTCCAGGATTATCCAGAATTCTTGGTTTTCCAAAGCCCTATTCACACAATTTTTTTTGGTAACTACTACTTCCACATTTTTCAACGCATTTCAACCGTTCTACCGTCAAAACATTCCTCTTAATCAGGACAAAAAAATTAAATTGTTTTTTTGAACTGAAAAAATTCCCCGGTTTCCCCGAAATTCCAGGAGTTCCGTAATACCATTTCTCAATTCAACATGTTACTACTTCCCATTTCTGGACCGATTTGAAAAATTCATACACCAACCATTCAGATCATTTAATTTTTTTTTTTTTACCATTTTCAAAAAAAATCCTGCTTTTCCCGAAATTCCCCTATTCTTTGGAAATTTCTATTGTTTTTCAATGGGAATTCTTCAAAGTTCCACAACTCCCACATTTTTCATCTGATTCAAATCCTTCCACCTTCAACACATTCCAAAATCCTGAAAATTTAAATTCCCTTTTTTTTCCAATTTCAAAAAAATTCCAGGATTATCCAGAATTCCTGGTTTTCCAAAGCCCTATTCACACCATTTTTTTGGCAACTACTCCTTCCACATTTTTCAACGCATTTCAACCGTTCTACCGTCAAAACATTCCTCCTAATCAGGACAAAAAAATTTAATTGTTTTTTTGAACTGAAAAAATTCCCCGGTTTTCCCGAAATCCCAGGAGTTCCGTAGTACCATTTCTCAATTCAACATGTTACTACTTCACATTTCTCGACCGATTTGAAAAATTCATACACCAACCATTCAGATAATTTAAGTTTTTTTTTTTTACCATTTTCAAAAAAATTGCCGCTTTTCCCAAAATTCCTTGGAAATTTCTATTGATTTTCAATGGGAATTCTTCAAAGTTCCACAACTCCCACATTTTTCATCTGATTCAAACCATTCCACCTTCAACACATTCCAAAATCCTGGAAATTTAAATTCCCTTTTTTTTTCCAAAAAAATTCCAGGATTATCCAGAATTCCTGGTTTTCCAAAGCCCTATTTCCACCATTTTTTCTGGCGACTACTCCTTCCACATTTTTTAACGCATTTCAACCGTTCTACCGTCAAAACATTCCTCTTAATCAGGACAAACATTTAAATTGTTTTTTTGAACTGAAAAAATTCCCCAGTTTCCCCGAAATTCCAGGATTTCCGTAATACCATTTCTCAATTCAACATGTTACTACTTCACATTTCTCGACCGATTTGAAAAATTCATACACCAACCTTTCAGATAATTAAAGTTTTTTTTTTTTACCATTTTCAAAAAAATTCCCGCTTTTCCCGAAATTCCCCAATTCTTTGGAAATTTCTATTGATTTTCAATGGGAATTCTTCAAAGTTCCACAACTCCCACATTTTTCATCTTATTCAAACCATTCCACCTTCAACACATTAAGAATCCTGGAAATTTAAATTCCCTTTTTTTTCCCCAAAAAATTCCAGGATTATCCAGAATTCTTGGTTTTCCAAAGCCCTATTCACACAATTTTTTTTGGTAACTACTACTTCCACATTTTTCAACGCATTTCAACCGTTCTACCGTCAAAACATTCCTCTTAATCAGGACAAAAAAATTAAATTGTTTTTTTGAACTGAAAAAATTCCCCGGTTTCCCCGAAATTCCAGGAGTTCCGTAATACCATTTCTCAATTCAACATGTTACTACTTCCCATTTCTGGACCGATTTGAAAAATTCATACACCAACCATTCAGATCATTTAATTTTTTTTTTTTTACCATTTTCAAAAAAAATCCTGCTTTTCCCGAAATTCCCCTATTCTTTGGAAATTTCTATTGTTTTTCAATGGGAATTCTTCAAAGTTCCACAACTCCCACATTTTTCATCTGATTCAAATCCTTCCACCTTCAACACATTCCAAAATCCTGAAAATTTAAATTCCCTTTTTTTTCCAATTTCAAAAAAATTCCAGGATTATCCAGAATTCCTGGTTTTCCAAAGCCCTATTCACACCATTTTTTTGGCAACTACTCCTTCCACATTTTTCAACGCATTTCAACCGTTCTACCGTCAAAACATTCCTCCTAATCAGGACAAAAAAATTTAATTGTTTTTTTGAACTGAAAAAATTCCCCGGTTTTCCCGAAATCCCAGGAGTTCCGTAGTACCATTTCTCAATTCAACATGTTACTACTTCACATTTCTCGACCGATTTGAAAAATTCATACACCAACCATTCAGATAATTTAAGTTTTTTTTTTTTACCATTTTCAAAAAAATTGCCGCTTTTCCCAAAATTCCTTGGAAATTTCTATTGATTTTCAATGGGAATTCTTCAAAGTTCCACAACTCCCACATTTTTCATCTGATTCAAACCATTCCACCTTCAACACATTCCAAAATCCTGAAAATTTAAATTCCCTTTTTTTTCCAAATTCAAAAAAATTCCAGGATTATCCAGAATTCCTGGTTTTCCAAAGCCCTATTCACACCATTTTTTTGGCAACTACTCCTTCCACATTTTTCAATGCATTTCAACCGTTCTACCGTCAAAACATTCCTCCTAATCAGGACAAAAAAATTTAATTGTTTTTTTGAACTGAAAAAATTCCCCGGTTTCCCCGAAATTCCAGGAGTTCCGTAATACCATTTCTCAATTCAACATGTTACTACTTCACATTTCTGGACCGATTTGAAAAATTCATACACCAACCATTCAGATCATTTAAGTTGTTTTTTTTTACCATTTTCAAAAAAATTGCAGCTTTTCCCGAAATTCCCCAATTCTTTGGAAATTCCCATTGATTTTCAATGGGAATTCTTCAAAGTTCCACAACTCCCACATTTTTCATCTGATTCAAATCCTTCCACCTTCAACACATTCCAAAATCCTGAAAATTTAAATTCCCTTTTTTTTTCCAAATTCCAAAAAATTTCTGGATTATCCAGAATTCCTGGTTTTCCAAAGCCCTATTTCCACCATTTTTTTGGCAACTACTCCTTCCACATTTTCCAATGCATTTCAACCGTTCTACCGTCAAAACATTCCTCCTAATCAGGACAAAAAAATTTAATTGTTTTTTTGAACTGAAAAAATTCCCCGGTTTACCCGAAATTCCAGGAGTTCCGTAATACCATTTCTCAATTCAACATGTTACTACGTCAACATTTCTCGACCGATTTGGAAAAATTCCGATCACCAACCATTTGAACTCATTCAGACCATTCACGTTTTTTACAATTTTTTCCAAAATTCTAAAATTTTTTGGGAAATTCCCATTGAAATCAATGGGACATTCTTCAAAGTTCCACAACTCCCACATTTTTCATCTGATTCAAACTGTTCCAACTTCAAAATATCCAGCCTGTTTGGGAATTGTGTGCTCTACTTCAACAATTCTAAAAAAAAATTCCAGGAATTTAGTACAACTTCAGCATTGGAGCATTCACACGCAATTCTTTCAGGAATTGCCTCATCTAGTTTAACTAGAGAAGTTGAACAAATGACTACTGTTTGCATCAAAAGTTAAAAGGCTACAGCAACACTTTAGTTTCATGAGTCATTGTGCGTTACATTGGTCCAAGTTCCTCAATACAACAAGAGCACGCTAGTGATTTTAGGAATTTGCCGCAAAATGTCTCCAAAGTTTTAAAAATGTTCTGCGAATCATGTTTACACATAAATAAAATATATAAAATGACCTTGTGGATGGAAGTGTGGACAGCGCGCTTGCAGGAGCAAAGGTCACCGCCGCTGTCTTTGGTGCTGACGGCGAGACACAGCTGGCAGGTGATTAGATTTCACAGGTGGTACGTGTTAATCCAATCATCTGTTGTCTTTAACAGTGAGCGGCCGAGTGCAGGAGGAGAAGGAGTACTGGAGAGACTGAAAAATCCAGAAAGAACGTTTTGTCTGATGAGCTTGTGGAAACAACCATTACACCTTTGTCAACTCTGCACACCTGGCGTATGTATGACTTCTACAAACCCATTTAAAGGTAAACTGGTAAGACTTAGAATCATATTTAAGTATGGGTTATATAGATATTGTAATCCCATCTTTAGAAAGTCTAAAGTTAGTTTCCGTCAGATTCGAGTCGCATGTCTGCGATGGTTGTGTGCCCAGGAAGCAGCAGAAGCAGCATGCAGGTAAGAACCTTTTATTTCCACTGGCGAGGTAAGAATATGAAACAAAGAGTGTGTTGCTCCGAGGCGCATGGGAAGAAGCCCAAGGCAAAACCTAGTTGAGTATGACAAGCAAGTGCTATAACACAAGTAGACAACATAGGGGTCCCCCGTGGCGGACAAAAGTCCCGCAAGTACTGGCATACGGGTATTTAAAGGCCTACTGAAATGAAATGTTTTTATTTAAACGGGGATAGCAGATCCATTCTATGTGTCATACTTGATCATTTCGCGATATTGCCATATTTTTGCTGAAAGGATTTAGTATAGAACAACGACGATAAAGTTCGCAACTTTTGGTCTCTGATAAAAAAAAAAGCCTTGCCCCTACCGGAAGTAGCGTGACGACACCGGAGGAAGGACTGCTCAGATTTTCCTATTGTTTACACCAGCAGTGAGAGAGATTCGGACCGAGAAAGCGACGATTACCCCATTAATTTGAGCCAGGATGAAAGATTCGTGGATGAGGAACGTGAAAGTGAAGGACTAGCGTGCAGTACAGAACATATTTTTTTTCGCTCTGACCGTAACTTAGGTACAAGCTGGCTCATTGGATTCCACACTCTCTCCTTTTTCTATTGTGGATCACGGATTTGTATTTTAAACCACCTCGGATACTATATCCTCTTGAAAATGAGAGTCGAGAACGCGAAATGGACATTCACAGTGACTTTTATCTCCACTACAATACATCGGTGAAGCTCTTTAGCTACTGAGCTAACGTGATAGCATCGGGCTTTACTGCATATAGAAACAAAACAAATAAGTCCCTGACTGGCAGGATAGACAGAAGATCAACAATACTACCAAACTCTGGACATGTAAATACACGGTTAATGCTTTCCAGCTTGGCGAAGCTTAGCAATGCTGTTGCTAACGACGCCATTGAAGCTAACTTAGCTACAGAACCTCGACAGAGCTATGCTAAAAACATTAGCTCTGCACCTACGCCAGCTCTCATCTGCTCATCACGACCCGTGCTCACCTGCGTTCCAGCGATCGACGGTACGACAAAGGACTTCACCCGATCACCGATGCGGTTGGCGGCCAGGAGACGGAGGATGTCAAGGTGAGGTCGTTCGGCTAGCGCGTCTGCTATCCTCAAAGTGCTCCTGGTTGTGTTGCTGTAGTCCGCCGCTAATACACCGATCCCACCTACAGCTTTCTTCTTTGCAGTCTCCATTGTTCATTAAACAAATTGCAAAAGATTCACCAACACAGATGTCCGGTATACTGTGGAATTTTGGGATGAAAACAGAGCTTTTTTGTATTGGATTCAATGGGTCCGAATACTTCCGTATCAACCGTTGACGTCACGCGCATACGTCATCATATCTAGACGTTTTCAACCGGAAGTGTGGCGGGAAATTTAAAATGTCACTTTATAAGTTAACCCGGCCGTATTGGCATGTGTTGCAATGTTAAGATTTCATCATTGATATATAAACTATCAGACTGCGTGGTCGGTAGTAGTGGGTTTCAGTAGGCCTTTAAAGGGGCAAGATTAGTGGCGGCAACAGGTGGGGACACTAATCCATAACCAGAAACTGGTGTGTGTGATCAGCACATCAAGCAACCAGGACAAAAACAAAGTAAGGAGCGCTGAAACAGAAATAGACTCAAAACCAAGAAGAATAAAAACAAGGCACCAACACATTCACACACTCATTAGTTTTGCATGTAAACAAGTGTGTGGGTTTTGGGTGGGACGTAGGGCCCTTTAGAAGTCTTGTAAAGTGGGTCCCAGAATTTGCTGCTACACCCCCGTTCAGATGGGTATTTTTTTTCTTAACCGAATGGAACTTTTAGGATGCTGCCTGTTCTGCTTCCGTTAATAAAGGACCCACTTTCGTGTTGCAGGACGACAAAGTAAGAGATCAAGAGGATTTGACTTTTAGCAGAAAGGTCCATTTATGTTCAGAAGTAGCTTTCCGACGTTCGTCATGCTCCAAATCCTTTTTAGAAAGCCCCGCCGACCTGCTTTTAAGCGTGTCCTTGTCTGCTTGAAAGCCCGAAACAAGATGGGAGTAATTGAGTGACTGTGACATCACAGCACATGTGGTCATAGTCGTCGCTTTAGCCAATAAGATTACAATACCCAAGATCCCTAATTGCAGCTTTTATGTAACATCAATACTGGGACTGCTCTACTTTTGATACCCCTCGTCTTACAATTCTGCTGCATGGATTTTAAATCCCATTACTGCAGCGTTAATTCCAATCATATTAGAAAAAGCCTTATTTTATAACATCCCGGAAATAGGTATGTGACTAATAACGAAGAGTACAATGAAAATATTCTCAAACTGTGGTACGCATACCACTTATATTTATTCCAGCACAATGTTTGTTTTTAAGTGTGATGACTTTTATTTCATTCATCATTTAAGTGTTTAATTTTCCTATATTCAAACGCAGTGTTACTGTTCAAACTGCGTGTGAGGCCAAAAATATTATAAATACTGGTTATTTAAGGAATACTTCCAGCAGGGACAAGACATTGAAACAACGTTGGGACCTTGTTGAATTAGGTCCCGACGATGAGTAACTCCAACATAACGTTGAAAGAACATGCTTTTTGACGACGTTTATTCAATGTCAGGTCGTGGCGTTAATTTGACCATTGAAATTGTGGTCATTTTGCAACTAATATTCTACAACACAAATACAACATTGATACAACATGCTTATTGACGATGTTTATTCAATCTTAAGTTGTAATGTTGATTTGACCATTGAAATGTTGGTCATTTTCCAACCAATATTTTACAACACAAATACAACGTTGAAACAACATACTTTTTGACGACGTTTGATCAATGTTGTGTTCTGACGTTGATTCGACCATTGAATTTTGGTCATTTTCCAATCAATATTCGACAACACAAATCCAACGTTGATACAACATGCTTTTTGACTACGTTTATTAAATGTCAGGTTGTAACGTTGATTTGACCATTGAAATTTGGGTAATTTTCCAACCAATATACTACAACACAAATACAACATTGAAACAACATGCTTTTTGATGATGTTTGATCAATGTTGTGTTCTGATGTTGATTTGATCATTGAAATTTGTCATTTTACTACAAATATTCTAGAACACAAATCCAACGTTAAAACAACATGCTTTTTAAAAACGTTTATTCAATGTTAGGTTGTAACGTTGATTTGACCATTGAAATGTTGGTAATTTTCCAACCAATATTCTACAACACAAATACAACGTTGAAACAACATACTTTTTGACGACGTTTGATCAATGTTGTGTTCTGACGTTGATTCGACCATTGAATTTTGGTCATTTTCCAATCAATATTCGACAACACAAATCCAACGTTGATACAACATGCTTTTTGACTACGTTTATTAAATGTCAGGTTGTAACGTTGATTTGACCATTGAAATTTGGGTAATTTTCCAACCAATATACTACAACACAAATACAACATTGAAACAACATGCTTTTTGATGATGTTTGATCAATGTTGTGTTCTGATGTTGATTTGATCATTGAAATTTGGTCATTTTACTACAAATATTCTGGAACACAAATCCAACGTTAAAACAACATGCTTTTTAAAAACGTTTATTCAATGTCAGGTTGTAACGTTGATTTGACCATTGAAATGTTGGTAATTTTCCAACCAATATTCTACAACACAAATACAACGTTGAAACAACATGCTTTTTGACGACGTTTGATCAATGTTGTGTTCTGACGTTGATTCGACCATTGAATTTTGGTTATTTTCCAACTAATATTCTAGAACACAAATCCAACGTTAAAACAACATGCTTTTTAAAAACGTTTATTCAATGTCAGGTTGTAACGTTGATTTGACCATTGAAATGTTGGTAATTTTCCAACCAATATTCTACAACACAAATACAACGTTGAAACAACATGCTTTTTGACCACATTTGATCAATGTTGTGTTCTGACGTTGATTTGACCATTTTAGTCATTTTACTACCAATATTCTACAACACAAATACAACTATGAAATAACATGCTTTTTGACAAAGTTTATTCAATGTCAGTTTGTAACGTTGATTTGACCATTGAAATTTTGGTCATTTTCCAACCAATATTCCACAACACAAATACAACGTTGAAACAACATGCTTTTTGAAGACGTTTGATCAATGTTGTGTTCTGAGGTTGATTCGACCATTGAATTTTGGTTATTTTCCAACTAATATTCTAGAACACAAATCCAACGTTAAAACATGCTTTTTAAAAACGTTTATTCAATGTCAGGTTGTAACGTTGATTTGACCATTGAAATGTTGGTAATTTTCCAACCAATATTCTACAACACAAATACAACGTTGAAACAACATGCTTTTTGACGACGTTTGTTCAATGTTGTGTTCTGACGTTGATTTGACCATTTTAGTCATTTTACTACCAATATTCTACAACACAAATACAACTTTGAAATAACATGCTTTTTGACAAAGTTTATTCAATGTCAGTTTGTAACGTTGATTTGACCATTGAAATGTTGGTCATTTTCCAACAAATATTCTACAACACAAATACAACGTTGAAACAACATACTTTTTGACGACGTTTTATCAATGTTGTGTTCTGACGTTGATTCGACCATTGAATTTTGGTCATTTTCCAACTAATAATTTACAACACAAATCCAACGTTAAAACATGCTTTTTAAAAACGTTTATTAAATGTCAGGTTGTAACGTTGATTTGACCATTGAAATGGTGGTCCTTTTCCAACCAATATTCTACAACACAAATCCAACGTTGAAACAACATGCTTTTTGACGACATTTAATCAATGTTAGGTTTTGATGTTGATTTGACCATTGAATTTTGGTCATTTTCCTACCAACAATCTACAACACAAATACAATGTTGAAACAACATGCTTTTTAAAAACGTTTATTCAATGTCAGGTTGTAACGTTGATTTGGCCATTGAATTTTGGTCATTTTTCTACCAATATTCTACAACACAAATCCAACGTTGAAACAACATGCTTTTTGACAACGTTTATTAAATGTCAGGTTGTAACGTTGATTTGATCATTGACATTTTGGCCATTTTCCAACCAATATTTTACAACACAAATCCAACGTTGAAACAACATGCTTTTTGACGTTTGATCAACGTTGGGTTGTGACGTTGATTTGACCATTGAATTTTGGTCACTTTCCTACCAATATTCAACAACACAAATACAACGTTGAAACAACTTGCTTTTTGACGTTTGATCGATGTTGGGTTCTGACGTTGATTTGACCATTGAATTTTGGTCATTTTCCCACCAATATACTACAACACAAATACAACATTGAAACAACATGCTTTTTGAGAACATTTGCTCAATGTTGGGTTCTGATGTTGATTTGACCATTGAATTTTGGACATTTTCCAACCAGTATATTACAACACAACATTGAAAGAACGTTGCTTTTTAAAAACGTTTATTCAATGTCAGGTTGTAACATTGATTTGACCATTGAATTTTGGTCATTTTCCTACCAATATTCTACAACACAAATCCAACGTTGAAACAACATGCTTTTAAACGTTTGATCAACGTTGGGTTGTGATGTTGATTTGACCATTGAATTTTGGTCACTTTCCTACCAATATTCAACAACACAAATACAACGTTGAAACAACTTGCTTTTTGACGTTTGATTGATGTTGGGTTCTGACGTTGATTTGACCATTGAATTTTGGTCATTTTCCCACCAATATACTACAATACAAATACAACGTTGAAACAACATGCTTTTTGAGAACATTTGATCAATGTTGGGTTCTGACGTTGGTTTGACCATTGAATTTTATTCATTTTCCTACCAATATTCTACAACGCAAATACAACGCTGAAACAACATGCTTTTTGACAATGTTTATTAAATGTCAGGTTGTAATGTTGATTTGACCATTGAATTTTGGTCATTTTCCTACCAATATTCTACAACACAAATACAACATTGAAACAACATGCTTTTTGACAACATTTGATCAATGTTGGGTTCTTACATTAATTTGACCATTAAAATTTTGGTCATTTTCCAATCAATATTCTACAAAACAAACACAACATTAAAACAACATGCTTTTTGACAACATTTCTTTAATGTTAGGTTGTATTGTGGATTTGACCATTAAAATTTGTGTCATTTTCCAACCAATATTCTACAACACAAGTACAACGTTGAAACAACATACTTATTGACAATGTTTGATCAATGTTGGGTTCTGACGTTGATTTGACCATTGAATTTTGGTCATTTTCTAACCAATGTTCTACAACACAAATACAACATTGAAACAACATGCTTTTTGACAACATTTGATCAATGTTGGGTTCTTACATTAATTGGACCATTGACATTTTGGTCATTTTCCAACCAATATTCTACAACACAAATACAGCATTAAAAAAACATGCTTTTTGACAACGTTTCTTTAATGTTAGGTTGTATTGTGGATTTGACCATTGAAATTTGTGTGATTTTCCAACCAATATTCTACCACACAAATACGTTGAAACAACATGCTTTTTGACAACGTTTGATCAATGTTGGGTTCTGATGTTGATTTACCCATTGAATTTTGGTCAATTCCCAACCAACATTTCTACAACACAAATACATCGTTGAAACAACATGCTTTTTGACAAAGTTTATTCAATGTCAGGTTGTAACGTTGATTTGATCATTGAAATTTGGGTCATTTTCCAACCAATGTTCTACAACACAAATCCAAGGTTTATAAAACATGCTTTTAAAAAATGTTTATTCAATGCTTTTTGACGACATCTGATCAATGTTGGGTTCTGACGTTGATTTGACCATTGAATTTTGGTCATTTTCCAAACAATATTCTACAACACAAATAAAATGTTGAAACAACATACTTTTTGACAACGTTTCTTCAATGTTAGGTTCTGATGTTGATTTGACCATTGAATTTTGGTCATTTTCATACTAATATTTTACAACACAAATCCAACGTTAAAACAACATGCTTTTAGACAACGTTTCTTCAATGTCAGGTTGTGGCGTTGATTTGACCATTGAAATGTTGGTCATTTTCCTACCAATATTTCACAACACAAACACAACGTTGAAACAACATGCTTTTTTGACGACATTTGATCAATGTTAGGTTCTGATTTGGATTTGACCATTGAAATTTCGACGTTTTCCAACCAGTATATTACAACACAAATACAACGTTGAAACAACATGCTTTTTTGACAACCTTTATTCAATATCAGCTTGTAACGTTGATTTGACCATTGAAATTTTGGTCATTTTCCAACCAATATTCGACAACACAAATACAACTGTGGAGGGAGGTGTGGCCAGCGCGCCTGCAGGAGTAAAGGTCACCGCCTCTGTCTATGGTGCTGAGGACGAGCACCACATGATAGGGGATGGGGCATGGGCTGACGGCGAGACACAGCTGGCAGGTGATTAGATTTCCCAGGTGGCACGTGTTAATCGAATCATCTGTTGTCTTTAACAGTAAGCGGCCGGGAGCAGGGGGAGAGGGAGGATACGGACGTGGCTGAAAAGTCGCGTCCTGCTGGAGAGAAAACTTGGGATAAAATCTACAACTTTGTTGTAGTGTTTTTTGAGGTGGTACTTAGTACAAAAAAATAAGTTACACCATAAAGTTGTACATCCATTAAAAATGATATCCGTGTACAGCACAGTGTATTCTTTTTGCGTCAATCATTCCATTATTTTATTCGAGCGATGCGCCCATGTGTCTATAAATGCACATGTGACATGTTGACATGTTTTTCTTCAACATAAGCTAGTATTGAGTAGACCAGGGGTCACCAACGTGGTGCCCGCGGGCACCAGGTAGCCCGTAAGGACCAGATGAGTAGCCCGCTGGCCTGTTCTAAAAATAGCTCAAATAGCAGCACTTACCAGTGAGCTGCCTCTATTTTTTAAATTTTATTTATTTACTAGCAAGCTGGTCTCGCTTTGCCCGACATTTTTAATTCTAAGAGAGACAAAACTCAAATAGAATTTGAAAATCCAAGAAAATATTTTAAAGACTTGGTCTTCACTTGTTTAAATAAATTCATATTTTTTTTTACTTTGCTTCTTATAACTTTCAGAAAGACAATTTTAGAGAAAAAATACAACCTTAAAAATGATTTTAGGATTTTTAAACACACCTTAAATTCCTTCCTCTTCTTTCCTGACAATTTAAATCAATGTTCAAGTGAATTTTTTTTTTTTGTTGTAAAGAATAATAAATACATTTTAATTTAATTCTTCATTTTAGCTTCTGTTTTTTCGACGAAGAATATTTGTGAAATATTTCTTCAAACTTATTATGATTAAAATTCAAAAAAAATATTCTAGAAAATCTGTAGAATCAAATTTGAATCTTATTTCAAAGTCTTTTGAATTTCTTTTAAAATTTTTGTTCTGGAAAATCTAGAAGAAATAATGATTTGTCTTTGTTAGAAATATAGCTTGGTCCAATTTGTTATATATTCTAACAAAGTGTAGATTGGATTTTAACCTATTCAAAACATGTCATCAAAATTCTAAAAGTAATCTTAATCAGGAAAAATTACTAATGATGTTCCATAAATTCATTTTTTAATTTTTTTTCAAAAAGATTCGAATTAGCTAGTTTTTCTCTTCTTTTTTTCCGTTGAATTTTGAATTTTAAAGAGTCGAAATTGAAGATAAACTATGTTTCAAAATGTAATTGTCATTTTTTTCGTGTTTTATCCTCTTTTAAACCGTTCAATTAAGTGTAAATATCATTAATTATTAATAATAACATAGAGTTAAA
Organism: Entelurus aequoreus; assembly: GCF_033978785.1. Taxonomy (NCBI): domain Eukaryota; kingdom Metazoa; phylum Chordata; class Actinopteri; order Syngnathiformes; family Syngnathidae; genus Entelurus; species Entelurus aequoreus. The sequence continues at coordinate 21,261,936 of NC_084743.1, read as the reverse complement.
GGTAAATTGAGCAAATTGGCTATTTCTAGGAATTTATTTAAGTGTGTATCAAACTGGTAGCCCTTCACATTAATCAGTACCCAAGAAGTAGCTCTTGGTTTCAAAAAGGTTGGTGACCCCTGGAGTAGACAATACATGACAATGTGAAGACGTGTTTCAAACAAGTGCGTATTACATAAAACAATCCACATTCCACCCAGGGTGGTATTTATTAACACATCGAGTGCGCTGTTGTGACTGAAATCAAAAACATGTCAAAACTGTCGTGCTGCAGGTTTACTTTTGAGTCCGCGTTGGCGTCACGCCGACAAGGCAGCATGTTTTATGCAGAAAAACTTCCCTTGAAAATGTGTTTTTCCCCCTTTATGCACAATGAAACGAGACACGTTTGCAGAGAAATAGAAGCGTACATCGGGAAAGGGAGGGCGATGTTGCTGAAAAGGTTTTTCCATGTCATATTCAGCCTTACACAAGCTCCTTTTGACTATAATGCATTTATATTCAAGGACATAACATGAATGTGTTCTGTGTGTTCTGTCTTTGCAAATACACACACATTGTATACAGAAGAAGAGGTACCAGGAATCGAGACGGGGCACTGAAAAAAAAGAGCTGACAAAAGATTCAAAGACTAGATTTTAGGACAACAAATAGCTAAAAACTAGTGAAAATATCTGTCAATGCAGCCAGTTAATTTGACTGAATAAGGCATCCTAAATTAAAGGCCTACTGAAATGAATTTTTTTTATTTAAACGGGGATAGCAGATCTATTCTATGTGTCATACTTGATCATTTCGCGATATTGCCATATTTTTGCTGAAAGGATTTAGTATAGAACAACGACGATAAAGATTGCAACTTTTGGTATCTGATAAAAAAAAAGGCTTACCCCTACCGGAAGTAGCGTGACGTAGTCAATTGAACATATACGCAAAGTTCCCTATTGTTTACAATGATGGCCGCATGAAGTGAGAGAGATTCGGACCGAGAAAGCGACAATTTCCCCATTAATTTGAGCGAGGATGAAAGATTTGTGGATGAGTAAAGTGCAAGTGAAGGACTAGTGGGGAGTTGAAGCTATTCAGATAGGGAAGATGCTGTGAGAGCCGGGGGTGACCTGATATTCAGCTGGGAATGACTACAACAGTAAATAAACACAAGACATATATATACTCTATTAGCCACAACACAACCAGGCTTATATTTAATATGCCACAAATTAATCCTGCATAAAAACACCTGCGTGTTTGTTATGCTAGCTCCTAGCTCCTCTGCTAGCTCCTAGCTCCATAGAACACGCCAGTACAATTCAAACACCTGATCAACACACACAATCACTCAGCCCAAAAGACCGTTCACCTAACCCAAGGTTCATAAAGCTTATATATTTTTTAAAAGTTACGTACGTGACGCGCACATACGGTCAAGCTATCAAATGTTTAGCAGCCAAGGCTGCATACTCACGGTACCTGATATTCAGCTGGGAATGACTACAACAGTAAATAAACACAAGACATATATTTACTCTATTAGCCACAACACAACCAGGCTTATATTTAATATGACACAAATTAATCCTGCATAAAAACACCTGCGTGTTTGTTATGCTAGCTCCTAGCTCCTATGCTAGCTCCTAGCTCCATAGAACACGCCAATACAATTCAAACACCTGATCAACACACACAATCACTCAGCCCAAAAGACCGTTCACCTAACCCAAGGTTCATAAAGCTTATATATTTAAAAAAAAGTTACGTACATACGCAAAAAAAAGTTGCGCACATACGGTCAAGCGATCAAATGTTTAGAAGCCAAAGCTGCATACTCACAGTAGCACGTCTGCGTCTTTGTCATCCAAATCAAAGTAATCCTGGTAAGAGTCTGTGTTGTCCCAGTTCTCTACAGGCGTCTGTGTATCGAAGTCAAAAGTCCTCCTGGTTAGAGTCTCTGTTATCCGAGTTCTTCCATCTTGACTGCATCTTTCGGGAATGTAAACAAAGAAGCGCCGGCTGTGTACTGTTGTTGCTGACTACGTTCGAAAAATACGTCCATTTCGCACCGACAACTTTCTTCTTTGCTTGCTCAGCTTCCTTCTCCATAATGCAATGAACATGATTGAAACAGATTCACGAACACAGATGTCCAGAATACTGTGGAATTATGAAATGAAAACAGAGCTTTTTCGTATTGGCTTCAATGTGGAAGGCATACCCGTGTTCGCCGGGCTACGTCACGCGCATACGTCATCCTCAGAGGCGTTTCGAACCGGAAGTTTAGCGGCAAATTTAAAATGTCACTTTATAAGTTAACCCGGCCGTATTGGCATGTGTTATAATGTTAAGATATCATCATTGATATATAAACTATCAGACTGCGTGGTCGGTAGCAGTGGGTTTCAGTAGGCCTTTAAGATGTGTATATCCAGACAATTAGCAGTTTTAAGATAGAAATAAGTATTTTATTCTGAAAACAAGCACTATAGAACTTGCAATTGTCAAATTAAGCGTCCTCGAGATGTTATAGAATATTTAACAGGATTTTGTAGATAGGAAAAAAACAAAATATTTAATTTGAATACCGTGTAGACTGCAATGGGATGGCAGTCACACATAAGAGATATGTGTAGACTGCGCTGTGATGGCAATATGGCTCAAGTTAACAACACCAACATTTTATATGTTCCATTGAAATTATAGAACATTACACAGGGCGCTCAAAAATCTATCAAAATGTTCTAGTGCGACTTTGGTAAGCTATGAAGCCGCACCGCGTGATGGATTGTACTGTGCTTCAAACATACCAGTATTATTATGGTGTGTGTATAAGGTAAGACATATTATCTGGCGTTTTGTTGCATAATATTATGCAAAAGCAACTTTTCTTACCTTCTGGTACCTGCTGATCTGTATTTGGGATCTGCATAAATCCTGAAAAATTGTGCACATTCGCCTTTGTAGTCCGTGCCGATAAGTAGTCGATAAGCTTCTTCTTTTTCTCTATCTTCTTGTTATGGGACATTCATCCTCCGCTGTTGCAATTTCTAATATAAAGTAGTGTAAAGTTCTTACTTATATCTGTCAGTAAACTCGCCATGAAAGCGCTAAAACATACCGGTGTAGTGAGTTTACATTATTCACCCAAGGAACTTTAGTTATTAGTGACTTCTAGTCGGACTGTTTTTCACGGAACACAATTCCGGCCTTGTTGTTTCCGAATGAGGAGATGCTGCTCCGTTATTGATTGAAGTAAAGTCTGAATGTCATTAAAACAGTTAGCGCCATCTTTTGACACTTCTTCCACTCCCGTCCTTGCACGCTACACCGCTACAACAAAGATGACGGGGAGAAGAGGCTGCCGAAGGTGAGCCACGTAAATAAGACCGTCCACAAAACGGCGCACCTGGAAGCGACTGTCAGAAAGCGGCTTGAAGATGATCTGTAAAACATAATCTATGCAACATTTTGACCAAAGAACCACCATTACATGTTATGTAGACCAGTGGTCCCCAACCTTTTTGGAGCTGGGGACCGGTCAACGCTTGAAAATTCGTCCCACGGACCGGTGGGGGGGTGGGGGATTATTATTATTTTTTTTTTTTTTTTTTTTTTCCATAAAGAAATACAATCATGTGTGCTTACGGACTGTATCCCTGCAGACTGTATTGATCTATATTGACATACACATACACAATATGTATATATTGTGTTTTTTATGTTGATTTAACTAATTTTAAAAAAAAAAAAAAAAAAAAAAAAAAAAAAAAATGTTTTTAATTTCTTGCACGGCCCGGTACCAATCGGTCCGCGGACCGGTACCGGGCCACGGCCCGGTGGTTGGGGACCTCTAATGTAGACCACAAGGAAGTGTTTTACATTGAGAAAATAAATAAATAATATGACTCTTTTAATGCGCCCTATAATCCGGTGCGCCTTATATATGAAAAAAGATAAAATATAGACCATTCATCGGCAGTGCGCTTTATAATCTGGTGTGCCCTATGGTCCGTAAAATACGGTACTTAAAAATAATAATTCTAAAAACCTAGCAAATGTTGATTAAAATAATATTTCTCCAGTCTTCATCAAAATACAGATATACGGATTTAAAAAAAAATAATTTCAATATTTTTCAAATCTACTTCAGAAAATAGATTTTCTGTGCTTGTATTGGAACAAGGCTCAAAGATGCTGCTGCACAATTGTACTCATTACCTCGATATCATGCTGTGCACTCATGTATAACAAATAAGAAAGGTATTTTTTGGGAACTTTGTATTCATTTGAACTCAACTGAAATAATTCCAAATTGCAGCAACTTTGGATGATATCCTCTCATCATTGAGTGTATTAACAGTATCGCCCACCTGAATGTGATGTTGGTATCTTTATCAAGGCATTGTTTAACCTCCGGCAAGGCGGTGCTGCAACATGGACAAAAGCATAGGAGGAGGGCGACCAATTTTAGAGAATGTGTCAAACTTTAGACAGCTCAGTCCTCTCTCCAGCAGGTTCATACTTACTCCTTTAGAATCAATTGTTGCCGTATTTTTCGGACCAAAGAGCACACCGGATTACAAGGCGCACTGCCGATGAGCGGGTCTATTCGGGTCTATTTTCATGCAAATGTCATCATTTTACAAGAACAACAACAAAAAAATTGGCAATATTGTGATACAAGTCAGAAAATTACATGACAAATGTCACCATTTTGCCTTAAAAAGTAATAATTTCATGAGAAAATATTGCAATATTACACAAACAGAAAGAATATGACAAATTGTTCCCAATTTTATAAGATAAAAGTCGACACAATGTGAGAAAAAGACTGCTTTTAGTTAATTTATCCATCCATCCATCCATCTTCTTCCGCTTATCCGAGGTCGGGTCGCGGGGGCAGCAGCCTAAGCAGGGAAGCCCCGACTTCCCTCTCCCCAGCCATTTTGTCCAGCTCCTCCCGGGGCATCCCGAGGCCTTCCCAGGCCAGCCGGGAGACACATAGTCTTCCCAACGTGTCCTGGGCCTTCCCCGTGGCCTCCTACTGGTCGGACGTGCCCAGAAACACCTCCCTAGGGTGGCGTTCTGGTGGCATCCTGACCAGATGCCCGAACCACCTCATCTGGCTCCTCTCGAGGAGTTAATTTATTTTTAGTTAATTTATTTTTCTTGTAATTGGTTTATAACCTTCATTGTTCACTTCAAGTTATTACAGTATGTCTCCATATACATATTTATTTATTTATTAATTTTTGGCCAATGGGGGCGCATTTCAATTTCTTACACACACTTGTTATTTCATATGTTGGCCAGTGGGGGAGCACTTCAAATTTTTACACACACTTGTTATTTCATATGTTGACTTTTTTAAAACCGACACACAGTCAATTTGTACGATCCCTCCTTTTTGGGACCACCCTAGTTTTGATAGATTTCCCCACCAGGGGTGCAAATGAGACATTCTCTATTAGATGCAATGGTTTTTCCGTATTGGGACCATGATTTATGTCCTCACTTGTTCACCGGTCCTCATATGGAAGGTACTTTTCCTTGTTGATGTCTCAAGAAGGGTAGAAATACAAGAACACACACACACACACACACACACACGCAACAACCACGGTTGCTGTCCACGAACCATTAAAAATAGCTACTAAATAAATCCGAAGTTACTCATCAGTAACTCAGTACTTGAGTAGTTTTTTTCACTGAATTCTTACTTACTGGAGTATTTTTTTGAAATGACTACTTTTACCTGAGTCCTATTAGTCCGAAGAACTCAAATGTGTCATGGCATGTCACACGTTCGACTTCTTCCTTCTATGATAATTGGAGGGTGCCGTCATGCGCTCCGATTATGTGGCGTAATGGAAAATCTACTTAATGATTCTAGGAAGAAGAAGAATTTGACATAAATCTGATCTGCGTGGTCATCAGAGTCCTCGGTGAAAGTTGGCCCGCATGGTGACAGCATTGGCTAAACGTCCTTTAGGATCAGCGTTGGCATGCCTCAAGCAAGGGAAAGCCAAGTGGATTGTCCGCCAGCGTCTTTGAGACAATTATCGCCTGGCCGCATGTCTATTCTTCATATTATTTTAAATAACGGAGTAGTTTAAAGGCCTACTGAAATGAATTTTTTTTATTTAAACGGGGATAGCAGATCTATTCTATGTGTCATACTTGATCATTTCGCGATATTGCCATATTTTTGCTGAAAGGATTTAGTATAGAACAACGACGATAAAGATTGCAACTTTTGGTATCTGATAAAAAAAAGGTTTGCCCCTACCGGAAGTAGCGTGACGTAGTCAGTTGAACATATACGCAAAGTTCCCTATTGTTTACAATGATGGCCGCATGAAGTGAGAGAGATTCGGACCGAGAAAGCGACAATTTCCCCATTAATTTGAGCGAGGATGAAAGATTTGTGGATGAGTAAAGTGCAAGTGAAGGACTAGTGGGGAGTTGAAGCTATTCAGATAGGGAAGATGCTGTGAGAGCCGGGGGTGACCTGATATTCAGCTGGGAATGACTACAACAGTAAATAAACACAAGACATATATATACTCTATTAGCCACAACACAACCAGGCTTATATTTAATATGCCACAAATTAATCCTGCATAATAACACCTGCATGTTTGTTATGCTAGCTCCTAGCTCCTCTGCTAGCTCCTAGCTCCATAGAACACGCCAATACAATTCAAACACCTGATCAACACACACAATCACTCAGCCCAAAAGACCGTTCACCTAACCCAAGGTTCATAAAGCTTATATATTTTTAAAAAGTTACGTACGTGACGCGCACGTACGGTACGGTACGTGTTATGCTAGCTCCTAGCTCCTATGCTAGCTCCTAGCTCCATAGAACACGCCAATACAATTCAAACACCTGATCAACACACACAATCACTCAGCCCAAAAGACCGTTCACCTAACCCAAGGTTCATAAAGCTTATATATTTTTAAAAAGTTACGTACGTGACGCGCACGTACGGTACGGTACGTGTTATGCTAGCTCCTAGCTCCTATGCTAGCTCCTAGCTCCATAGAACACGCCAATACAATTCAAACACCTGATCAACACACACAATCACTCAGCCCAAAAGACCGTTCACCTAACCCAAGGTTCATAAAGCTTATATATTTTAAAAAAGTTACGTACATACGCAAAAAAAAAGTTGCACACATACGGTCAAGCGATCAAATGTTTAGAAGCCAAAGCTGCATACTCACAGTAGCACGTCTGCGTCTTTGTCATCCAAATCAAAGTAATCCTGGTAAGAGTCTGTGTTGTCCCAGTTCTCTACAGGCGTCTGTGTATCCAAGTCAAAAGTCCTCCTGATTAGAGTCTCTGTTATCCGAGTTCTTCCATCTTGACTGCATCTTTCGGGAATGTAAACAAAGAAGCGCCGGCTGTGTACTGTTGTGGCTGACTACGTTCGAAAAATACGTCCATTTCGCACCGACAACTTTCTTCTTTGCTTGCTCAGCTTCCTTCTCCATAATGCAATGAACATGATTGAAACAGATTCACGAACACAGATGTCCAGAATACTGTGGAATTATGAAATGAAAACAGAGCTTTTTCGTATTGGCTTCAATGTGGAAGGCATACCCGTGTTCCCCGGTCTACGTCACGCGCATACGTCATCCTCAGAGGCGTTTCGAACCAGAAGTTTAGTGGCAAATTTAAAATGTCACTTTATAAGTTAACCCGGCCGTATTGGCATGTGTTATAATGTTAAGATTTCATCATTGATATATAAACTATCAGACTGCGTGGTCGGTAGTAGTGGGTTTCAGTAGGCCTTTAAGAACATACACGTTCCCAACACTGCTACACGTCAAAACTGTGCAATGTCTGACTATAGGGTTGATGTAGCAAATATGTCAAGTTTGCATGCAAATACATTTAAGTCTATAAAGTCTATATGTGGATACTGCGATTTTTTTGCTTGTGTTACTGGAAATGTGTGCACTTGATTATAAATACTCTTTACTTTACTAAAAAAGTAATTTAATTGCAAACGGAATTACTCTTGTATAATTGTAATGAATTATTAGGGAAAGTAATTCATGTGTTACCTCAAATATTCTGGCATATGCAGTTTCATGAGAGCAGAGTGCATGTGTGTCAGGTTCAAACCCTGATGACATCTATTAAACAAGACAAGAAGCAAGGAATTAAACAGAGACAGAATAAAATGTGGCTCAATTGAGGAGAAACGTCTGGGCTGTACTCTTGTACAGTCTCCATAAGACGTAAGATTGTACGCCTCCTCTTTTATTTGGACTTTCCCTGATTACATGGCAACAGCTGTTTCTAAGGGAGGGGGGTCGTAAACAGCCACTGCCTTTGGTTACAAAACAGTTCAAAGAAAAGGTTTTTACACACATGGTTCTCGCCGGAAGTTGGCGGACCCGTCAGCGATCCTGTTCCGTCTCCCTGTGTAATGTTTGTCTGCTCTTGAATGGGATTGTGCTGAAAATCTTAACTTCCCCTCGGGGATTAATGGAGTATTTCTGATTCTGATTCTGATATCTCCAGCAGAATTATTCGACTCATTTGTTCCAGGTGCCACATTTCCAAAAAGCTATGAACGGGCTTCAATATTATTCTTCTATGGAGAAGCAGCATTTGTTTTTTTGGTCCATTTCTTTGGTCAGGTTTGAAACAAACATGCTCAAGTGTCCACTGCAGAGGACACCAATAATGATCAATTCTCGCCATCTCCTGAGATCAAGGCAGCCCTCATTTTATACATCCAGTAATGTACACATTGATTTTGGACCCTGCAGCTATAAAGATATATTTTATGTATATGCATCCGTATAGACTTAGGAGAATAATGCTGATGCGTTTAAATGCAGTGATATGATACTTTTCACAGGCTACTAATAGGCCAACTAACGTCCTGGTTTGATGTGATTAAATGTTTCATATAAGCTCCAGTTGATATCGAATCCTTCCAGAAGGATGAGCAGTTTGTAAAATGGGTTATTGCTGCTCCAGCAGAGCTTGAAACATGCACACTGCACAGCTCTCAGCACTAGAGATGCTCCTCAGTTTCTTTGGAAAGACATGTTTGTTAGTTTTGTTCACATGGATTTAAATACGATGCATCGGTTGGCAGTGACTGGTTGTAAAAAAAAAAACAACAATAATGGAATGCTCTAAGTAGCATTTACGTAGCAAAATCTTTGACACAGATTAATCATGAAATAACCGTAAACTAACATGTTTTAGTAGCTATGTTATTAGGTTAAAATGTCCACCCAACTACACCCAAAACATGTATGCACCTTTTGTACGTGCCATTACAAACTGCAATGCTGCTGTGTGGAGAGCACATCCTGGCCAATGTGACCTTGTCATGGCTCACTCGTTCTTCATTACGGTTAACAGTGCACCATTGTCTAACGGCCGGTACGCCCCGCCTGCGTTGTTGTTGTGTCCTCCGTGTTCATGCTCGCCATGTGTGTGAGCTTTCAATAAAATTGAGAATGACAAGTTTGTTGGATTACTTGAACGAGAACATTTTTCAACACACATTCTAAAGTAAAATGTGATGTTCGTGAACGAATCGAGTCTTTTTGAATGACTCTTTGACGATCCGCAGTTGCGAGACGTTTTTTGTGAGTCGTTTTTTTATACATTTGCTGGTAGTGGAGGTATCCCGATGCAACCTTTTGGCTTACAATACAATACCGATATTGGAACTTTGAGGATTGGCCGATACCAGCGTGAATCATAGTACTTACTTTGATTATTTTGTCGTGTGGAATGTAGGAAAACACTTTTTTAAGGGAAAGTAGGCAAACAGAGAACACATTTTCGGCGTGGCGAAGTTGGTAGAGTGGCCGTGCCAGCAATCGGAGGGTTGCTGGTTACTGGGGTTCAATCCCCACCTTCTACCATCCTAGTCACGTCCGTTGTGTCCTTGGGCAAGACACTTCACCCTTGCTCCTGATGGCTGCTGGTTAGCGCCTTGCATGGCAGCTCCCGCCATCAGTGTGTGAATGTGTGTGTGAATGGGTGAATGTGGAAATACTGTCAAAGCGCTTTGAGTACCTTGAAGGTAGAAAAGTGCTATACAAGTATAACCCATTTATCATTTATTTATTTGTTTTGATGTAAATAACATTAACTTACATATTTTGTTATACTTTGTATAAAGGGGAACTGGACTATTTGTGGAATTTTGCCTCTATTCTACAAGAACACATGTTTTTCATGTTTTATCCTTGTGTAATGTTCATATTGTTGTTCCTCAGCCAGCGTTTGTGGGTCTGATGGACCCGTTGCATTTTGTGGCTTTTAATGTCTCACAATCAAACACTTTTATGTTAAAATACTGAACAGATGTTTATTGGGATAAGGTAAACATCTGTTCAGTATTTTAACATAAAAGTGTTTGATTGTGAGTCATTAAAAGCCACAAATTGCAACGGGTCAATCAGACCCACAAACGCTGGCTGAGTAACAACAATATGAACGTCGCACGGAAAATTTCTCTGCCAGTTTCTGCCTCCCACTTGGATTCTTCTTTTGTGTTTCTGCACCTGCGGTTCCTACACAAGGTTGCAACATTGTTTGTCAACACTGTCTGCTCTCATTTTCTCGCACATTTGACCCTCTGATGTTCTGTGTGACTACACTCTGTCCTCCTCCTGTCTAGGCCTGCTGTGTGTGTGTGTGTGTGTGTGTGTGTGTGTGTGTGTGTGTGTGTGTGTGTGTGTGTGTGTGTGTGTGTGTGTGTGTGTGTGTGTGTGTGTGTGTGTGTGTGTGTGTGTGTGTGTGTGTGTGTGTGTGTGTGTGTGTGTGTGTGTGTGTGTGTGTGTGTTTGTGTGGTACACAGAACATCAATTTCCACACTTCTATTAGCCCCGGACTTCTTATATGTAATAGAAATGTGTAGGGGGGGGTGTATGGTGTGTGGTCATTAAATATGTATTCTGATATATGTTCTTCACAGAAAATGAGCCAAAGTCAGTGAGTCTCAGTTTGAAAAATGAATTAATTGTATCATTTTTATTTTAATAAAAAATGAAAACGGGTCCCACAGACCCGAACACCACACAAGGGTTTAATGCATTCTAACTCTTAAATGAAAGTCTAGTTCAATGGGGGGGAGAGTCCCCTATTATGCCCATTAAAAAACCTCTAAATAACCTCAAAAAATGCTCCATTTACATTTTGTGACCTGAATATTAACCAAGTATTAGCGGTATTGTTATTATAAGAGCTAACGCAGACAAACAATTTTTAGTAGCGCCATGATCACAGAGAGCTACCGAGCTCGTGCTGACGTATTGACATCATCAGCTGGTGAGCTGCTTTCATGTCTCGGAGCTGGTGAAAGTTTATTCTTGATCGAAAACAACGCCTCTCACCTGGATTGTAGAAGAATGAGGACATAATCTGACAAGTTGGTCAACTTTGACAGCCAGTTTTTTTTGCCCTGATGTAGGATCTAAGCCGAGGATGTCGTTGTGGCTTGTGCAGCCCTTTGAGACACTTGTGATTTAGGGCGATATCAGTAAACATGTCGTGGCCAGGGCGCATTGGTATGCGCCCTCATCATTGCGCTCTGCGTGTCACACCTAGGGACACGCCCACGGCAGCGCACGTCCAGGGACATCTGCCTGTAATGAAGGAGCTGCCTTCATAAGCCTGCACAACTTGGCATGCCGGCGCCGGAATATAGTCTTCTGTTCGCGTACAATAAGCCACATCCTGCTTGATGTAATCCTGGTCTCTCTGTGTTTTGCCCCTCCGTGTTTTCAGTGCGTGTTTTTCTTGTGCCGTCCCCGCAGTACCCTCCGTCGCCTTGAAAGTGAGCTGTGCGTCTCACTTTTCCCTGGATCTCCCTCTGAACTCTGACTGCCTCCCTCGAACCTTGACTTCCCCCGCATTGGACTCGTAAACATCTCTCTCCCCTGGACTTCCTCGTCTCTTGACAACATTTGGTAACACACACCTCCGCTAAATACTTCACATAGTATGTCACCCATTCCCTTTTGGATCTAGTTCACACTTCATTTCCTTAGTTTATATTATTATTGTTTTATTATTATATATATAGTATATTTATATATATAATAAATCCTTGAACATTACTGCCCTCTAGAGTCTGTTGCCGTCACCTCCCCCTGCAAACCATAACAAAACATTGATTAATTGATGGATTGATGGAATTTTAGATCCAGAGATGGCAGGAAAGACACAAAAATATGCTTGGTTACACCCCCCTGTTTTCTTCGCGAGGATTATGAGTCATTCGTCATCTAAACGGGAATATGAAGGCATCCCAGTGAGAGCAGACATTGTACAGTAAGTGATGTGTTATGATTTGTTGACTCTCATGATGTCAACAGTGAGTAATAAAGAATATTGTCTAAAGAAAAATTGAATAATGTGATGTGTTTGTGAAATTAATACGCCGCGATATGCCTAAAATGAGCAAAATACATAAATATGTCATGTTATTATCAATCAATCAATCAATATACACTACCGTTCAAAAGTTTGGGGTCACATTAAAATGTCCTTATTTTTCAATGAACATAACTTTAAACTAGTCTTAACTTTAAAGAAGTGCACTCTATACATTGCTAATGTGGTAAATGACTATTCTAGCTGCAAATGTCTGCTTTTTGGTGCAATATCTACATAGGTGTATAGAGGCCCATTTCCAGCAACTATCACTCCAGTGTTCTAATGGTACAATGTGTTTGCTCATTGGCTCAGAAGGCTAATTGATGATTAGAAAACCCTTGTGCAATCATGTTCACACATCTGAAAACACTTTAGCTCGTTACAGAAGCTACAAAACTGACCTTCCTTTGAGCAGATTGAGTTTCTGGAGCATCACATTTGTGGGGTCAATTAAACGCTCAAAATGGCCAGAAAAAGAGAACTTTCATCGGAAACTCGACAGTCTATTCTTGTTCTTAGAAATGAAGGCTATTCCACAAAATTGTTTGGGTGACCCCAAACTTTTGAACGGTAGTGTATATATATATATATATATTACCCTGTAAGTAATAGAAAAACATTTTGTATGAACAGGTAGCCAGTGCAAGGACGCTAAAACCGCACTAATACGACTGAATTAATGACATTTTGATGAGAGTCTAGGGGCAGCACTCTGAGCTCTTTGCAGGCGACCTATTGACGTTTTGTTGGGACAAGTGAGGAGTGAAATTCAAAAGTCAAGACGTGATGAAACAAGGGCATGAATGATTACTTCTAGTTCAGATTGAGATGCTATGGATGTGAGTTCGTAAATGTTTTTGAGGTGGAAAAAGCAAGAGCCGGTTGTACTTTTGATGTGTCCATTAAAAAGTATGGTGTGGTTAAAGGTGACCTTAAGATTTCTCAGACTAGGGCACACGTTTGCACCAAGGGACCCTTAGCAGCTGACTACTTTTGAAGTTGCAATAATTAACACCTCCGTTTTGGCAGCATTCAGCTGAAGAGCATTACTAACCACTCAGTCTTTAACTTCAGTCAATCATTTAGCGGGTTCTTTTTCATGTGCCCTGTGAGGGTTAAATAAAAAAATTTAACTAAAAGGTCATACTCGTATGGCAGGCCTGGGCAATTATTTTGACTCGGGGGGGGCAAATTTAGAGAAAAATATATGTCTGGGGGCCGGTATATCTGATTTTTAGGAACACTAATACAAAACCTCACAATAATGTCTGATTGAATGCTAAAAAGGTTATGACAGACCGCCTTAAAAACGGAATGGAAATATTTAGTTTTTTTTACTGAATGAGAATGTACATGAAAATAAAGAATGTGGGATTTATAATGTCAACTATGACCGATAAAACACTGAATATTGACAACATATGAACGTCACACCCCCTCTCAATCGACATATTGTACAATCAAGCGAAATGCAACAAAAATGCATCAAACACAGCGAAATATGAATGCAAAGGGTAAAAAAAAAACCACCTACAATCTGATACATCTGATATATCACTAAGCTTTAGAACTGTCATGATCCGTGGTCCGGATCATTATTTTGTTATGTTCTGTTTTTGTGCACCTTTGTTTGTTACCATGGTTACTTATTGTTTTCACCTGCCTCTGGTGTTGGGGATGCTCACCTGTCTCTAATCAGAGGCATTATTTTAGCGCTGTTCCCCTCAGCTGCGACTGATTGGCACCTGGCCACACCTGGTGTCAATCATTCGGCTGCTACTTATGCCTGCCTTGCCCTCCAGTCAGTGCTGGAGTATTGTTTGCTGTTTCTTCTATGCTGTGAGCTATTCCTTGGATCCTGACTCTTGTCCCCGTTTGCTGTCTCCTGGTTTCTGGTTCGTGTTTTCCTTGCTTTTTTTTTTTAACATTAAAGGCCTACTGAAATGATTTTTTTTTTATTTAGACGGGGATAACAGATCCATTCTATGTGTCATACTTGATCATTTCGCGATATTGCCATATTTTTGCTGAAAGGATTTAGTACAGAACATCGACGATAAAGTTCGCAACTTTTGGTCACTGATAAAAAAAAGCCTTGCCTGTACCGGAAGTAGCGTGACGTCGCAGGTTGAAGGGCTCCTCACATTTCCCCATTGTTTACACCAGCAGCGAGAGCGATTCGGACCGAGAAAGCGACGATTACCCCATTAATTTGAGCCAGGATGAAAGATTTGTGGATGAGGAACGTGAGAGTGAAGTACTAGAGTGCAGTGCAGGACGCATCTTTTTTCGTTTTGACCGTAACTTAGGTACAAGCTGGCTCATTGGATTCCACACTCTCTCCTTTTTCTATTGTGGATCACGGATTTGTATTTTAAACCACCTCGGATACTATATCCTCTTGAAAATGAGAGTCGAGAACGCGAAATGGACATTCACAGTGACAGTATGTGGGCTCTGTACCGAGGATGTCGTTGTGGCTTGTGCAGCCCTTTGAGACACTTGTGATTTAGGGCTGTATAAATAAACATTGATTGATTGATTGATTGATTGACTTTTATCTCCACAACAATACATCGGCGAAGCACTTTAGCTACGGAGCTAACATGATAGCATCGGGCTTAACTGCAGATAGAAACAAAATAATTAAACCCCTGACTGGAAGGATAGACAGAAAATCAACAATACTATTAAACCATGGACCTGTAACTACACGGTTAATGCTTTCCAGCCTGGCGAAGCTTAATAATGCTGTTGCTAACGACGCCATTGAAGCTAACTTAGCCACGGGACCTCACAGAGCTATGCTAAAAACATTAGCTATCCACCTACGCCAGCCAGCCCTCATCAACACCCGTGCTCACCTGCGTTCCAGAGATCGACGGACTGATGAAGGACTTTACCCGATCATCAATGCGGTCGGCGGCTAGCGTCGGATAGCGCGTCTGCTATCCAAGTCAAAGTCCTCCTGTTTGTGTTGCTGCAGCCAGCCGCTAATACACCGATCCCACCTACAGCTTTCTTCTTTGCAGTCTTCATTGTTCATTAAACAAACTGCAAAAGATTCACCAACACAGATGTCCAGAATACTGTGGAATTTTGCGATGAAAACCCAGCTTTTTGTATTGGATACAATGTGTCCGAATACTTCCGTTTCAACCATTGACGTCACGCGCATACGTCATCATACATAGACGTTTTCAACCGGAAGTTTCGCGGGAAATTTAAAATTGCACTTTATAAGTTAACCCGGCCGTATTGGCATGTGTTGCAATGTTAAGATTTCATCATTGATATATAAACTATCAGACTGCGTGGTCGGTAGTAGTGGCTTTCAGTAGGCCTTTAAAACCATGTTTTCTTGTACCAAGCCTGTCATCTCTGCATCTTGGGGTTCGTCACCACCACCACTCCCTGACACCCGCATTTCAGGTTGGCTGCTCTGGAAACACTCTGTGGAAATGTTCCCCACCCACACTGCTTGGTGCCTCATCTGAGCTGCTGTGACTTAGATTACCATAGTAACTAATTAGATTACCATAGTAACTAGTATATCATGCAAAAGTGCAGATTCCAACCATTGAAATATTTTGTATAGTTCAAGACTTACGGTCATTTGAAAACATCACTGCACATCATAATGGCAGCTACAGTTTCCATCTTAAAGATCTAAAAACAATTATTTGGGAATGTCCGGCGGGTCAGATTGAATAGCTTAATTTGCACAGGTCTGGCTGATGGTATACTTCAAAAATTCCTATAGACATCTCTGAGTAGAAAGGGCACCTTGGACCAGAAAGGAACAAACTCTTACTTATGAGGGCCAACAGCCACAGAGAAAAGCTCTATCTGCCAAATATAATACAAACCATTAGAGGACTGTCCCTGAAAAGCCCACTCAGTCCCTCAGCCAGCCTGCAAGGATTTTGATGATCAGCGGTGAAGAACATCAAAATAAAAAGTTATTATTGTTCACCACTTGCATGTTTATTTGAATGTAGAACAGTGGTTCTTAACCTAGTTGGAGATACCGAACCCCACCAGTTTCATATGCGCATTCACCGTACCCTTCTTTAGTGAAAAATAAAATGTTTTTTTTTCAAATTCAAGACAAAGTTATATGTTTTTGGTAACACTTTAGTATGGGGAACATATTCTAAGTAACAAAGACTTAATTTAGAGTTATTTGGTTAGGGTTAGGGTTAGAGGGTTAGGGTTATAATAAGGCCATGCCGAATAAGGCATTAATAAGTACTTTATAATGACTAGTTAAGAGCCAATATGTTACTAGTTTGCATGTTAATAAGCAACTAATTAATGGTGAATATGTTCCCCATACTAAAGTGTTACCATGTTTTTTTACTGGTGCACAAAATGAACCGTGGATGAACATCACCTTGTTCAAAGAACAAAACCAACACAGTGCATAAACTCACAACAAATTACACACCTGCAAATCATTGTGACTTCTGCTGTTGCCGTATCCGTAATACGCCGATAGGGAGAAGTTTTTATTTACACGATGAGTCGGGTGTGTTTTGACCTCCGCCGAACCCCTGAGCCCGACTCACCGAACCCCTAGGGTTCGATCGAACCCAGGTTAAGAACCACTGATGTAGAACATTGCAATGACAAATCAAATGAACTAGCATTTGACATAACATGCAATGCTAGACATTACAGCCTTTCCCTTGGGTACAGTCCGTCAGCACCTTTCTGACCCGCAACGGTTCTGCAATGTCCTGTGCATTTTCTGTTGCACTGCTGGTATCCTCCTCCGCATCAGCAGGTGATGCATCAACATCACAGGCCTCACCACGCATCTCGCAGAAGTTAACAAGTTATTATATTTGTTACTGCTGAAATGTCCACACCTAATCGCTTCCCAAGACACCGCCAACGCCCTTTCAGCCGTCCAAATGCGCATTCAACAGTCGTTCTGGCCGTGCTGAGTCTGTGGTTTAAGTTGCTGTGGAAGTCGCTTCCTAGCGGTCCCACTGACAGACACTTCAGAGGATCCAAGCTTGCAGGTTTTAACAAAGTTTTAATGATCATATGTTTTATCAACAGTTTTCTTCTCCCAGAACGTGACTTTTCAGTCGCGTCCGTAACCTCTCTCTCCCTCTGTTCCCGGCCGCTTACTGTTAAAGACAACAGATGATTAGATTAACACGTACCACCTGTGAAATCTAATCACCTGCCAGCTGTGTCTCGCCGTCAGCACATGCCCCGCCCCTGCCCAATGGCGCTCGTCTTCAGTACCATGGACAGCGGCGGTGACATTTCCTCCTGCAAACAGCGCTGACTACACCTCCCCCCACAGTTGCGTTGTTAGGTCAGGTTTCCGTTCTCTGCGTAGCTTTTCAGTGGATAAGCTGGGTCCTCCAATAGCATCAACGGTATCTGAACACCTTTGATTTCTTCAGCGTCCTTAATTGAGAAAGACAAAGAATTAGCAGTTCGTTTACTACATACACTGCTGCATGTTTGGAAGGTATTCCTACTCAATCTTTGAAATGGTATGACTTCTCTGTGTGTTCATTTACAGCTGGCAAGGCGTTGCAAAGCCATGTAGCCGTATTTTGGTTAAGTTAGGACTATGGATTTCACTTGAGTGGCAACCTTGTGTGGGAATACTCCACTTTTTACTCCTACTGGTGGACAAAGCTCCCCCCTCTCGACCTTAAAATACGAACACCAAAACCAGTGAAGTTGGCACGTTGTGTAAATCGTAAATAAAAACAGAATACAATGATCTGCAAATCATTTTCAACCTATATTTAATTGAACAGACTGCAAAGACAAGATACTTAACGTTCGAACTGGTAAACTTTGTTATTTTTTTGCAAATATTAGCTCATTTGGTATTTGATGCCTGCAACATGTTTCAAAAAACCTGGCACAAGTGCGGAAAAAAGAGTGAGAAAGTTGAGGAATGCTCATCAAACACTCATTTGGAACACCCCACAGGTGAACAGGCTAATTGGGAACAGGTGGATGCCATGATTGGGTATAAAAGCAGCTTCCATGAAATGCTCAGTCATTCACAAACATGAATGGGGCATAGGTCACCACTTTGTGAACAAATGCGTGAGCAAATTGTCCAACAGTTTAAGAATTTCTCAACGAGCTATTGCAAGGAATTTATGGATTTCACCATCTAAGGTCCGTAATATCATCAAAAGGTTCAGAGAATCTGGAGAAATCACTGCACTATAACGACAATAACTTGCACTTACAGATGTAGCGACAAACTGTAGTTACTGACAGTGGTTTTCTGAAGTGTTCCTGAGCCCATGTGGTCTTCATCATATGGGCAGCTGTTTTCCGGCACCCGGACCTGAGGCCGAGGGTCTATGCCTTTTACCACCCCAGGCCCGGGGGGCCCTCCCGTTCATATGTCAGGACACACAGAAGTGAGCCAGGTCACCGAGCAGTCATCCAGGTCCGCCAGGCCACGCAAACCATTAGGAGCACGATAAATCGGGCAACGCAGGATCACGTGGTCGGCAGTCTGCTCCTCCGCGCCACACTCACACGTCGCGTTAGGTGCTAAGCCCCACTGGAACATGTTTGAGCGAAAGCGACCGACACCAGTTCGGAGGCGGTTAAGCCTCACCCAGGCCACTCGTGGTAGTGAGAGGCCTGGTATTGAGCCGGTGTCAGGTATGAAGTCACGGAGTCTGGAGGAGATGGTATGCTCCAGGTCCGTGCTCCATTTGTGATTCGCCCAGTGAGCCGCCCTGATGTTGTTGTCATTGCATTGCTGCAGGAGCTTCAGGGCGGCTGGTACCAGTGGGTCTCTGGAGGGGAGGCGGGGCGTTTGCTCTGAGGAGAGTGTGAGCCTTTCATGGAGCATGTGGTTCTCATCCATGTTTGCCCGGCCCGCCAGAGTTGCTACAGCACCTTGGCGACGAAGCTCAGCGGGTTGGATGCCTGCTAAGATGGGCAGTAGCTCCACAGGGGTGGGGCGCAGGCATCCAGTGATAACACGCAAGGCTTCGTTGATCGGGACATCAAGTTGTTTAGAGTGAGCACTGCGCGCCCAGACAGGTGCGCAGTACTCAGCAGTTGAGTAGACCAGGGCAAGTGCTGCTGTTCGCAGAGTTCTTGCCCCGGCACCCCAACCGGACCCGACCAACCGTCTCAGCAGTGAGACGCGGGTGTTGAGTTTCTTGCGTGTTGCCAAGAGGTGTTTACGGAAAGTGAGCGACCTGTCCAGGGTGACCCCAAGGTATTTAGGGTCAGGACGAGGGTCTTCAGGTGTAGGACGAGGCCGGCATAGGGTAAGGGAAGCCCCATCCGGCTTCCGCACCTCGAACCTGATCTCACGATCCGCTTCCCAATTGTATAGGTGGAAAGCTTGTGTCACCGTCTTGGATTCGCTGAGCTTCAATCTCCAGTTATGGAGGTAAGCCACTAAAGTCTCCATGTCCTGGCTTAGAGTTCCCTCCAAGGCCTGCCAGTCCCTGTCGGAGTGCAGCAGCGCGAGATCGTCTGCGTATGCGAACCTCCGTGAGACTGTGGCAGGCAGGTCGTATGTATAGATGTTATACAGGAGGGGAGCCAGGACAGATCCCTGGGGGACGCCATTTTTCAGGCGCCGCAACCTGCTTTTATCTCCGTTACTGGTGGTGAGAGTAAAGCTGCGGTTCCAGACAAGCTCCATGATCATTTTGACCATGTGCCTGTCTGGAAGCAGGCGGAGAAGTTTGCAGGTGAGGCCGCAGTGCCAGACTGTGTCATAGGCAGCAGTCAGGTCTATGAAGACGGCACCGGCCTTCTTTTTCGCCTCTGCGCAGTCCTCGATGTCCTGGGTAAGGAGGGCGACCTGATCCACCGTGGACTTCCCACGTCGAAAACCCGCCTGCTCCCGGGGGAGGTGGGGGTCTATGATGGGCTCGACACGGGCGTGAATCAGGCGCTCGAGGACTTTAAAGGGGACGCAGAGCAACGAGATTGGTCTGTAGCTCGTTACGTCATCCTTTGGCTTGTTCGGCTTGGGGATAGCGACAACAGTGGCCCTTCTCCAAATCCTGGGGATCCGGAGTTGGCGCAGGCAAGAAGACAGGAAAACTCTCAGCCAGGACTTCATTGCAGGGGCAGCGTGGAGCACGAGCTCTGGGCAGATGTTGTCAGGCCCAGCAGACTTGCCTGGTTTGGTATACTGGAGGGCAGCTGTGAACTCCTCCGGTGAAAACTCACCGGAGATGTTACACTCGCTAGATGTTGTTGTCCTCCAGAGGTCTGCAGTTTCCTGGCGCACCGCCCGGGAAAAATCTCGATTTATCCCGGTATATGCCCCGTTTTTCACAACCTGTGCTGCAATAGCATTTGCGGTAACGGGGCATGTTCGGGGTGCGCGCTCAGACCTACCAGTCAAGTTGTTCAAAGTGCTCCACGCGATACGGCTAGTGTGCGAGAAGTCGATGGAGTGGACTGCCTCTTTCCAGCGCTGGTGCCTCTTCCTTCCAAGAGTGGAAAGAAGGGCAGTGGCTGAATTGTTAGCCTCCGGGCCATAGGGAGCCCGGAGGAAGGCGCTGTAGAGGGTCTCGCACTCGCCATCCCAGCATGGTTTGTAGTTCTTACGCCGGCCGCGTGGGATGGCTTTTTTGGCCGCAGATGTTAGTGCCCTACAGAAGTCCTGGTATGCCTCGTCCACGTTGGGTGTGTCTGGTGGTGGGAGACACCGTGTGGACTTGTTGGTATGGAGGCGATAGAGTTTCCAATTGGCCTTCCGGAAGTTCCATCGCTTCATCGGTCCGCTCGGAACTGTTGTCACGAGGTCGGGCACCGATATCAGCGACGGTCGGTGTTGCGACCTGGGGAACATTCCTAGAACACGTCTGTCGGGGAGCTGGGTGTCCACACCGACACTCACAAAAGCCAGGTCAGGGTTCGTGTCAGTGTTATGCCGAGCGGAGTGAAAGCTGGCTGGGCCCTTCGGGTTGTAGAGAAGGTTGAGCGAGTTGCGCTCTGCCCAGTCAGAAAGAGTTTCCCCGCTCGGTGAGGTGGTACTGTATCCCCACCGTGTATGCCGGCAGTTGAAATCACCAGCATATACACACGGTGGTTCAAGCACTGGCAGTGACACTGGCATGAGTTGTGAGGGTGGTGGTTTGTAGACGTTGACAATTTTGATGTCGCCAACGTCCACTCGCAGCCACTCGATCTCGGAGTTGTCCGGTGATCGATCGGCGAGGGTCCAGCTCAGATCGTTGTGGACAAACGTGGCAAGGCCATGCTTCTTGCTCAGGATTGACCCAGCTAGCGTGAAGTTGGTGATCGCTAGCTTGTCCGCTGTTGGGCGGTGGGTTTCCTGAAGGAGGATGACCATGGCTTGGGTGGTGTGGGCCATGTGCTCGATGACGGATGTTTTGGCATCTGTGAGCCCTTCAACGTTCAGTTGCAGTATTCTTGGTTGGAGACCGGCAGCAGTGTTGCTACCAGATCTCCGCCCAGACTGCCCCTGGACGCCAGAACGGGAGGGTACCCGAGTTGAAAGTTTTTTGTTTCGCCGCGTTGCCATGGAGTAGAGCAGCGCGGTTACTTGCAGGGATCACGGCGTGAACGTAAACTTTCTCGATAGCCCATGTGGTGATATCCTTTACACACTAATGTCGCTTTTTGATGCAGTACCGCCTGTGGGATCGAAAGTCCGTAATATCATCGCTTAAGTGCAGTGATTTCTCCAGATTCTTTGATGATATTACGGACCGTAGATGACGAAACCCCTAAATTCCTTGCAATAGCTTGTTAAGAAATGTTGTTCCTTAACTGTTCGACGATTTGCTCACGCATTTGTTGACAAAGTGGTGACCCTCGCCCCATCCTGGTTTGTGAATGACTGAGCATTTCATGGAAGTTGCTTTTATACCCAATCATGTCAGCCACCTGGTCCCAATTAGCCTGTTTACCAGTGGGATGTTCCAAATAAGTGTTTTTCATGAGCTATTCCTCAACTTTCTCAGTCTTTTTTTCCAATTGTGCCGGATTTTTTGAAACATGTTGCAGGCATCAAATACCAAATGAGCTAATATTTGCAAAAAATAACGTTTTCCAGTTCGAACGTTAAGTATCTTGTCTTTGCAGTCTATTCAATTGAATATAAGTTGAAAAGGAATTTGCAAATCATTGTATTCTGTTTTTATTTACGATTTACACAACGTACCAACTTCACTGGTTTTGGGTTTTGTATATTAATTTGTATTTATTTTGTACTTGTAGTGTTAACAGTCAGCTGGAAGAGATCAGATTTCGGGAAAATCCGATTTGGGCCACTTAGGCCCGCAGTGTAAACGTAGCCAAAGGCTGCACTGAGATCGAACAGAAATAGTATGGTACATTTACCAGCATCAGAGGCCATCATGATGTCATTGGAGTCCCAGAGAAGGACTGAGGATAACAGAACTGACATTCTAAAGCAATTGTGTTTCTTTGAAGCTGAGACTATTTGGTTAGCCACAATTTTTTCTAAAATGTTGGACACAAAGGACAGCTTTAAGACAGGCCAATAGATGCTAAGAACAGAGTGGTCAAGGTTTGTTTTTTTAAGAGGAGGATGAACAACTGTCTGCTGGAAGTGGACGGAACACAACCGGAAACCAGTGAGCAATTGATTATGGAGAGAAGGGATGGGCCAATACTGCTAAAAACCTTTTTAACAAATTTGTGGGCAGAATGTCTAATGGACTTGAAGTGATCTTTCTTGTACGCTCAAGATCTGCTAAGTCTTGTAAGGAAACCGGTGAGAGATGATCAAAAAATTGTTGGGGAGGAGGTGATATAATACTGGCCTTGGCGCTGGCAACTTTGTTTACAAAAAACATCAAAACATTACTGGAATCCTAATCAGATGATGCAGGTGGAGCCAGTGGTTGTGCACCAGTAATGTAATTTATGGTGTCAAGATGACTCTGGGCTTTATTTTATTGGAGGTAATGCGATTTGCAAAATAACAGCCTCTGGCCACCTTAAAGGGGAACTGCATTTTTGTGGGGAAATCATTTACCAACCCTGTTTCCATATGAGTTGGGAAATTGTGTTAGATGTAAATATAAACGGAATACAATGATTTGCAAATACTTTTCAACCCATATTCAATTGAATGCACTACAAAGACCAGATATTTGATGTTCAAACTCATAAACTTTATTTTTTTTTTGCAAATGATAATTAACTTAGAATTTCATGGCTGCAACACGTGCCAAAGTAGTTGGGAAAGGGCATGTTCACCACTGTGTTACATGGCCTTTGCTTTTAACAACACTCAGTAAACGTTTAGGAACTGAGGAGACACATTTTTGAAGCTTCTCAGGTGGAATTCTTTCCCATTCTTGCTTGATGTACAGCTTAAGTTGTTCAACAGTCCGGGGGTCTCCGTTGTGCTATTTTAGGCTTCATAATGCGCCACACATTTTCAATGGGAGACAGGTCTGGACTACAGGCAGGCCAGTCTAGTACCCGCACTCTTTTACTATGAAGCCACGTTGATGTAACACGTGGCTTGGTATTGTCTTGCTGAAATAAGCAGGGGCGTCCATCACGACGTTGCTTGGATGGCAACATATATTGCTCCAAAACCTGTATGTACCTTTCAGAATTAATGGCGCCTTCACAGATGTGTAAGTTACCCATGTTTTGGGCACTAAAACACCCCCATACCATCACAGATGCTGGCTTTTCAACTTTGCGCCTATAACAATCCGGATGGTTCTTTTCCTCTTTGGTCCGGAGGACACGACGTCCACAATTTCCAAAAACAATTTAAAATGAGGACTCGTCAGACCACAGAACACTTTTCCACTTTGTATCAGTCCATCTTAGATGAGCTCAGGCCCAGCCAAGCCGACGGCGTTTCTGGGTGTTGTTGATAAACGGTTTTCGCCTTGCATAGGAGAGTTTTAACTTGCACTTACAGATGTAGCGACCAACTGTAGTTACTGACAGTGGGTTTCTGAAGTGATCCTGAGTCCATGTGGTGATATCCTTTACACACTGATGCCGCTTTTTGATGCAGTACAGCCTGAGGGATCGAAGGTCACGGGTTAGCTGCTTACGTGCAGTGTTTTTTCCAGATTCTCTGAACCCTTTGATGATATTACGGACCGTAGATGGTGAAATCCCTAAATTCCTTGCAATAGCTGGTTGAGAAAGGTTTTTCTTAAACTGTTCAACAATTTGCTCACGCATTTGTTGAGAAAGTGGTGACCCTCGCCCCATCCTTGTTTGTGAATGACTGAGCATTTCCTGGAATCTACTTTTATACCCAATCATGGCACCCACCTGTTCCCAATTTGCCTGTTCACCTGTGGGATGTTCCAAATAAGTGTTTGATGAGCATTCCTCAACTTTATCAGTATTTATTGCCACCTTTCCCAACTTCTTTGTCACGTGTTGCTGGCATCAAATTCTAAAGTTAATGATTATTTGCTAAATGTATCAGTTTGAACATCAAATATGTGGTCTTTGTAGCATATTCAACTGAATATGGGTTGAAAATGATTTGCAAATCATTGTATTCCGTTTATATTTACATCTAACACAATTTCCTAACTCATATGGAAACGGGGTTTGTAGAATCCTTATGAAAGACAAGAACACATATGAGTTGTTTTTTTTTTGCATTTTAATTTGTAGTGTTCGGCCTGTTATAGGTGGCGAGAAATGGTGCTAATGCACTGTTAAAAGTGATTTTGGCCTTGAGTCAGAAAGACAATTGTTGTTAAGTTCACAGAACAAATTGCCCATCACAACTAAGAAAGAAGAGGTATGACAACTTCAACTACAAAAAGTGGGAAAAACTCATTAAAACCCATAATATTAAGTTCAGTTAACTTCAAAAGGTAAGTCTAGGTGGGTCTTTCAATCAACACATTCGCTAGAAATGTTGAACCTTGAAAATCTGATCAAATAAGTTCAACCAACATCTTTTTTAGTTCTCTTACGTACTGTTTTTTTTTTTCCAGTTTTTCTATTCAACATGTTCGAAAAGGAGCAGGAAGAAGCAGAGCTTATTTAATCCTACCCCTTTTCCTTTACATAGCAGTTGCTAAAACTTTTGTTCACTTCCTGTTCTCAATTTATTCACAATATACTCCATAAATAATAACATTAAAAATAAATACATAAATAACTATTAGTGAAGTAAGATATATTGCATATGGTGAGATAAATAAGATTATCTAGGAAATGAATGGATGGATGAAATAAATTCCGAATGTTCATCATGGTTCTTCTTCTTTGTACTTTGTAGACACTTTAAGTTTGAATAGTTTCCTGAAGTGGATCATATTAGCACATTGTTTGATTTCTTTACTCAATCCCTTCCACAATTTAATTCCACATACTGATATACTGAAGGTCTTAAGTGTTAAATAAATTTTTTCTCAAAATGTCATTTTTATTAAAACGCGTTTTGTAGCAATTCCAACTTTGACCACAGCTTCAGTTGTTATGTGGAGTGGCACTTTCAATCATTTTCAGCAGACTGCATTTCACATTTATGAACCCCCGGGGGCCAAATTAATCCCTTCCTACTGTATACTTACAGCATTTATAAAAAAAAATACGAGAGGTATTTAGATGGTTTTTTTTAGAGTATTTGATAGGCAGAAGACAGCGACTCTCATTGACTCCATTGTTAGCATACATTTATTTACGAATTATAATGCATAAAAAAGGAACAACTTATGTGTTCTTGTTTTACATAAGGATTGTGAACGATAGGCAAAATTACCCCAAAAGTGCTGTTCCCCTTTAAAATAAAATACAATAAAAAATATATATTGTAGAGGTTGCCCTCTAGTGGGTTCCTCGGATCACCACACACTGCCACGAGAGCCCGCTTTCAGGGTACAACACTGTTTTATTTTTTATCAATGTTGAGAGCCGTTTGCTTTCCAGCAAAATGTATTTTTCTTTGTCCGTGTCGCTCTCTCTCTCTGGCTCCCACTGCAACTCCAACCCTGTGTCTCGTCCCGGCTGCTGCTAATAAAGGCGACAGGTGATTAGATAACAAGGCCCACCTGGGCCATCCACTCACCTGTCGCTGTCTTCGAGGCCGGTCCTTGCACACCACGTTCCGCGGCAGGCCTGCAAGCCACGCCCCTCTCCACAAATATATGCATATAGATACCTACTCAGTGGCCTAGTGGTTAGAGTGTCCGCCCTGAGTTCGGTAGGTTGTGAGTTCAAACCCCGGCCGAGTCATACCAAAGACTATAAAAATGGGACCCGTTACCTCCCTGCTTGGCACTCAGCATCAAGGGTTGGAATTGGGGGCTAAATCACCAAAAATGATTCCCGGGCGCGACACCGCTGCTGCCCACTGCTCCCCTCACCTCCCAGGGGGTGAACAAGGGGATGGGTCGAATGCAGCTAGTGTGTGTGACAATCATTGGTACTTTAACTTAACTTTATATTAGTGGTTCTTAACCTGGGTTCGATCGAGTCGGCCTCAGGGGTTCGGCAGAGCCTCCGCCACGGAGGTATAGACACATCCGACTTATCGTGTAAATAAAAACTTCTCCCTATCAGCGTATTATGGATACCCCCAAACAATGTTCCCTCTAATTTTCCATCTGATTTGCAGGTTGTTTGATTGATCGATTGAAACCTTTACTAGCATATTGCAAAGGAAGAGAATACATTATATGAAACAGTACCGTTTACACAGTACAGTACATATTCCGTACAATTGACCACTAAATGGTAACACCCGAATAAGTTTTTCAACTTGTTTAAGTCGGCGTCCACGTTAATCAAATCATGGTAATGTGTGTAAGGTGTGTCATTTGTTGTGAGTTCATGCACTGTGTTGGTTTTGTTCTTTGAACAAGGTGATGTTCATGCACGGTTCATTTTGTGCACCAGTAAAAAAAACATATGACTTTTTCTAGAATTTGAAAAAAAATAAATACATGTATTTTTCACTAAAGAAGGGTTCGGTGAATGCGCATATGAAACTGGTGGGGTTCGGTACCTCCAACAAGGTTAAGAACCACTGCTTTAGATTTAAAAAAATAAAAAAATAAATACAAATAAAATAATATTTATATTACCCCAAATTACCCCAAAAGTGTAATACAAAATACACAAAAATAAAATAAATATATATATATAATAAACTTTTTTTTTTTTTTAAAATATATTTTATTTAAAACATTTTTTACAACAAAAATCCCCCAGATATTTGTGAAAATAGAGGACTGTCCCTGGTGTCGTTTCATAGGTGCACCCCCCACTAATACATTTCCTTCACACAGAAATGGGTTATACACTATTTTAGGTCAACATGTCAATATTAGATATATTATACATAACATTATATCATGTCATTCATCGGTTTAGTGGTGGGGGGGCGATCTGCTTCGTTCTCCTCCTCTGCCATCCATTATTCAACTTGCAACCAAACAGTGGAGGCTGAGTGCTCAGTGACGTCACCCGGCAGGAGGAAGAGGAGGAGGAGGAGGAAGAGGAGGCCAGTGACAGTGTTGGATGTGACCGGCGAGAGGGCAGCAGACGCCGGGGAGGCGAGCTCGTTTTTTCCGCTGGAATACTCGGACTCGTACGTGTTTCACTGGAGGTAAAAAAAAAAAAATTAAAAAAAAATCACCCTTTTTGCTATGTTTTCGGCGCGTTTAACAATCTTCTATCTTGTTGTGATAATATATTTTTTTTTATCTTGTGATTTGAATCTTTTATCTTGGGTTTTGTCTGCCGGACGTTGGAAAAGTGGTGCTTAGTTTTGTTACCGAATAGCTCGAGTCTTTTCCAACTTTTGTTGCGCAAGGTGGACTCGGCTGTCGACTTTTGTCGAAAAACATAGTTTTAAAATAAGTAAATTATATTTTAAACCTCAATGTGTACTTTGCGAGTAAATGTGAACGTTCGTAAACAAGCACAGAATCATGTGGATGTCAACAATACATTCCCATGTCTCCTGTTTATCGTCTGTTTATTGGCGTCTTGAAAGATGATATTCATGCATTTAATTAGAAAATAACGGTATATATGCTGGCAAGTGTGACACAGGGAGGTAATCTCATTTTCACCCCTCTAAACCTCCTCTTCATCGTCCTACTATATTGTCATATTGCTGCGTTAATCTTGGCTCAAATTCAGGCAGAGGTGGTACAATCCTGACCATGCGCCAAAATTGTATTTTTTCTTTATTTACAGCAATATGCTGTAAAGAAAACCATAAAATGTATTGTCATTTTTATTAATTTGATGGGTACACACTAGTGTTGTAACAATACCAATATTTTAGTACCGGTACTAAAATGATTTTGATACTTTTTGGTACTTTTCTAAATGAAGGGGACCACAAAAAAATTGCATTATTGGCTTTATTTTACCAAAAAATCTTACAGTACATTAAACACATGTTTCTTATTGCAGTTAAGTCCTTAAATAAAATAGTGAACATACTAGACAACTTGTCTTTTAGTAGTAAGTAAACAAACAAAGGCTCCTAATTAGTCTGCTGACGTATGCAGTAACATATTGTGTCATTTATCATTCTATTATTTTGTCAACATCATGAGGGACAAACTGTAAACATTTATTATCAATCTACTTGTTTATTTACTGTTAATATCTGCTTATTTTTTGTTTTAACATGTTATACCTACACTTCTGTTAAAATGTAATAATCACTTATTATTCTCTTCTTTGATTACTTTACATTAGTTTTGGATGATACCACACATTTAGGTATCGATCCGATACCAAGTAGTTACAGGATCATACATTGGTCATAATTCAAAGTCCTCATGTGTCCAGGGACATATTTCCTGAGTTTATAAACATAATATACATTTAAAAAAAACGAAAGAAGATGTTGTGATGTCAAAAAAATATCGACGTAATCATAGTAGTATCGACTAGATACTGTACTTGATATCATTACGGTGGATGTCAAGCTATTTTTTTGTCAACATCATGAGGGACAAACTGTACAAATGGATTATTAATCTACTTGTTTATTTACTGTTAATATCTGCTTATTTTTTGTTTTAACATGTTATTTCTACACTTCTGTTAAAATGTAATAATCACTTATTTTTCTCTTCTTTGATTACTTTACATTAGTTTTGGATGATACCACACATTTAGGTATCGATCCGATACCAAGTAGTTACAGGATCATACATTGGTCATAATTCAAAGTCCTCATGTGTCCAGGGACATATTTCCTGAGTTTATAAACATAATATACATTTTAAAAAAACGAAAGAAGATGTTGTGATGTCAAAAAAATATCGACGTAATCATAGTAGTATCGACTAGATACTGTACTTGATATCATTACGGTGGATGTCAGGCTATTTTTTTGTCAACATCATGAGGGACAAACTGTACAAATGGATTATTAATCTACTTGTTTATTTACTGTTAATATCTGCTTATTTTTTGTTTTAACATGTTATTTCTACACTTCTGTTAAAATGTAATAATCACTTATTATTCTCTTCTTTGATTACTTTACATTAGTTTTGGATGATACCACACATTTAGGTATCGATCCGATACCAAGTAGTTACAGGATCATACATTGGTCATAATTCAAAGTCCTCATGTGTCCAGGGACATATTTCCTGAGTTTATAAACATAATATACATTTAAAAAAAACGAAAGAAGATGTTGTGATGTCAAAAAAATATCGACGTAATCATAGTAGCATCGACTAGATACTGTACTTGATATCATTACGGTGGATGTCAGGCTATTTTTTTGTCAACATCATGAGGGACAAACTGTACAAATGGATTATTAATCTACTTGTTTATTTACTGTTAATATCTGCTTATTTTCTGTTTTAACATGTTTTATCTACACTTCTGTTAAAATGTTATAATCACTTGTTCTTCTCTTCTTTGATACTTTACATTAGTTTTGGATGATACCACACATTTAGGTATCGGTCCGATACCAAGTAGCTACAGGATCATACATTGGTCATATTCAAAGTCCTCATGTGTCCAGGGACATATTTCCTGAGTTTATAAACATAATATACATTTGAAAAAACCCGAAAGAAGCCAAAAAACATCAACGTAATCATAGTATTATCGACTAGATACATGCCTGTGCTTGATATCATTACGGTGGATGTCAGGTGTAGAGCCACCAATGGCATTTGTTTAAGTCCTTAAATAAAATAGTGAACATACAAGACAACTTGTCTTTTAGTAGTAAGTAAACAAACAAAGGCTTCTAATTATTCTGCTGACGAATATGATATAACATATTGTATCATTTATCATTCTATTATTTTGTCAACATTATGAGGGACAAACTGTAAAAATTGATTATTAATCTACTTATTTACTGTTAATATCTGCTTATTTTCTGTTTTAACATGATCTTTGTACATTTCTGTTAAAATGTAATAATCACTTATTCTTCTCTTCTTTAATGCTTTACATTAGTTTTGGATGATACCACACATTTAGGCATCGATCCGATACCAAGTAGTTACAGGATCATACATTGGTCATAATTCAAAGTCCTCATGTGTCCAGGGACATATTTCCTGAGTTTATAAACATAATATACATTTTAAAAAAACGAAAGAAGATGTTGTGATGTCAAAAAAATATCGACGTAATCATAGTAGTATCGACTAGATACGTGCCTGTACTTGATATCATTACGGTGGATGTCAGGTGTAGATCCACCAATGGCATTTGTTTACATTTTGATGCCAGTGAACTACGGAGTGTACTAACAACCTCCCCCCACCACATCCCACCTCCCTGGATTGTAAATAATCAAATGTAAATAATCAAATGTATATACTTGTTCTTATGCTTTCTGAGCTCACTATGTTCACTGCTCGCTATACATATCCTACCAAGTCAGACCTACACTGTTACAATGTCCATTTCTCAGATGATATAATTGTTGATGACTGAAGTGCTGATATCAACCAAACTTAACCCCCCCGCCCCAACCCCTTCCACATCCCACCCCCCGGAGTGTAAATAATGTAAACAATTCAATGTATATACTCTGATGATTAACTTGTGTGATGACTGTATTTTGCTGATAGTATATATTTGTACCATGAATTGATTGACGTGGACCCCGACTTAAACAAGTTGAAAAACGTATTCGGGTGTTACCATTTAGTGGTCAATTGTACGGAATATGTACTGTACTTTGCAATCTACTAATAAAAGTCTCAATCAATAGTGGAATATGTTTAGCTATTCCTCGTCCTGCAGGGATGATACTTATAAGAAACTTACTTTATTCGTCGCCATGGAGGCGAGTATTAGTGATTTAGAAGTAGCTAAAACACTGCCGACGGCGGATGGATGTTAGCCGCTAGCTAGCTAGCCATGTCTTAAAGCACCTCTTCCTGAGGGTGTTTCAGTGTTATAACTTCACCTTTATCGTTTGTTTTTAAGCCAAAATTCGTCCGTTCTCCCTTTTTTGTCTACACACTGTGTCTGCTTGTAAGTACTCCGTGATTGTGCGCTGCCGAACATGCTCCTCTGCTCGTAAAACCAGCAATGTCACAACGTGACTTTGACGCGGGCACGTTTCAGAGAAGGTATAGTACCGAAAATGATTAATTAGTATGGCGGTACTATACTAATACCGGTATACCGTACAACCCTAGTACACACTAAAAAATGCTGGGTTATTTTATTAACCCAATTTATGAGTTGCGAGTATTGGGTTAAATTTTGGAGTTATTTTTATGAAGAGCAATCCATGTTTTGGGGTTTTAAGGGTATTATTTTAACTACATTTCTGGGTTTTCAAAACGATCAACCATTTTTGGGTGAAAGGCTTTTTTCTATTAAAAAGGTACTTTTTTCTTCAAGGGAATTTTATTAAGTGAAGTGAAGTGAAGTGAATTATATTTATATAGCGCTTTTCTCTAGTGACTCAAAGCGCTTTACATAGTGAAACCCAATATCTAAGTTACATTTAAACCAGTGTGGGTGGCACCGGGAGCAGGTGGGTAAAGTGTCTTGCCCAAGGACACAACGGCAGTAACTAGGATGGCGGAAGCGGGGATCGAACCTGCAACCCTCAAGTTGCTGGCACGGCCGCTCTACCAACCGAGCTATACCACCATTAAGGATTAATCTCATTAACATTATTTACTATCGCACATCTTATGTACATGAACATATTTGAGCATGCTGTATAGCAGTGTTTTTCAACCTTTTTTGAGCCAAGGCATATTTTTTTCATTGAAAAAATGCAGAAGCACACCGCCAGCAAAAAATAATTAAATATGAAGCTCGGCAGCCGATATTGACAGTAAAAAGTTGTTTTCGCAAGTGTTGGATATGAATTCAGACCACAACTAACAATGCATCACTATAGCTCTTGTCTCAAAGTACTGTCACGACCTGTCACATCACGCCGCGACTCAATTAGAGGTTTTTTTGTGTTTTCCTGTGTGCAGTGTTTTATTTCTTGTCTTTTGGTGGCTTTTCCTGTTTTGTTGGTATTTTCCTGTAGCAGTTTCATTTCTCCCCTGAGCGCTATTCCACACACCTGCTTTGTATTAGCAATCAAGAATATTTAAGTTGTTTTTATACTTCTTTGTGTGGACATTGTTGATTGTCATGTCATGTGCGGATGTACTTTGTGTAAGTCTTTGCTGTCGTCCAGCATTCTGTTTTTGTTTACTTTGTAGCCAGTTCAGTTTTAGTTGTGTTCTGCATAGCCATCCCTAAGCTTTAATGCCTTTTCTTAGGGGCACTCGCCTTTTGTTTATTTTTGGTTTAAGCATTAGACACCTTTTTACCTCCCGCTGTTGTCTGCATATTGTGATCACGACAAACCATCGTTGTCTCACACGACGTGTTCCCGACATCTACAAAGCAATTAGCCACCAGCTGCCACCTACTGATATTGAGGAGAATAACATGGTTACTCTGCCAAGCTCTAGACAACACCCACACTCAACAACAGCACATTATTTGCAGATTATAATTACTGGTTTGCAAAAAATATTTTTAACCTAAATTGGTGAAACTACATAATCTCCCACGGCACACCTGACAACTATGACCATAAACGGCAATTCTTGTATAAAAAAAAAATTCAATCTTTTGAGTATATTTTAATGGAATAAAAATAATTTTGATCAGTAGTTGGGAAGGAGTAGGACAAACCAGCAGTACAATTTATAATTTTTACCCAACTATTGGGTAAAAGTAGCGCAACCCATTAGTTGGGTTTGGAATAACCCAACATTGTAGTGATCATAACTCAGCTTTTGTGTTAAATAAATTCAACCCAATATTTGGGTTATGAATCAACCAACATTGAGTTAGCATAACTCAACTTTTGGGTTAAATAATTTAACCCAATAGTTTGGTTGGGAATAACCCAACATTATGTTATCATAATTCAACTTTTTGGTTAAATAATTCAACGCAAAAGTTGGGTTGAAAAAATTAACCCAAAATGTTGAGTTAAAAAAACTCAAATAAGGGGTTCGTCCTTTTCTGAACCAGCAGTTGGGTTAAAATTGGGCTATTTTTTAACCGAACATTTTTGTGTGTGTAGTTTGCCGTAAAATCATAAGTCAAGCAGATATTGAAGTATTCATTTTTATTTAGACAAAAAACGTTTGGAAAGTATGATAATATACTGTAATATTTGTTGCAATAAAGGATACTATTAAAGTTTAAAAGGCATGCAATTTCAAGCAGTACATGTATTTTTTTCGGTCAAAATGACAAAAATCCATTACATTTAGTGAGAAAATATGAAGTACTTTATTGACACATCCTTTCCAGGTGTTTGCGGGCCAGATAACATGTTGTTGTGGGCTAGATCTGGCCCCCAGGCCTTGAGTTTGACACCTGTGGTCTAAGCGCTTGCACAAGAGAATAATGGGCTCATAGCTTGTGTGGTGGGGCCACTTTTGCTTGAGACACTCATAGATGATTTTGAAGCAGCCTTCAAGCGCTCTGTGGACTAACAATGTCCACATGTTGTCACCACCATGATTTATTACATTTTAAATGCCAGCCTGCCCTATCTGCAATGTTACTCTGACACGGAGAAAACGTTTTTTTTAAATAAACATGACATGTTTGTAATGCTTTTTTGGGGTAACTCCTTTTAGTTGACCTTGTACAAGTCAATCAGTACCGTCATGAAACTCTACCTGATACTATGCAAACTTCTAATACATTCTTCAATCAATCAATCAATCTATTATCAGTAGTCAGAAAAGGTTGAAAACGAAGCTAACACTACTAGCTGTGTTCACTTACCGGAGACAAAATGTTCACAGCACAGTCTGGAGTGTTCTGTAGAAGTCCAGTGATCCCTCCGTATCGCAGAAATCCACTTGTTACGGCGGTCAACGTTATGCACCAAGTAGCGGGAAAAAACGCGAGTCGATCTGTTTCTTCGGTAGTTGCTTCAAGTCTTTCCGGTGCACTTCTGTCGATATAGGATAGGATAGGATAGGACTTTATTGTCATTGCACAAGTACAATGAAACTATGTTCAGCGGCTGATGATACAAAACAGAAGTCATCGTCATAGACCCACTAGCTGCGGAAGCTCGCTCTCCAACCTACTAAACAGACTCAATAACTCCATGGTGATGTTTTGGTGCA
Organism: Entelurus aequoreus; assembly: GCF_033978785.1. NCBI lineage: Eukaryota > Metazoa > Chordata > Actinopteri > Syngnathiformes > Syngnathidae > Entelurus > Entelurus aequoreus. The sequence continues at coordinate 21,226,881 of NC_084743.1, read as the reverse complement.
TTTACGAAACTGATACATTAAAAAAAAGAATGCCATTATAAGTTATTCGCTAATGCTAATGCCGCTGGCTTCATCACTTTGTGATAGCGCGTACAAATATGCATGAAAACACTCCAACAGACATCACACATGGGACGGTTTAGTAGGTATAAATTGTAGAGATGTCCAATAATGGCTTTTTTGCCGATATCTGATATTCCGATATTGCCAATAATTACAGATTCCGATATCAACCGATACCGATATATACAGTTGTGGAATTAACACATTGTTATGCCTAATTTTGTTGTGATGCCCCGCTGGATGCATTAAACAATGTAACAAGGTTTTCCAAAATAAATCAACTCAAGTTATGGAAAAAAATGCCAACATGGCACTGCCATATTTATTATTGAAGTCACAAAGTGCATTATTTTTTTCAACATGCCTCAAAACAGCAGCTTGGAATTTGGGTCATGAGCATGAGCAGGTTGAGGTGGGGGGGGAGTGGGGGGCAGTGGGGGGGTCTATATTGTAGCGTCCCGGAAGAGTTAGTGCTGCAAGGGGTTCTGGGTATTAGTTCTGTTGTGTTTATGTTGTGTTACGGTGCGGATGTTCTCCCGAAATGTGTTTGTCATTCTTGTTTGGTGTGGGTTCACAGTGTGGCGCATATTTGTAACAGTGTTAAAGTTGTTTATACGGTCACCCTCAGTGTGACCTGTATGGCTGTTGACCAAGTATGGCTTGCATTCACTTGTGTGTGTGTGTGAAAAGCCGTAGATATTATGTGATTGGGCCGGCACGCAAAGGCAGTGCCTTTAAGGTTTATCTGTACTTCTCCCTACGTCCGTGTACACAGCGGTGTTTTAAAAAGTCATAAATTTTACTTTTTGAAACCGATACCGATAATTTCCGATATTGCATTTTAAAGCATTTATCGGCCGATAATATCGGCAGTCCGATATTATCGGACATCTCTATTTTCAACTTGCAGAACCTGTAGCGAGCAAACTCGTCCAAAAAATGGCGCCATAGCACAAACAATAACACACCTTTTCCGTGTCTCTGTCAGTGCAATATGAAAACTATTGGTTGAATACAAAACATTATGGCCGTTAGCAAAGACAAATCCATAAATCCGTCCCACCGTTTCATAAGCCGCAGGGCTCATAGGGTTGGAGAAAAATAGCGGCTTATATTATGAAAAATTTAAATCGATTCTTAAAAGTCTGTCTACTTTTTGTAGCTGTGCGTATGAAAATAAAGCGACTAAAAAAATAATAGTAAACAAGTTGGCTGCCGCATACCATCTTGAACATGACTGACATGCACCTTCCTTCCATCATGTGTTGTCCACAATCTTCTGGCACACATTTTTTAAAATATGAGACAGAATTCTCCCTCATTCTAGGTTCATGCAACACATGTTAAATGTTAATATCTACGCACTGGTAAAATGCAGAGGTAGGCACTTGCTGATGATTTACTCTACAGTACACGCAGAGGCCGTGTTTAATTTACTTCCTGTAGTAACTGTGGTCACTGTGGCCACCCATGCATCACTTTGAGGGAGTTGTTTTAGCACGCCGCCATCAATCTTACTACTTTTACATGCTGACATATTTGTGAAGGTGTCTGCAACTTCCCCATTTCCCTGCACAACATTTTTGTAAATCATTTTAAAATGACTCACTGTAGTCACAGAATGTTACCTAAATGTCAAATGGTTTCATTTGTAAACAACCCAATGAGACTGAAGGCAAAAGCTACTTTATATACATAATTTCCATCCATCCATCCATTTTCTACCGCTTGTCCCGTTTTGGGGTTGTACACTTAAAATGAGAGTAATGCTCTGATTTTACTGTCGCTGTTAGGGAATTTTGTCTGTGGTTCACAATCAATGTAAGACAAGAACACATACTGTATGTTTTTCTTTGTTATATGCATTCTAAATCATAAATAAACACAAACAAAAGTCAGCTAACAATAGAGAAAAAGGGATTCGCTCTATTCCGGCTACAAAGCGCTATAAAAACATCTAAAAGCTTCCGTCATCATTTTATATACAAGATGTAAGTATATGTAATGTAGTTACAGGCACATTTTTATGTATTTTGTTCATTTATAGCATACACGGACGTATTAATTTCACAGATGCATCACAACTAGAGATGTCCGATAATATGGGACTGCCGATATTATCGGCCGATAAATGCTTTAAAATGCAATATCGGAAATTATCGGTATCGGTTTCAAAAAGTTACATTTATGACTTTTTAAAACGCCGCTGTACGGAGTGGTACACGGACGTAGGGAGAAGTACAGAGCGCCAATAAACCTTAAAGGCACTGCCTTTGCGTGCCGGCCCAATCACATAATATCTACGGCTTTTCACACACACAAGTGAATGCCCAGCATACAGGTCACACTGAGGGTGACCGTATAAACAAGTTTAACACTGTTACAAATATGCACCACACTGTGAACCCACACCAAACAAGAATGACAAACACATTTCGGGAGAACATCAGCACCGTAACACAACATAAACACAACAGAACAAATACCCAGAACCCCTTGCAGCACTAACTCTTCCGGGACGCTACAATATACACCCCCCGCTACCCACAAACCCTGCACCTCCAACCTCGCCCACCTCAACCTCCTCATGCTCTCTCAAGGAGAGCATGTCCCAAATTCCAAGCTGCTGTTTTGAGGCATGTTAAAAAAAATAATGCACTTTGTGACTTCAATAATAAATATGGCAGTGCCATGTTGGCATTTTCCCCATAACTTGAGTTGATTTATTTTGGAAAACCTTGTTACATTGTTTAATGCATCCAGCGGGGCATCACAACAAAATGAGGCATAATAGTGTGTTAATTCCACGACTGTATATATCGGTATCGGTTGATATCGGAATTGGTAATTAAGAGTTGGACAATATTGGAATATCGGATATCGGCAAAAAAGCCATTTTCGGACTTGTCTAATCACAACGTTCGCTTTTACATTCAGTAACAACAACACTACTACTCATGGCAGACTTCATGAAAGACAACAAAGATAACTTAGGGACAAATGATTATCCAAATCGACATTGAGGTTTTTATTGCCGTATTTTCCGTACTATAGTTCTGCACCCACTAAATTTTAGAAGAAAAAAACATTTTTTCCATATTTTAGCCGCACACACAGACATATTTCGTAAAATGTTTATTAACACACCTTAATTGTTTCCAAACGGTGCCTGTAACACGGCAGTAAAACGGCTGACCAAACAAAACAGAGGTCATCGTCATTTACCCACTAGCTGCGGAAGCTAGCTCTCCAATCAGCTAAACCGACTCAATAGCTCCTCGTGGACGTTTTGGTGAATTTACTGAGGAGTTTGTGAAGCTGAAACAACACGAAAATAATTCCTTTGTAAGTTTATAATACTAAACCCAGACACTCGTAAATGTGTCGGCATACTAGCTAATGCGCTAGCGTCATTACGTCACAATAGCACGTACAAATATGCATCAAAAACACTCTTACAGACATCGCACATGGGACGGTTTAGTAAGTAAGAGTTGATTTTGTTAAATAGTAAAACTCACAAACGTTGCATGGAGAGATGACTGTAAGAATCCTTTCGAGTAAAAACGCTATGGATGCTTATTTCCGGTTTACAGAATTAAAACAGGAAGTACATTTTGCAACCCGCAATACCTGCAGTGAGCGAACTTGTCCAAAAGGTGGCGCCATAGCACAATGTTTGTGATTACGGTGGTACTTGGTGAAACAGTTCGAGAACCATTGATGTAGACAAAAGCTTGCATAATGCCAAATATTTTTTAAAGTAATTTATTGCATATTATTGTAATGTGTGGCAAGTCTAAAAGTAAGTTATCCTTCTTCACTTTTGTAATTTTCGCAGTTTTATGCTTTTATATATATGAAATATAAAAATCGCAAATTGAATCGCAATTGCAATTTTGGAGGGAAAAATCTAATTTTTTTTTTTTTTTTCCAAAATCGTGCAGCCCTTATGTAGAATCTTATCTTAGCCTGGATATAAGGAGGATGTTCGACAAGTTTTAGATGTTGTGTATGTGCTGAGCAAGCATCCGTTGCTTTCGGTCTCCCCTAGAGGGGGGGGGGGGGGGGGGGGGGGGGGGGGGTTACCCACATATGCGGTCCTCTCCAAGGTTTCTCATAGTCATTCACCGACGTCCCACTGGGGTGAGTTTTTCCTTGCCCGTATGTGGGCTCTGTACCGAGGATGTCGTTGTGGCTTGTACAGCCCTTTGAGACACCTGTGATTTAGGGCTATATAAATAAACATTGATTGATTGATTGATTGATTGAAGATAAATAAACTACCAATATATTAAAACAATCACTTACTGCAGTGTTTCGCACACATTCATTTATTTGTGGTGGCCCGCCACGAAAGAATTAAGGCCGCGACAAATAGATTTTTATTTTTTTAATTTATTTTTGTACTTTTTATTTTTTTGTCCTGTCCAGCTTCTCAGGCAAATCATATAGTTGATGTAGATGCCCATATCGGCTGTTCAGATTTACTTTACAAAAGAGAAGTGTAGGATCAAGATTTTTGGAGCTCTTTTTTCAGTGGATCAGATGTTTGATGAAGCTTTGTGTCTATCTACCACCACTACTGTTTTCTGTTTATTTGTTACTGACTGTGGCAGGACACCTCTGCCTCTGTTTCACTTTATGTTGCTGGTAAATAATATGGTTGTAGTAGTAGGCTAAAGTTAAATTATTTAGTATGCACTAATTAAAGGGGCAGAGCTTCAAGAGACATTTTAGCTTTTATATTTTTATAAGATATATTTTTTGTAAGAACCAAAATTAATAAATATATTTCAGTGAATAATTATAATAATAATAATTGTTCAAATCTGTATATAAATATCTACATAAAGTGTTGTAATTATATTGTAAAATGGATGGATGGATGGACGTTTAAAACAAAACTGTTATTATTAATTAGTAAGTATACATTTTTTGAGCCTTTTTAGAGAAAATCATATCATTGTAGTCAATTATGCAAATTACTCGATGATGTCATGGTGGCCACGCCCATAGCTACGCCCCCACCGCCACAGGTATCTTGGCAGTTTATGGGAAACACTGTACTGTACAATGTCTTCTCCCACTGGGATGCCAACTGATCGGTTTTTATATCTTCCCGTTTAGATGAAGAATTAATCATAATCATCACGAAAGGTTGAAAAAAAATATAAATTTTCGTGTCTTTCTCGCCATCTCCAGGAATAAGTTGGATGTCAAAGTTAACTTGTTGTCGTTTTATGTCCACATTCTTCTACCATCCGGGTGAGAGGCATGATTTATAATCTTGAATTAACTCTCACCAACTCAGAGACAATGCAGCAGCTCATTGGTTCGATATATCAATATAGCTGCATAAGCTTTATTGCTCTGTGATCAAAATAAACCATCTGTGTAGCACTTATAATAAGAAATATCGCTTCTACTTGGTCATTATTCAGGTCATGAGATGTAAATGGAGTATCGTTGGCCGTTTTTTTGGGTGTTTTAGAGGGTTTTATGGGCGATATAGAGTACTCTCATCAGCTGCATTGTTAGCCTCATCATACTTGCCTTATATCACAACAAGTTAGAATACATAACAAAGTCAAACATATTATTTCTTGACTGTCTTACATAGGGATTGTGAATGATAGGCAACGTTTAAACAAATGTTGGCTGGTTTAGTTATTTAAAAAAAAAACACACAACCACTTTATTAAACATACTGTTAAATAAATAGCTTGCTGATGATGCCATTTGAATAAGTGTTTTCATTCAATTGTCCGTTTTCTGTACCACACACTAGTCGTCATTTCTGCTCTTGTGTGAGCTACAATAGACATTTACTCTTAAGAAATAATTAAAATGTTCTGAACAGTAATACTGACAATTTTAGAACGTTCATATCCAAGGTTGGCAGGTCTGCAGTTATCACTTTGTTGAATCAGACATTCAAGCCCATTGAGAGCATTTCTTCACGTTTCAATGCAATATCTTGACACATTGAAATGTTAAGTGAATCTTATTAAATTCCTATTCATTGAATGTAATTTAAGGCATTTTCTTCAGCATGCAGACTTTGTTTTTTTTCTCCTCAATCTAGTCACTTACAAATATTATCTTTCTTAAAGTAAGGATGGGTACTTTTTATAGACACCGAACAAATTCTGTTGGAACTACCAAGTACCGACTAGGGATGTAACCACTGTATTTTTCGGACTATAAGGCATAATTAAAATCCTTTCATTTTCTCAAAACTCGACAGTGCGCCTTATAACCCGGTGCGCCTAATGTACGGAATGTACAGGACGTTTTTTTTTGGTTTATTTGGGTAAGCACGCCATTTATGTCAAAATTGTATGGCTTCAAACTCCACATTTTGCAGCTTCGAGTCCCTTTCACCTCACGTCTCACTCTTCCTTCGTGCTGGCTTCTAGAAGCAGTAGTTCATCCTCTATATATTCAGATTCAAAAAGATAAGGTTGAGAATCCTCATTTGTCCATAAATAGTCGTCTTTGTTGTTTTTTTCCTTTTTTTATTTTTTGTTTAGTTTTTTTAACGAATCTGCCTTTATTAAAGAGTAGGAACACACAGTTGCCAGAAGTTGGAAGTGCTCTGCTATGGAAACAGAAATAAATGCGGAATAAATTAGTTCCGGCAATTATTAAAATGACCAAAATACGGTAAATATTGTACATATTGCATATTGTTATGAATGTGTCTGTTACTACATTATATATATATATATATATATATATATATATGTGTATGTGTATGTATATATATATATATATATATATATATATATATATATATATATATATATATATATATATATATATATATATATATATATATATATATATATATATATATATAGATATATATTAAAGTTAAAGTGTGGAAAAATTATTCTCTGCATTTGACCCATCACCCTTGATCACCCCCCTGGGAGGTGAGGGGAGCAGTGAGCAGCAGCAGTGGCCGCGCCCGGGACTAATTTTTGGTGATTTAACCCCCAATTCCAACCCTTGATGCTGAGTGCCAATATGTGTATATGTGTGTGTGTATATATATATATATATATATTTATATACATATGTGTATATGTGTGTGTGTATATATATATATATATTTATATATATATATATATATATATATATATATATATATATATATATATATATATATATATATATATATATATATATATATATATATATATATATATATATATATATATATAACTTAGACTTAGACTTCCTTTTTATTGTCATTCAAATTTGAACTTTACAGTGCAGATAAGAATGAAATTTAGTTGCATTAGCAACGAAATATAGTATATATATATATATATATATATATATATATATATATATATATATATATATATATATATATATATATATATATATATATATATATATATATATATATATATATATATATATATATATACAGTGGGGCAAAAAAGTATTTAGTCAGCCACCCATTGACAATCAATGGGTGGCTGACTAAATACTTTTTTGCCCCACTGTATATATATATATATATATATATATATATATATATATATATATATATATAATATAAGTATATATCCATCCATCCATTTTCTACCGCTTGTCCCTTTTGAGGTCGCGGGGGGTGCTGGAGCCTATCTCAGCTGCATTCAGGCGGAAGGCGGGGTACACCCGGGACAAGTCGCCACCTCATCACAGGGCCAACACAGTATATATATATATATATATATATATATATATATATATATATATATATATATATATATATATATATATATATATATATATATATTTATATAAATATATATATATACATGATACAGTGTGTATATAAAACGTTAATGGAGGGTTTTTAAGTTGTTTTAGAGGGCTTTGAGGGCTACAACGGTGACTCCCTTCAGACACATTTTCCAAGAGATTTTTTATCATCTTTAAAATCCGGGGAAAAAAAGACGTGCGTTCTTGTCTCATAATGATTGTGAACGATAGGCAATATTCCAAAAAGTTTAGTTAAAGGCACACACATGCACACACTGCTCTCATAAACATATCTCAACTGCATATGCCATATATATGTATATATATATTTTTTTTAACTAACGCATTAATTACTTTCCCTAGTAAGGATAAAGAGTAATTCTATTAGTAATTACATTACTTATTTGGTTATGTATGGAGTAACAACAATTCATTACTTTTAGTAATTTTTCAGAACACTGGTTGTAACAGTATTACGTAAACATTTTGCACATTTTGTTTAAAATACCGACTTGTATCGTATACCGCGATACAGCCTAAAGATACCGGGATATCAGTTTTGGTCCGTATCGCCCAGCCCTACTTTCTCTATTTAGTCAAGTTTGATGTCTTCTTGGCGTTGAGCCTCACAAACTGTGGTTTAGCCTCCTAAACCATCTAGTGGTTTTCTCCTAAAGACGGACTGACCAATTTGACGATGAAACGTTTTAGATGGAAGACCGCCTTAGATATTGCTACTTCTGGGATATGAGGGCTCATGTTATGCTTGCTTAACAAGTTAATGCAAAGGCTTCATCCCTCAATAAGGTCATACAGCGACTGATAACATTGTTCCTACGAACCCATGTTCACCATTTCTCCAAAGCGCAATCTTTCCATCTAAAGTGGTTTGATGTCAGATTACTGAAGTTGAAGTGTGTTCAATTCTCTGCACGGTGGCAAACATGAAAGAGCGCTTAATCCACTAAGACACTGCATTTGTTACTTGTGGATAATTAAAACGGCAAGATTAGGGGGCGGCTGATGACATGCCTTTCTCAGTGTTGTCACGATTGTGTCAAAACAAAAAGGCTTTAAATACGTTAAGCGCCCGCCAGTGTCTTAAGTCAAGATAATTAATATTTCCGTGCTGCCTGCCTGATGTCTTAACTTGTCATCTGAAATATGCTGTGTGGCACAATCAATTGTCAAGGGCAGTGCTGACACCCCAAGAAAAGCAGCGAAAGAGCGCCATCGGGAAGCAGTAGCAAAGTCAGCACTGAGCGTTTTGGCCACTGACTTTGTGTTTCAGCCTTTGATGCATAATACCATCCCCGTGCAGGTTTGAGCCGACTCCTTGATTTCCTGTGCGTTGAACAAAGAGGTTGATTACATTTACCAGACCTGTATTGTCTGCTAAACCAAGAAGAAAGCACAGTTTAAAACTGAATATCTGTCATTTTAACCACCATGACATTGTTGTCTGAACAGGAATTTTCTGTTGTTTGATTGAAGGCTGAGGCTTTGTGTCAGACGGCTTGCAGCCCAGACTTTGGTCATTTTCCAAGACCCCCCTTAAAGGCCTACTGAAACCCACTACTACCAACCACGCAGTCTGATAGTTTATACATCAATGATGAAATCTTAGCATTGCAACACATGCCAATACGGCCGGGTTAATTTATAAAGTGCAATTTTAAATTTCCCGCTAAACTTCCGGTTGAAAACGTCTCGGTATGATGACGTTTGCGCGTGACGTCATGGAGTGAACGAAAGTATTCGGACCCCATTGGATCCAATACAAAAAGCTCTGTTTTCATCCCAAAATTCCACAGTATTCTGGACATCTGTGTTGGTGAATCTTTTGCAATTTGTTTAATGAACAATGAAGACTGCAAAGAAGAAAGCTGTAGGTGGGATCGGTGTATTAGTGGCGGACTACAGCAACACAACCAGGAGGACTTTGAGATGGATAGCAGACGCGCTAGCCGGCGACCTCACCTTGACTTCCTCTGTCTTCGGGCCGCCGACCGCATCTATGATCGGGTGAAGTCCTTCGTCGCTCCGTCGATCGCTGGAACGCAGGTGAGCACGGGTGTTGATGAGCAGATGAGGGCTGGCTGGCGTAGGTGGATAGCTAATGTTTTAGCATAGCTCTGTCGAGGTCCCGTAGCTAAGTTAGCTTCAATGGCGTCGTTAGCAACAGCATTGTTAAGCTTCGCCAGCCTGGAAAGCATTAACCGTGTAGTTACATGTCCATGGTTTAATAGTATTGTTGATCTTCTGTCTATCCTTCCAGTCAGGGGCTTATTTCTTTTGTTTCTATCTGCATTCAAGCACGATGCTATCACGTTAGCTCCGTAGCTAAAGAGCTTCGCCGATGTATTGTCGTGGAGATAAAAGTCACTGTGAATGTCCATTTCGCGTTCTCGACTCTCATTTTCAAGAGGATATAGTATCCAAGGTGGTTTAAAATACAAATCCGTGATCCACAATAGAAAAAGGAGAAAGTGTGGAATCCAATGAACCCTTGTACCTAAGTTACGGTCAGAGCGAAAAAAAGATACGTCCTGCACTGCACTCTAGTCCTTCACTCTCACGTTCCTCGTAATCGTCGTTTTCTCGGTCCGAATCGCTCTCGCTGCATTGTAAACAATGGGGAAATGTGAGGAGCCGTCCAACCTGTGACGTCACGCTACTTCCGGTACAGGCAAGGCTTTTTTTATCAGCGACCAAAAGTTGCGAACTTTTATCGTCGATGTTCTCTACTAAATCCTTTCCGCAAAAATATGGCAATATCGCGAAATGATCAAGTATGACACATAGAATGGATCTGCTATCCCCGTTTAAATAAAACAAAATCATTTCAGTAGGCCTTTAATGTTAGAGAGCTAAGTGGTGTGTCATTGAAAAATTACTGGTAACATACTATACAGTACCGTATTTTCCGCACTATAAGGCGCACCTAAAAACCAAAAATTTTCTCAAAAGCTGACAATGCGCCTTATAATCCGGTGCGCCTTATATATGGACCAATATTAAGCCACAACAAACTTAAAATTAATTTTCATAAAGTTAAGTCTCGCAACTACGGTAAACAGCCGCCAACTTATTTTTCCCCGTAGAAGAAGAAGCGCTTCTTCTTCTACGGTAAGCAGCCGCCCTCGTAGAAGAAGAAACGCTCGGTGCATGCTGGGATGTGACGTTTCATTTCCATTTGTTTGTTTATGTAAAGACCCCAAAATGGCTTACGACGCAGAGTTCAAACTCAAGGCGATCAGTCACGCAGTAGAACACGGGAATAGAGCAGCCGGGTGGATTGACAAAAGAACTCCAGCCGCTGGATATTGGTGTCAACAGGGCATTCAAAGGTAGACTGCGAACTGCGTGGGAACAGTGGATGACAGAAGGCGAACACACGTTCACCAAGACAGGGAGACAGCGCCGGACGACATACGCCACTATCTGCCAGTGGATCGTAAATGCCTGGGCTGATATATCAGTCTCAACTGTGGTCCGAGCTTTCAGGAAGGCAGGAATTGTCACTGAACTGCTGGACAACGGCAGCGACACTGACTCCATTAATGACTTCGACGAGACGGAGCCGGGCATTTTGGATGCCGTGTTTGCCCAGCTATTTAATTCGGACCCTGAAGAAGAAGAATTCGAAAGATTTGCGCATGAGGAATAACTTCAGAAAGTGAGCTTTAAATGTTTATTTTGTGTGTTGTTTTGTGTGACATTAACGTTTGAGCAACGTTGAGTTATTGATATTGTTATTGCTCTGCACTATTTTGAGTGTTACTATTTTGTGATTGCACGTTTGATTTACCGTAACACGAGTAAATCAGCTGTTTATTCATTTTGGGAGTGAACAGAGTTGTTAGAACGCTGGTTTGTAATATATTAATAAAGTTTGACTGACTTATCTGACTGTTTTGTTGACATTCCCTTTAGCGCAGCTCCATCTAATGGATGCATAGGTGCGCCTTATAATCCGGTGCGCTTTATATGTGAACAAAGTTTTGAAATATGCCATTCATTGAAGGTGCGCCTTATAATCCGGTGCGCCTTATAGTGTGGAAAATACGGTAGTTTAATCGAAGCCCAGGGAGAAATATAATCTTAGAGAAAAATGTCATTTAAAACATTTGTACGCACGTACAACACTTAAGACTTTCAGTATATCAGTATGTGGAATTAAAGGCCTACTGAAAGCCACTACTACCGACCACGCAGTCTGATAGTTTATATATCAATGATGAAATCTTAACATTGCAACACATGCCAATACGGCCGGGTTAACTTATAAAGTGCAATTTTAAATTTCCCACTGAACTTCCGGTTGAAAAACTCCTTTGGATATGACGTATGGGCGTGACGTCACGACGGCAACGAAAGTATTCGTACCCAATGTGTCACCATACAAAAAGCTCTGTTTTCATCGAACAATTCCACAGTATTCTGGACATCTGTGTTGGTGAATCTTTTGCAATTTGTTTAATGAACAATGGAGATTGCAAAGAAGAAAGTTGTAGGTGGGATCGGTGTACTAGCGGCTGGCTGTAGCAACACATCAAGGAGTACTTACTCCGGTTGCTAAGTTAGCTTCAGCGTCGTTAGCAACAGCATTGTTAAGCTTTGCCAGGCTGAGAATTATTAACCGTGTAGTTACATGTCCATGGTTTAATAGTATTGTTGATCTTCTGTCTATCCTTCCAGTCAGGGATTTATTTATTTTGTTTCTATCTGCATTGGAGCCAGATGCTATCACGTTAGCTCAGTAGCTAAAGAGCTTCGCTGATGTATTGTCGTGGAGATAAAAGTCACTGTGAATGTCCATTTCGCGTTCTCGACTCTCATTTTCAAGAGGATATAGTATCCGAGGTGGTTTAAAATACAAATCCGGGATACACAATAGAAAAAGGAGAGTGTGTGGAATCCAATGAGATCTTGTACCTAAGTTACGGTCAGAGCGAAAAAAGATACACCCTGCACCGCCTCTCTAGTTCTTCACTCTAACGTTCCTCATCCACAAATCTTTCATCCTCGCTCAAATTAATGGGGTAATCGTCGCTTTCTCGGTCCGAATCTCTCTCGCGCCATTGTAAACAACGGGGAATCCTACCTCCTTTGACGTCACGCTACTTCCGGTACAGGCAAGGCTTTTTTTAATCAGCGACCAAAAGTTGCGAACTTTATCGTGGTTGTTCTATACTAAATCCTTTCAGCAAAAATATGGCAATATCGCGAAATGATCAAGTATGACACATAGAATGGATCTGCTATCCCCGTTTAAATAAAAAAAAAAAATTCAGTAGGCCTTTAAATTATGGAATGGATTAAGCAAAGAAATCAAACAATGTACTAACATAATCCACTTCAAGAAACTCTTCATATTTAAAGTGTTTACAAAGTACAAAGAAGAAGAACCATGATGGACATTCTGAATTTATGTCATCCATCCATTAATTTTCTAGATAATCTTATTAATCTCACCATATGAAATATAACTTACTTCTCTCATTATTTATTTATGTATTTTTAATGTTATTACTTATGGAGTATATTGTGAATACATTGAGAACAGGAAGTGAACAAACATTTTAGCAACTGCTATGTAAAGGAAAAAGGCTAGGATTAAATAAGCTCTGCTTCTTCCTACTCCTTTTCGAACATGTTGAATAAAGAAGCTGGAAATTGTGACGTATCATGTTTTATGCATGCATGTTCGAAATAAACACAAACTCAACTCAACTCAATGAGACGAACTAAAAAACAATACATGCACAAAGCATTGTCAGTTAAGATTTACGTTTACTCTGTCAACCACCTTGCATGCAGGTTCAAATAAATTGTATCAAATGTGTCATAAAAACATATACTGTGGTCATAAATCAATAACTAGTATGGGTAAAGTTTTGATCAATCGCTAGAAGTTGATCAAATCAATCAATCAATCAATCAAAGTTTACTTATATAGCCCTAAATCACAAGTGTCTCAAAGGGCTGCACAAGCCACAAAGACATCCTCGGCTCAGATCCCACATCAGGGCAAGAAAAAACTCAAGCCAATGGGATGACAATGAGAAACCTTGGAGGGGACGGCAGTTGTGACATAGTACATAATGCAAATAGTTTTTCATAAAACACAAGCAAATACATTTAATCGGTATGTTATTGTTTGGGCTATGGTGCCCCCTTTTGGACGAGTTCGCCTACTGCAGGTGCTGCTGGCTGAATAGTTACAGTGTTTCCTGCTGTTTAAAGCTTTGAACCGGAAGTACAAGTGCCGTTCCGTCTTCTAATCGTCCATAGTGTTTCTATTCGCATAGATTTTTTAAGCAACGTTTGTAAGTTTTACAATATAACTGAAACATTGTACTGACTAACCCCGTCCCATGTGTGATGTCTGTTGGAGTTTTTTCATGCATCTTTCTACGTGCTACCATAATGTAATGACGCTAGCGTCGTTAGCTCTAACTAATATGCTAACACTTTTACGAGTGTCCGTGTTAGTGTTATTACCTTACAATGGCATTATTTTTGTATTGTTTCAGTTTCACAAATTGAAACAAGACCAAGACGTTACCGTGGAGTTATTGAGTCTGTTTAGCTGATTGGAGAGCTTCTGTTTTGTTCGATCAGCCGTTTTACAGGCACCGTTTGGAAACAATTAAGGTATGTAAATAAACATTTACAAAACATTTCTGTGTGAATGACTTTATTCACAATGTATATATACAGTACATGTGGCCTCGATGTGGCTAATATATGGAAACATATTTTTTTCTTCTAAAATGTAGTGGGTGCGGCTTATATCCCGCTGCGGTAATACGGTATACTGTATATTAATTGGCCTAGTGTATATTTAACCTTTATTTACTTGTACATTGGAATGGGTTGTAGACCTGTTTTCCTGTCCCCAAGTAGATCTTTAGTTTTTCTCATGACCTTTGAATTTAATTCATTTAAAAAATCCTGGCTCGTTATCCTGCCTCTCAGTCTTTTGTTCACTGCTTTGCTTTGCCAATTCACCCCTGAGTGTGGTCAGTTCCTCTGTCATGGTTTCCCCACAGTCTGAGAGGAGCAGACAGTGATGGATGCTAATCACTTTTGCCTGTGAGGTCAATCCGACCACACAAGCTCAAAACAGGCTTTTCACCTAGAACTAAATAAGGTGATGCCTCTTTGGCATTTAGCAATGCAATAATGTGTTTAATTATTTCAGGAAATGTGTTTATCTCTTGAATAAGCTGATATAAGCTTATGTATAAGCTGATATATTTCTCTATGAATTACAAAAAGGGCTATCTGTCGAGGATTTGTAAAAATAAATTTAACAACAACACACAGTAAGTGGCTGGAGCGATATGAATTGAAAATGAATAGCCTACTATCAAAGCATAGAGGAACATTGTTATGATATTTGGATTGTTTTTTAAACAAATTATTGCCAATAGTGCTTAAATGATAGACTATATACTAAGGGTGTAACGGTACGGGTATTTGTATTGAACCGTTTCGGTACGGGGGATTCGGAGGTGTACCGATCGAGTTTCCACACGGACATATTAAGTAGCGCACCGCACGTTGTGTAAACAATGCACACTGAGGCACAACACACGGCATGCTAGCAACGACCAGGCTACTACAACATGCAAAAGCCAGAGCTGGAAGACCCTCCTGCCTCGTTAAGATCTCCCGTTTGGGAACATTTCGGTTTCGCGGTGCGATACGACAATGGATAACATCGCTTCAACGAAGAGAAAAAGAAGACAAACACAGCTCCCACCGCATTCAAGCAGCCTCTCCTCGGCGAGTCAGGCAGGGCTAAAGCAATAACAAATGCCGTTGGTGTTTATATAGCAGCAGATTTAAGACCATATTGCATTAAAAACTAGATTTTGACCCACTTCTATGATGGAAGAACAATGAGCCCATATATCTTCTTACTGCCAAGTTAGCCAGGCACTACCTCGCCATACCTGCTAGCTGCGTGCCCAGCGAAAGGGTATTTTCCACAGCTGGAGACATTTTAACTGCAAGCAGGTCTGCTCTTTCTGCAGACAATGTGGATAAACTGATTTTTCTGGCAAAAAAACATGAAAATTGAGTGAAAGTCACCAGGGTTAAAGGCTGGGGGGGAAAAAGAAAAGTTAATCTGAGGCTGAGTTGGCTTGAAACTGTTTAATGTTGCACTTTTTGTATGTAGAAGAAAAGTTTTGTCATTTTATTTAATCTGAGCAACAACTTGAAGCAGTTTAATGTTGCACTTTGGATGTGGAAATGTTGCACTTTATATGTAGAAAGGTTTTGTTAAGAAACCATTTCTGAGCCTTATCTGATTTAGTTTTTATTTTATATATGTTGACTGCATTAACCCTGGCAATCGACCCTGTGTGTATACAGTATGTATGTTATTGTTATGTTAAAAGGATAAAGCCATTGTTTACAAATTTTGGTAAATAAATAACCAGAAAATGTATATTTTGTTTTTTTCTTACTGTACCGAAAATGAACCGAACCGTGACCTCTAAACCGAGGTACGCACCGAACCAAAATGTTTGTGTACCGTTACACCCCTACTATATACAGTATATCTATTCATACAATATATTTATTTTGTTTCCATGTTAAAATCACTCGTTTTTAAGGTGTGGCGGCTTTTATTTTGCTGTGGCGGTGCGCCATGATTACTTACATAGAAGGTTGTGACAACATTTCATTGAGTCAACTTGCGAAAGGATTACTATTGCCAGAGGACAGCTACACCTCTGGGGCAAAGATACGCACCGTGTTCAAAACAGTGCAATTCCCCTTTAGGCTCAATGTAAAAGTAAAAAAAAAAAAGACTTCTTGGTTGAACCACTTAATCTCAAAAACTCTAAACATTTGCTCTGCTTGTCTAGTTACCTCTGAGGCTATTCGTCTGTCACCACCACTCTGAACTGTGACAGAGAAGGATAGCCCCTTGGTAAGATTGTTTTGGCCCGTGTCCCATCCATGCAATGAACTGTAAAGCTGATATTAGGTCCTTCTCACTGAGTGGAATCCACTCCTGTGAACTTTAATTCAAGCCACTTTGGAATAACACTCACTAGTTTGGGCTTGGTATTTCCCGTTTTGGGTTGATTCGGGAAAGACATTTAAGATAAGGAGCCCCCGTTGTTGCCCGAAATAGATGAAGTTACAGTAGGTAAGGTCGTATTTTTGCCTCATTCCTGTAAACATCCTGTGTGTGACTGAGGCATTAAGGAGTGGGACTATCCAGGACTAGCGGCAGTGTGCTCAAACAATCACCAGCAGATAATACTGTATCATCTCTTTCTCTTTTGGACTTATCAGGTCTTATTAGGTCGGTCGTGCATTCTTCACTTATGCTTTAAGTGAGGGTTGAGGCAAAAACTGACCTAAACCCCTCTTTCATTGGCTTGTTATTTTTAACAATCTGTCAAACTTGAAATACAAGTAGAATTTTACGGTTTCTGTTGTCGGTTACACACTATAAATATAATATAAGGATAATGTAATATAATTTTTCACTCCTGTTTACATTTTACACTACCGTTCAAAAGTTTGGGGTCGCCCAAACAATTTTGTGGAATAGCCTTCATTTCTAAGAACAAGAATAGACTGTCGAGTTTCAGATGAAAGTTCTCTTTTTCTGGCCATTTTGAGCGTTTAATTGACCCCACAAATGTGATGCTTCAGAAACTCAATCTGCTCAAAGGAAGGTCAGTTTTGTAGCTTCTGTAACGAGCTAAACTGTTTTCAGATGTGTGAACATGATTGCACAAGGGTTTTCTAATCATCAATTAGCCTTCTGAGCCAATGAGCAAACACATTGTACCATTAGAACACTGGAGTGATAGTTGCTGGAAATGGGCCTCTATACACCTATGTAGATATTGCACCAAAAACCAGACATTTGCAGCTAGAATAGTCATTTACCACATTAGCAATGTATAGAGTGTATTTCTTTAAAGTTAAGACTAGTTTAAAGTTATCTTCATTGAAAAATAAGGACATTTCAATGTGACCCCAAACTTTTGAACGGTAGTGTATATGTAGCAGTACTTCTACTTACGAGTCGTGTCGGAACCAAGTTTTACATTGCAACTAACGACTATTTCGACAGTCGACTAGTCATGGGCTATCTTAACGATTAGTCGACTAATCGGATCATAAAGCGTTTATGTCCAATGGCTTTAATTTAGCCATCGACTTTTAAATTCAGCTTTAGAAATTTTCAGGCACAAGCTTACGAACAACAAAGATGACTAATTTGTTCATAAATATTTATCTATACTTTAACTATGTTGCTCATTTGGCTGTTACAAAATAAAAAATACCTGTTAAAGTGTTTTCTATTTAAAAGCAAGGATAGGCAAAGTACTAAAAAAAAACAAAGTATAACTTTTTACGTAAAACAAGACAGTTTAAATAACAGCAATAATAACAAACAATAAAACAGCGAAACTATCTAACTTGGTCCAAAAGAACCAAGCATTTTATGATGATCTGTTTAAAAAGCTGCAAACTGGTATATTATTGATTATTGATTAACTCCTGGCATTTTTTATCAATCTGATATACTCAATGTATATAATTGTATCACTGATTAATTCTTAACATTTTTGCTATCCAATAAATTGTATGTTTAATCTTATGATACCATTGGTACCAACAGTTTTGTGCCGTTTGTAATTGCGCCTTTTAAAAAGTACTTGAATTGATTTAGACAGAGATTAGCCGGTTGACTTTGGCTAAAACGATAGTTAAATCTTTTTTTCACATAATTTTGTCTCACACTTGTTAGCTAGCTCGCAAAGTTACAAACTAAATATCTTACCGAGTTGAGGCCGCATCATTCCACCACTTTAAATCCTCCCGTATCAATGATATAGTGTCATAAAACCGAGATCTACTTTGCAAAATGAGCAAGGTATTCATGTTTTTAACAAGAATAAGGGGAAATGTTTCCACACTTTACATGTTTTCACTCGATCGTTGTGGCCCTAATCGATACCCTGTATTACCGATCGGTGCCTGGAAAAATAACGAATTCGGTACCCATCTCTGGGTACTTATAAGTTAAGGTACCACTGTATATAGTTAACCAGCTGTATATATAGATCAGTTCAATGCATTATCATTACAATTGACTCTGGAAATTGCATCAAATAACATTGAAGTATGCTAATTGTTACAGATTCACTAGAAAAATATTGTTTCTAAAAAACACATGTTTGAGGAAACCCTAGTTTTAGTCATTTAAAGATACATTTTCTTTTTAACCATTCCTGTATTTACATTGACGATCATTTACAATTCTCTACTCTGAATTAATTAATTAATTAGCAATTAATTAGCGGCTAATCGTTAGCCACCCATGACTCCCATGGTATCAATCTCTTAATACTAGAGATGTCCGATAATGGCTTTTTTGCCGATATTCCGATATTGTCCAACTCTTAATTACCGATTCCGATATCAACCGATACCGATATATACAGTCGTGGAATTAACACATTATTATGCCGTTAGACTATGACACAATAAGTTCATGACAACTATAGTTTTAACAAATAGTTGTATTGTTACAGTATTGAAATTACAAAAACAAACATTTGGCAGCTCTTTAGATATATTTAGTGATTAGCAAAGGCAAAACGTTGTTTTTTGTTCAAGATAATAGACTTCATACCCGTAGCACAATGAAATACAGTACTTGTAATGCTATGATAATAGCACAAAAACACACTTAATAGTACAGTTGACAAAATAAAAGCCACATGTAAATGTAAAGCAAAATGCTTAAGTTATTTTTTTTTACCAAAATTGTTTCTGTTGGAGATACATTTAAGTTTATGGTGATAAAGAGGGCGACGTGGTCAAACGTAAACTTTCCACTTGGGTTTGTCACACTGTGAAGCTACAGATAGAAGAAGTATCTCAGAAGAAGTATAGCGTAGCTCCATCGTGTAACATGCTGGAAGTGGTAGATAAGAGAAGCAGGACATACCGACCAGTCAAAGTTGGCAGCTCAATGTTGTACTACCCAAGGCTATAAAAATGTGCAGCATTCAGTACGAAACCTCAAGCAGAAAGAGATACTGCAGAGACTTTAAATTTGTTTCGCTTTGATATAAAAAAAATGTAGTTACATCCCTTCAAATGACCCCTGAGCCTTCGAAATAACCCTGACTACATTGGGCATTAAGGCTCTCATGCATTACATTTGATATTTTTGTGGTTTTGATACCACCAGCCCAATTTACTCAGAGCATTTCCCTGAAGGGGTTTGGTTGGAAATTGGGGATATGCACAGCACTGAAATAAATTGTAGCTGTTTGACTTGCATTTAGCAACCGCTGCAGTGAAACAGACTTATGTCAATGCCCTTTAGACTGGCTGGCTGATGTCGGCATAGCGAAATTGAAACTGAAACTAACCATTTTTTTTTTCTCATTTACCTGTGACTTTCACCAGAGACATGAGAATAAGCCATGATAAAGAATTGTGGAAGCTTTTGCAGTTTGTTGACATTGTTTTCCTCCATTTGTGCATAGTTTTATTATTCTGTTTTCATATATTTATCAAACAACTGCTGCATTAATGTCATTATATGACAATAAAGCTTTTGTAATACAATTTTAAACAAAACATTCGTACAAGAATCTTAAACAAATTAATGTGGCGGCATATTGCTTGATGTTAAAGGTTACCGTATTTTTCGGACTATAAGTCGCCGTTTTTTTCATAGTTTGGCCGGGGGTGCGACTTATACTCAGGAGCGACTTATGTGTGAAATTATTAACACATTACCGTAAAATATCAAATAATAATATTTAGCTCATTCACGTAAGAGACTAGACGTATAAGATTTCATGGGATTTAGCGATTAGGAGTGACAGATTGTTTGGTAAACGTTAGGGCTGGGAATCTTTGGGTGTCCCACGATTCGATTCAAAATCGATTCTTGGGGTCACGATTCGATTCAGAATCGATTTTTTTTTTCAATTCAACACGATTCTTGATTCAAAAACGATTTTTTGCCAACAATACCATAATAATGCAATACAATTTCAAAACAAAACCCGACCCAGCAACATTCAGAATAGCAGTAAACAGTTGAGGACACGCAAACATGACACGGAACAATCTAAAAGTAGTGAGAGAAAAATGAATATTATCAACAACAGTATCAATATTAGTAACAATTTCAACATAGCAGTGATTAAAAATCCCTCATTGATATTATCATTACAAACATTAATAAAAAAATAAAATAAAAAAAAAGAACTTACACTTGCATCGCATCTCATAAACTAAATGTCTAATGATGATGTCAATGAGGGATTTTTAATCACTGCTATGTTGAAATTGTAACTAATATTGATACTGTTGTTGATAATATTCATTTTGGTTTCACTACTTTTGGTTTGCTCTGTGTCATGTTTGTGTCTCCTCTCAATTGCTCTGTTTATTGCAGTTCTGAGTGTTGCTGGGTCGGGTCTGGTTTTGGAATTGGATTGCATTGTTATTGTATTGCTGTGTATTGTTTTGTTGGATTGATTAATTTAAAAAAAATCAAAAAAATCAAAATAATAATAAAAAAATCAAAAAAAAAATCGATTTTTTAAAAATGAGAATCGATTCTGAATCGCACGTGAGAATCGCGATTCGAATTCGAATCGATTTTTTCCCACACCCCTAGTAAACGTATAGCATGTTCTATATGTTATAGTTATTTGAATGACTCTTACCATAATATGTTACGTTAACATACCAGGCACGTTCTCAGTTGGTTATTTATGCCTCATATAACGTACACTTATTCAGACTGTTGTTCACTATTCTTTATTTATTTTAAATTGCCTTTCTGATGTCTATTCTTGGTGTTGGGTTTTATCAAATACATTTCCCCCAAAAATGCGACTTATACTCCAGTGCGACTTATATATGTTTTTTTCCTTCTTTATTATGCATTTTCGTCCGGTGCGACTTATACTCCGGAGCGACTTATACTCCGAAAAATATGGTAAATGGAGTATTGTTAGCTGTTTTTGAATGTTTTTTAGTGGTCTTCATGGGCACAATATATTACTCCCATTAGCTGCTTTGCTAGCCACCTCATACGTGCTGTATCGTACGAATAAGGATGCATAAAATAAGAACAAAAAAGTGTGTTCCTGTCTCACATAGGGATTTTGAATGATAGGCACCATTCTCCCCAAAAAGTGCTTTTTTTAGTAAACATAAATCAGTGGACTGGGACTTTATGAGTTGGTCGGCATGCAGAGATAAGCGGGTTCCATTGCTCTATATCATGTTGACAACTATTTAGAATAAATAGGTTTTTAATATGTTGGGTAAATATTCCAAACCCGTTGGTACTTTGACATGACAGTTAGCAGTAGATTTATAGTAAAATGGAACTATTTGTTCTATGAGTAGGATAGACAGGAACGTAATCATGAAGCTAATGTTGATGAGTGTTGGTTCTGAAGTACCTTTGCCGTATCATAATTTAGTCAGATCTACATTGCTTTCCTTCACTCCTCCTATTCCTACCTTGTTGTCTCCCACATCTGTCTACTGGCCTGTGTGTTTGCTTCTGCCTATGCCTTGTTTGCGATCCCAACCCCTGAATACATTTATATCCGATGTGTTTTGTCTCCATCCCTCCTATGGATTCGCTCATGAATGACAGCATCACGCTTTAAAAGGGCGGATTGGAAAACCAAGTAACTGCTTATGCCGCCGCTTGACGTGTGGCGGTGCATTTCACATGCTGCCAAGAACCTTTTCTGTGTTATGCTCCATAAGATGATGTCTATTTTTAACAGACGCTGCTTCAAGCTGCAGTAAGCAAACACAGAAGAGAATAGATAATCTGCTTGGTTTAATGGGGGTGTTTGTAGAATCTGGAGTAGTAATGCACAGTCAGTGAGTGGGTGTGGGCTTGGGTTTGTTAATCGGCTAATTTTCTTTATCGAACATGAGTTTTACTCGGGGGAATTTCTGTGAGACATGGCACCCTATAAGTCTATCTTAATTCATGACAGAGAAGAATGGATGCACCTACTCAGTGGCCTAGTGGTTAGAGTGTCCGCCCTGAGATCGGTAGGTTGTGAGTTCAAACCCTGGCCGAGTCATACCAAAGACTATAAAAAATGGGACCTCAGCATCAAGGGTTGGAATCGGGGGTTAAATCACCAAAAATTATACCCGGGCGCGGCACCGCTGCTGCCCACTGCTCCCCTCATCTCCCAGGGGGTGAACAAGGGGATGGGTCAAATGCAGAGGACAAATGTCACCACACCTAGTGTGTGTGTGACAATCATTGGTACTTTAACTTAACTATAATTTAACTTAAAGGCCTACTGAAATGCGATTTTCTTATTTAAACGGGGATAGCAGGTCCATTCTATGTGTCATACTTGATCATTTCGCGATATTGCCATATTTTTGCTGAAAGGATTTAGTAGAGAACATCGACGATAAAGTTTGCAACTTTTGGTCGCTGATAAAAAAGCCTTTCCTGTACCGGAAGTAGCTTGACGTCACAGGTTGTGGAGCTCCTCACATCTGCACATTGTTTACAATCATGGCCACCAGCAGCGAGAGCGATTCGGACCGAGAAAGCGACGATTTCCCCATTAATTTGAGCGAGGATGAAAGATTCGTGGATGAGGAAAGTGAGAGTGAAGGACTAGAGAGCAGTGGAAGCGATTCAGATAGGGAAGATGCTGTGAGAGGCGGGTGGGACCTGATATTCAGCTGGGAATGACTAAAACAGTAAATAAACACAAGACGTATATATACTCTATTAGCCACAACACAACCAGGCTTATATTTAATATGCCACAAATTAATCCGCATAACAAACACCTCCACCCTCCCGTCCATATAACCCGCCAATACAAATCAAACACCCGCACAACACACTCAATCCCACAACCCAAAGTACCGTTCACCTCCCCAAAGTTCATACAGCACATATATTTCCCCAAAGTTACGTACGTGACAAGCACATAGCGGCACGCACGTACGGGCAAGCGATCAAATGTTTGGAAGCCGCCAGCTGCGTACTCACGGTACCGCGTCTGCGCATCCAACTCAAAGTCCTCCTGGTAAGAGTCTCTGTTGTCCCAGTTCTCCACAGGCCAATGGTAAAGCTTGACTGTCATCTTTCAGGAATGTAAACAATGAAACACCGGCTACGTGTTTGTGTTGCTGCAGCCGGCCGCTAATGCACCGCTTCCCACCTACAGCTTTCTTCTTTGCAGTCTCCATTGTTCATTAAACAAATTGCAAAAGATTCACCAACACAGATGTCCAGAATACTGTGGAATTTTGCGATGAAAACAGACGACTTAATAGCTGGCCAAAATGCTGTCCCAATATGTCCGCTACAATCTGTGACGTCACGCGCAAACGTCATCATACCGAGACGTTTTCAGCAGGATATTTCGCGCAAAATTTAAAATTGCACTTTAGTAATCTAACCCGGCCGTATTGGCATGTGTTGCAATGTTAAGATTTCATCATTGATATATAAACTATCAGACTGCGTGGTTCGGTAGTAGTGGCTTTCAGTAGGCCTTTAACTTTAACATTCGATTGAAAGACTTGTAGAAGAAAATAAATATAATGGTCAAAGGATTGAGTCTTGAATCAGACTGAGGTCAACATCATTTTTGTTCATTATACGCATCACACAAGTCACATTGTTGTAGTGTTGTCCCGATACCAAAATGTTTTTCGGTACTTTTCGGTACTTTTCTAAATAAAGGAGACCACAAAACAATTTCATTATTGGCTTTATTTTAACAAAAAATCTTACGGTACATTAAACAAATGTTTCTTATAGCAAGTTTGGCCTTAAAATAAAATAGTGAACAAACGAGTCTTTTAGTAGTAAGTAAACAAACAAAGGCTCCTAATTTAGCTGCTGACATATGCAGTAACATATTGTGTCATTTATCATTCTATTATTTTGTGAACATCATTAAGGACAAGTGGTAGAAAATTAATTATTAATGTACTTGTTCATTTACTGTTAATATCTCCTTATTTTTTCTTTTAACATGTTCTATCTACACTTCTGTTAAAATGTAATAATCACTTATTCTTCTGTTGTTTGATACTTTACATTAGTTTTGGATGATACCACAAATTTGGGTATCAATCCGATTGGTCATATTCAAAGTCCTCATGTGTCAAGAGACATATTTACTGAGTTTATAAACATATTATAAATAAAAACAAAACGAAAAATACTATTTTGTAATGCTAAAAAATATCGATGTAATCATAGTAGTATCGACTAGATACTACGTGGTATCATTACAGTGGATGTAAGGTGTAGATCCACCAATGGCGTTTGTTTATATTGTAGTGTCCTAAAAGAGTTGGTGCTGCAGAGAATTATGGGAATTTGTTCTGCAGTGTTTATGTTGTGTTGCAGTGCAAATATTCTCCCAAAATGTGTTTCTTATTGTTGTTTAGTGTGGTTAATAACAATAATGAATGAATCAAACATTCAAGCCTTGAAGTAGCAAGAGAAAGTGCATGAATAAAACGTTAATTATTGCTCAGTTTGCTACACTGATTTGCGTTAACACTGAATATGGAACAAGCAACGCTTATATAACTTAATAGTGCAAAATCAACTTTCAAAAAACAAACGTAAAAACATCAATGGCATATTAAATACAATTTAAATAAAAAATGTAATGCCTCTTTTCTATTTGCAGATTTCTGAGGTAAATATCAACATTAACTTTTTCCACAGGCTAATAAATTTAGAAAATAAAATAACAATGAATAAATCAACCATTCAGGCCTTTTTACTGCTCCTTTTGCGACACACTAAACTAATCTGATGTGCCCAAGCCAGAAACCTGCCATCTTTTCTTGGATGCTAGTTCATTAAAGGCCTACTGAAAGCCACTACTACCGACCACGCAGTCTGATAGTTTATACATCAATGATGAAATCTTAACATTGCAACACATGCCAATACGGCCGGGTTAGATTACTAAAGTGCAATTTTAAATTTCCCGTGAAATATTCTGCTGAAAACGTCTCGGTATGATGACATTTGCGCGTGACGTCACGGATTTTAGCGGACATTTTGGGACAGCATTGTGGCCAGCTATTAAGTCGTCTGTTTTCATCGCAAAATTCCACAGTATTCTGGACATCTGTGTTGGTGAATCTTTTGCAATTTGTTTAATGGACAATGAAGACAGCAAAGAAGAAAGCTGTAGGTGGGATCGGTGTATTAGCGGCTGGCTGCAGCAACACAACCAGGAGGACTTTGAGTTGGATATGCAGACGCGCTACCGTGAGTACGCAGCTTTGGCTTCCAAACATTTGATCGCTTGCCCGTACGTGCGTGCCGCTATGTGCATGTCACGTACGTAACTTTGGGGAAATATATGTGCTGTATGAACTTTACTGAGGTGAACGGTACTTTGGGCTGTGGGATTGAGTGTGTTGTGCGGGTGTTTGAGTTGTATTGGTGGGTTATACGGACGGGAGGGGGGAGGTGTTTGTTATGCGGATTAATTTGTGGCATATTAAATATAAGCCTGGTTGTGTTGTGGCTAATAGAGTATATATCTGTCTTGTGTTTATTTACTGTTTTAGTCATCCCCAGCTGAATATCAGGTCCCACCCGCCTCTCACAGCATCTTCCCTATCTGAATCGCTTCCACTGCCCTCTAATCCTTCACTCTCACTTTCCTCATCCACGAATCTTTCATCCTCGCTCAAATTAATGGGGTAATCGTCGCATTCTCAGTCCGAATCGCTCTCGCTGCTGGTGGCCATGATTGTAAACAATGTGCAGATGTGAGGCGCTCCACAACCTGTGACGTCACGCTACTTCCGGTACAGGCAAGGCTTTTTTATCAGCGACCGAAAGTTGCGAACTTTATCGTCAACGTTCTCTACTAAATCCTTTCAGCAAAAATATGGCAATATCGTGAAATGATCAAGTATGACACATAGAATGGACCTGCTATCCCCGTTTAAATAAGAAAATTTCATTTCAGTAGGCCTTTAATGTCGGGGCTCAGGCTTTGAGCTGAGGCAACCTTCATTATCGAACGAAGGTGTTCATCAGTCAGATGTATCCTGTGAGATGTTTTCGTCATCTTCATTAAGGAGAAAAGTTGCTCACATAGATAAGTGCTGCCGAACATGGAGAGCAGTTGAGCAGCCTGGGTGCGGAGCGGGGTTTGGTGGTAGCAGGGGTGTTTATTGTTGAAGTTAAGAGACGTAAATAGGACGACACATCCTGAAGAAACGGGTCAGAAAGCGGCTTAAGACAGTCTGTAAAACATAATCTATGCAAAATGTTATGAAAGCAGACCTTGTACAGTAAGTGATGTTTTTGTTATGTTTTTTAGCAATTTCATATTGAGTCTATATACCTCTAGGAAGTGTTTTGTAGAATTTCAGTGTAGAAAAAAAAAATCATTACATGGCCCCTTTAAAATATTAATGATAAAAGCAAAAAAGCAAAGTTTTATTGGAGCGCTCCGGTGTAAAATAAGAGGCGTGCTTTCTGTGGGTGGGGGAAAGCACGCCTCCCCCTAACAACCTTCACTTTACCCGGAAGAGGGTCTTTACAGCTGAGGGTGAATGACGAGACCGGCGGTTTGTTGCAACTTTGTGACTTTATTGGACGCAGCCATCCACCAAGCTAGAACACCTGCACGCACTCACTGTCGCCGCTCCCTCACCTCTCTCGCCCACTCACTCACTGACGTCACTCACCTCACATGTTGTCATATCTTAAAGGGCCAACCCATTTATCATTTATCATTTAATACTTTTCTTTTGTCGAGCACAAAGAAAATAACATTTTAGTTAAATGTAAGTTGTGTCTTGGATCAAAGATCCTATCTACTTAAAGTTAAAGTTAAAGTGCCATTATGTTGCAGCTATTTAAAATAGTTTTGTCAATTTTTTCTGGCCTGAAATAAATTGGCCCTTTGAAACATATCTTTGTCTTTGTGTGTTGTATGTAGACCACATTGTTTGTGTGTTGTATGTAGACCACATTGTTTGTGTTGTATGTAGACCACATTGCTTTCTGAGTTCAGTGATGCAAATGCATGTCAAGTTGATCAACAGATGGTATTATTCTCCAGAAAAAAAGAAAAAAAAAAAGGGGAAAAAAAAAAGTAACTAAATAGTTACTTTTCACAGTAACACATTACTTTTTGGTGTAAGGAACTGAGTTAGTAACTGAGTTACTTTTGAAATAAAGTAACTAGTAATTGTAACTAGTTACTGGTTTTCAGTAACTAACCCAACAGTGATTATATGTCATGTCACTATATACAGCACACGTACTGCTATACACACACCTAAACAGGCGTTCTTTTCTCTCAAGGAATTGTGAAATAAAATCATGTTTTCAGTGAAGCCCAGAACACTACGCATTTCCCCAGGAAAGGAAAGATTGGCCTGGCCCACTAGGATCCCTCTTTATGTGTGTGAACTTTATAGTCTATACATTTAGAGTGATGTGATAATCAAACAGTCTAGAATGAAAGAGTATATAAGAGAATTGACAGGGTGTGTGTACCTTCAGTGCTGAGTGATGATCAGAGGCAGAGTTTGCAGTGTCTTCTTTAGCTTGCTTTCCATGTTTATGTACTCACTGTCCACTGTGTCCAGGAACTTGGAACATGTTTTCGTGCCATTTGCCGTTTGACGCCGGTATCATGCTAATTAGCTGCCTGAAAGCGGCTAGAAATAGCCTGCATGTCTTCTAGCACATACACTGCACATGGCTCTATCAATGTTGTCCTGGCTAGCAGTACCTCCGTTAAAATCCTTAGGTGAAGTGTGTCTCTCTTTACTAGCTTTGTCGAAGCATGTTGCTTTTGTAGCTGTTTCAGCAGGTTTGAATTGCTGTTTTGGGCAGTAGATGGGATCGTTGATCCAAGATACAACTTACATTCAATTAAAATGTTCTTTTCTTTGTGCTCGACAAAAGAAAAGTAGTGAGGATATCTCCATGTTAAGAAACTCGGCTTCGGCTCCGCCATAATGTCTTGTTAGTAAACACAGACACGCCCCCCCCGCCCCACACACAGACAGCGCGGCGCACCTCTTGTGAGACAGGAAGAATCAGAAGGACGACACCGCAGCTTTCCAATAAAACACACTCAGATCTTCTCAGTTTCTAGCCGATACTATATAAAAAATAACGCAGTAACGCATCATGTAGTAATGGTAACTGAGTTACTGAATATAAAAAATAACGCGTTAGACTACTCGTTACCACCGAAAATAACGGCGTTACAGGGACTAACGCGTTACTTTGTAACGCGTTAGTCCCTGTAACGCCCAACACTGGTTATAGCTCATGCAAGAGAATGTTGTTTAGAAGTATTCAAGTTGTAATGTAATATTCTGTTAACTATTTAATAGAAAGTTTTTTTGAGAACATGTTGCCTCAATAATAAAGCAAAAGGGATGCTAAAGTCATAAAAAAATAAACAAAGAACATGGGTATAAATTAATCAATAAAAACTAATGAACATCCGAAAAATGCTATATGGAAGGGAAAGGCACACCATTTATCAATGTCTTCTTGCCCGAATCTTTGTAAAAGCAGACTAAAACTTGCTTGCACACACAAAAACATATGCGACTGAGGATGACTTCCTCGCGATTATGTTGCAGAAAACACAGCTTTGAAGTCCAACCCGAAGCAGTTAAAACACTAACTGATACAGGATATGTTCTGTCGTGCTGAGCTTTTACGTTCCATGTAAGAAGAAGCGATCGGGGGGGGAAACTGCAAGTGGGCTCAGGCAGCAGGCTCAGCAAGGGGGTTTGTGTTTGCAGAAAGGCAGGTCAGCTTTTGCTTGTTATGGCAAAAATAATTTCACTTCAAAGTAGTAAAGTTAATTTTACCCTCATGTGGCCGGCGGGGTTCAGAAGATAACCATCGACTTAGTCTTACATGCAAAGCCTGGGAAAAAAATGTTTCCTTTCCCCTTTTCCCTAAAGTTACTTCTTGCATAGTAAGGTCAACTGTAAATACTGTATAGTCCCTGTCTGATAACATCTAAAATCTGTCCATTTACAGTAGAGGTGGAGGACATAACCGATTTTCAAATGCATCGCAATATGGACATGGGTAAAATCGATTAGTAAACGTATTTTAGTAATCTAGTATTTCTTTTTATATTTTTATTGCAATATTTTCAGAATGTGTTTTTTCTTTTTTTGGCGAAAGTAAGACAAAGAAAACAATCTGAAGTTGTCTTTATTTTTTAGTGTTAAAGGCCTACTGAAATGAAATTTTCTTATTTAAACGGGGATAGCAGATCCATTCTATGTGTCATACTTGATCATTTCGCGATATTGCCATATTTTTGCTGAAAGGATTTAGTAGAGAACATCGACGATAAAGTTCGCAACTTTTGGTCGCTGATAAAAAAAAGCCTTGCCTGTACCGGAAGTAGCGTGACGTCACAGGTTGGAGGGCTCCTCACATTTCCCCATTGTTTACACCAGCAGCGAGAGCGATTCGGACCGAGAAAGCGACGATTACCCCATTAATTTGAGCCAGGATGAAAGATTCGTGGATGAGGAACGTGAGAGTGAAGGACTAGAGTGCAGTGCAGGACGCATCTTTTTTCGCTCTGACCGTAACTTGAGTACAAGCTGGCTCATTGGATTCCACACTCTCTCCTTTTTTCTATTGTGGATCACGGATTTGTATTTTAAACCACCTCGGATACTATATCCTCTTGAAAATGAGAGTCGAGAACGCGGAATGGACATTCACAGTGACATTTATCTCCACGACAATACATCGGCGAAGCAGTTTAGCTACGGAGCTAACGTGATAGCATCGGGCTTAACTACAGATAGAAACAAAAGAAATAAACCCCTGACTGGAAGGATAGACAGAAAATCAACAATACTATTAAACCATGGACATGTAACTACATGGTTAATGCTTTCCAGCCTGGCGAAGCTTAACAATGCTGTTGCTAATGACGCCATTAAAGCTAACTTAGCTACGGGACCTCACAGAGCTATGATAAAAACATTAGCTATCCACCTACGCCAGCCCTCATCTGCTCATCAACACCCGTGCTCATCTGCGTTCCAGCGATCGACGGCGCGACGAAGGACTTCACCCGATCATCGATGCGGTCGGCGGCTAGCGTCGGATAGCGCGTCTGCTATCCAAATCAAAGTCCTCCTGGTTGTGTTGCTGCAGCCAGCCGCTAATACACCGATCCCACCTACAGCTTTCTTCTTTGCAGTCTTCATTCTTCATTAAATAAATTGTAAAAGATTCACCAACACAGATGTCCAGAATACTATGGAATTTTGCAATGAAAACAAAGCTGTTTGTATTGGATACAATGGTGTCCGAATACTTTCGTTTCAACCATTGACATCACGCGCATACGTCATCATACATAGACGTTTTTAACCGGAATTTCCCCGGGGAATTTAAAATTGCACTTTATAAGTTAACCCGGCCGTATTGGCATGTGTTGCAATGTTAAGATTTCATCATTGATATATAAACTATCAGACTGCGTGGTCGGTAGTAGTGGGTTTCAGTAGGCCTTTAATGCCATGATTTTAATAGTCCGGCCTGCGTGTGCACAGATTTTCATCCTTGTAGCCCGTGAGCTAAAATGAGTTTGACACCCCTGCTTTAGTGGAAATATGACCTTACAAAGACCTTCCCAACCCTAGTAGCATTAAAAAAATAACTTTTTTGCAAATAAATATTCTTCTATATAATTTAACAAAATAAAACATGAAATTACACAAGAAAGTATAAAAGGTTTGGTGGACAAAATGAGACAAAGGAGTGGCATAAAACACTTCTTTCTGTGGCAGCATCGGAGAAAGTTGTACACTACCGTTCAAAAGTTTGGGGTCACCCAAACAATTTTGTGAAATAGCCTTCATTTCTAAGAACAAGAATAGACTAAGGCTGCAGCTAACGATTATTTTTCTATCGATTAATCTATAGATTATTTTTTCGATTAATCGGTTAATCTATAGATTATTTTTTTTCGATTAATCTATAGATTATTTTTCCTTTTACCGATTATTTTTTTATTCAAAATGAAGATGAAAAAATAAATGTAGGCCCGTTTTTTCAAAAGGCATGGCTTTTATTTACAAAAAAAAGAAGTATGGCCACTCAGTCAACATTGACAACATGACTAAATATTCTGTAACAATGTAAACATTTAAAACTTTTAACATTTAACAAAATTAAAATTAGCTTATTTGCTTTTTAATGTGCAAATATAAAAGTCAACATCCAGTGCAAATCTTAATATTCTGCAATAGTATAAGCATTTCAAAAGTAAAAGTATTGCTTATTTTACTTTAAAATGTGCAAAAATAAAGATAAACATCCAGTACAAAAAAAGTGCAAAACAAAATATTCTGTAACAACAGTGTAAACATTTCAACAAAAGTGAAAGTATTGCTTATTTGCTAAAATGTGAAAAAATAAAGATAAACATCCAATACAAAAAAGTGCCAATCTAAATATTCTGGAGCACTGTAAACATTAAGTATTGCTTTTAAAATGTGCAAAATAAACATCCAGTCCAACACAGTACACAATAACCAATTCTACTCATTCCAGTGAGTGACTAACAGTTGTAATGAAGAAAGGTTAGCATGTCTACATTCTTTGGTTCTTTTCTTGTTTACAATATTCCCAGCAGCTGAAAATAGGCGCTCAGAAGGGGTCGATGTGGCTGGAACTGAGAGGTAATTAGCCTTCACCTCAAGCCAGGACTGCGAGTGAGCTGAGCTGCAGTTTATATTTCTAGAAGGTCAACGGGCTCATAGTGATGTTACTAGTAGTTGACTGGGACGTGTTTATTATCATTTGGGGAGAGTCCGCTGCCTGATGCTCACCTGCTAAACACCTATCTGCTCCACGCTGAAGCGCTGACTACATGCGCTCTGAATACGCACTGCTGATTGGCTGATAATGCTTTGTGTGTACCAATCAGATGGTTGTGTGGGTGGGACAATGCTGCGTGTGTACCAATCAGGTGGTTGTGTGGGTGGGACAATGCTGCGTGCTGAGACAGAGGCAGCCGCAGAAGGAGCAAAGCAGCTTGTTAACACTTTAGCAGCTAAAGTTAGCTTTAGCTTAGAAACTCGTTCGGTACACCCCCGTGCCGAACCGAAAGCCCCGTACCGAAACGGTTCAATACAAAACACGTACCGTTACACCACTAGCAGATACAAATGACACATTCATGTTTTTGTGTAAATGATGACAACGTATGCTCGCGCGGACGATTGACTAGTTGATGGTTTTCTTTTCAAATGTTCGTTCATAGCCGTTGTGCTGCTATGATAGGCCATTTCCGCTCGACACAATGTGCATACAACAACATTATTAGGCCGTTTATTGAAATACTCCCACACTTTTGACCACTTTTGGCATGCTTTTCCCCCCTCGCTCGCACCGCTCGCATCGTCTGCTTTGATCGTCTGCTTTGCGGTCCGCCATGACGGTAGTGTGACGTAAATATGCGACGCGTCGACGCACAAAAACGGCGTCGACGTATTTACGTAACCGATGACGTCGACTATGTCGACGTGTCGTTTCAGCCTTAGAATAGACTGTCGAGTTTCAGATGAAAGTTCTCTTTTTCTGGCCATTTTGAGCGTTTAATTGCCCCCACAAATGTGATGCTCCAGAAACTCAATCTGCTCAAAGGAAGGTCAGTTTTGTAGCTTCTGTAACGAGCTAAACTGTTTTCAGATGTGTGAACATGATTGCACAAGGGTTTTCTAATCATCAATTAGCCTTCTGAGCCAATGAGCAAACACATTGTACCATTAGAACACTGGAGTGATAGTTGCTGGAAATGGGCCTCTATACACCTATGTAGATATTGCACCAAAAAGCAGACATTTGCAGCTAGAATAGTCATTTACCACATTAGCAATGTATAGAGTGTATTTCTTTAAAGTTAAGACTAGTTTAAAGTTATCGTCATTGAAAAGTACAGTGCTTTTCCTTCAAAAATAAGGACATTTCAATGTGACCCCAAACTTTTGAACGGTAGTGTATATGTTTTTTTTCTTCTTTATTGTGCATTTTCGGCCGGTGCGACGTATACTCCGGAGCGACTTATAGTCTGAAAAATACGGTATTTCCACATAAACACCGTATGAAAAAAAAAGTCAACAACAGAAGGAGACAACGTCCTTAATAAATACACTTTTGGTCAATTGACTTAGTTGTAATTTCCTTCTCTGCATGAAAGTTTAAAATGAGCATATATTAATGCAGTATGAACAAGAATGTTTTAATGTAGACACATAGAAACATCATACTGCTGTGGTTATATGCATCAAGTGTTCATTCAAGGCTAAGGCAAAATATCCATATATATATATTGTGTATATATATTCACCAACACAGATGTCCAGAATACTGTGGAATTTTGAGATGAAAACATAGCTTTTTGTATTGGCTTCAATGGGCTACCGATACTCCTGTTTCACTGGCTACGTCACGCGCATACGTCATCATCCAAAGGCGTTTTCAACCGGAAGTTTAGCGTGAAATTTAAAATTGCACTTTATAAGTTAACCCGGCCGTATTGGCATGTGTTGCAATGTTAAGATTTCATCATTGATAAATAAACTATCAGACTGCGTGGTCGGTAGTAGTGGGTTTCAGTAGGCGTTTAAGTTTCCTAATTTTCGGTTTTGGCCAAGTATTTTCATTTTAGTGCATCCCGACTTATCTAACCCTCACGGTTTCCAGACATGAGCTGACTACTGCTGCATCGCTGTGTGACTGTAGGGTGGAAAATACGTCTTGGGTGATGGAAGTGTTGACACCACGCACAGCTATTGCCTGTCTCATAACATCAGATGTCTGTTCAATGTCATGTAAACAGAAATGAGTCGAGAATGTTTTTTTCCTTCTTGCTTGCATAGTATTCTTGAAAAAGGACAGCTCGGCTTGTCAGTGGCATTTATACCTCCCAGTGCAAGCTTTAGATTACTGCAGAGCAATTTATTTTGATAGGTTGATTAAGACATGAATATATGTCTTTCGGACGTAGGAGTTTAAATCAACAGTGGCTATTTGCAAAAGGAATAAAAGGTAAAGCTCTGTTTGAATTCACTGTAAGGTCATAGTGCTCAAAGCTACACACCCACACAGCATTAACAAACACAACTTGCTAGATAAGACACAATATACTGCATTTACTTGTATACAATATACAATTTCCATTATATATATATATATATATATATATATATATATATATATATATATATATATATATATATATATATATATATATATATATATATATATATATATATATATATATATATATATATATATATATATGTGTGTATGTACGTTTGTAAATTATCCACTCAATGGATAACGAAACGTTAACATGCAAAGACTTAAGTCAACACACCTTCATCTTTGTAGGAGTTAGAGTTCCCTGCAGCGCTCGCAGTTGGTTGAAAGCGAGTTGTACACCCTGAACTCCATTGTAAAAATTTGTGTTTCTACATTTGTTGTTTGTCCTGTTTTATTTTATGCTTAAATCTACCATGTTCCCATTGGTTAAGTTTGTAGTTATGTTACCTTGATGTCAGCTATGGTGTCATTTTGATAATTGTTGTGTTTATATTATAATTGTAATAATTGAATGATGATAAATTATTGTGTTGTGGCAGTTGCGGGTGTCACCAATGCGGCGGTTTTAGGAGTTCTCCATGACAATACATCGGCGAAGCACTTTAGCTACGGAGCTAACGTGATAGCATCGGACTTAACTGCAGGTAAAAAAAAAAAAGAAATAAACCCCTGACTGGAAGGATAGGCAGAAAATCAACAATACTATTAAAAACATTAGCTATCCACCTACGCCAGCCAGCCCTCATCTGCTCATCAACACCCGTGCTTACCTGCGTTCCAGCGATCGACGGAGCGACGAAGGACTTTACCCGATCAGCAATGCGGTCGGCGGCTAGCGTCGGATAGCGCTTCTGCTATCCAAATCAAAGTCCTCCTGGTTGTGTTGCTGCAGCCAGCCGCTAATACACCGATCCCACCTACAGCTTTCTTCTTTGCAGTCTTCATTGTTCATTAAACAAATTGCAGAAGATTCACCAACACAGATGTCCAGAATACTGTGGAATTTTGCAATGAAAACCGAGCTTTTTGTATTGGATACAATGTGTCCGAATACTTCCGTTTCAACGATTGACGTCACGCGCATACGTCATCATACATAGACGTTTTCAACCGGAAGTTTAGCGGGAAATTTAAAATTGCACTTTATAAGTTAAGATTTCATCATTGATATATAAACTATCAGACTGCGTGGTCGGTAGTAGTGGGTTTCAGTAGGCCTTTAAGGCATCATGTAATGAAAAAAAGCTAACACACTGATACTAATGCTGCACAAAAATAAAAATGTTTGTCTTTAAAGAATGTTTATTTTGCCTTTTTATTAGAATGTTCGTCCACAAATTACTTGATGACGTCGTGCTCACAATGTTTTGCCAAACATAATAAATAACCGTGATTAATAATCGTGTTTCCAATCCATCCCTTTTTAATATGGATGAAAAATAATCATTATTATTTTGGCCATAATCGTGCAAAATGTACAATTAACACAGTTGATCGGTGCCAATAGTGGTATTGGCCACGGATCATGAATGATCTGTATCGGAATCAGCAGCATAAAACCTTGATAGGAATATCTTTAATTCTAAAATCTGGGAAAGTACTAGTCTCGCACTAGCAGAAGTACCACGACAGTCACACCCGTCAGCACAGACACAACCTGATGTACAAAGGAGGCTTTTCAATTATGGACAACATCGGGAAGGAAGTTCCTGCAATATACAGGAACGAAAGCCTGCATTTTTATTAACGGCTTTGGGCCATTGGCAATCGCTTCAACCAGACTTAGTTTCACAGACTGGTTGTGGAAGCTGTTTTTGAGCCAGTTGGATGTAGACTTTTTTTGTACTAAGATGTCTTCTACAGGGAAGGAGAGAAAAAAGTGAGTCCCCAGGGTGGGAGGGGTCCTTAATAACCGGACTTGCTTCCCACAGGAGTCCGCCAGCATAAATCTGCCTGAGAGGGGGTAGTTTGTAGGGCTGGGTGATATATAGTGCAAAATAACTTTTTCTCGATAGAAATACGAGACGATTTTTAACAGGGGGACAAACTGATCTCTCTGCGAGTTCACAGTGACTGGACTTGTTTTGCAATGTACATACTTTATTATAACTCCTAGCAACAAAGCAGTTTCAGTTACTGGAAACCCCTCAGAGCAGCAACATCGCACACGCACTGTTGTCTAATTATCGAAAAAACCCGCTTTCGCCTTTATTCCAGCACACCGGAATAGGAATGGTTACCTGTAACCGGAAGAGACGCCAGGTGGCAACAAAAGTATCCAAACATGGTACAGTTTGGTTTTACGTGAATCAGTAACCAGTAGTACAGAGAAAATTTGGTCGGTACCTATAAAAATACCAAATTTGGTACCCGTCCCTTACCCTGCACATGTCAAAGTTCACTATGGCGCCTAAAAAAGCTGTCCTGTCCAATCCAATCCACTTTATTTATATAGCTGTTATGTATACAGGGGGAGTAGTGACGGCACAGTTCCACAAGGGGGTGATGTTGCTCTATGTTTTATTATATATATGCACAATATATATAATAATACACAATACTATATACACTACCGTTCAAAAGTTTGGGGTCACCCAAACAATTTTGTGGAATTGCCTTCATTTCTAAGAACAAGAATAGACTGTCGAGTTTCAGATGAAAGTTCTCTTTTTCTGGCCATTTTGAGCGTTTAATTGACCCCACAAATGTGATGCTCCAGAAACTCAATCTGCTCAAAGGAAGGTCAGTTTTGTAGCTTCTGTAACGAGCTAAACTGTTTTCAGATGTGTGAACATGATTGCACAAGGGTTTTCTAATCATCAATTAGCCTTCTGAGCCAATGAGCAAACACATTGTACAATTAGAACACTGGAGTGATAGTTGCTGGAAATGGGCCTCTATACACCTATGTAGATATAGCACCAAAAACCAGACATTTGCAGCTAGAATAGTTATTTACCACATTAGCAATGTATAGAGTGTATTTCTTTAAAGTTAAGACTAGTTTAAAGTTATCTTCATTGAAAAGTACAGTGCTTTTCCTTCAAAAATAAGGACATTTCAATGTGACCCCAAACTTTTGAACAGTAGTGTATATATATATATATATATATATATATATATATATATATATATATATATATATATATATATATATATATATATATATATATATATATATATATATATATATAATAAACAAGAGAATGGAGTGTGACTAATCCAAAAGGTGTGTATGTGTGTAATTAGTTGTTGTGTATTACCGTGATGTGTTGGGCGAGAGGAGGGACAAAGCAGAAGAAGGTCCGTGAGACAAGCGGTAGGTCCGTGGGGCTGAAAGAGACATCAAGAGGTCCGTGTGCAAAGCGGGGGGTCGAGGATCGAGGGAGGCAGTCCAAAGTCCAAAGGGGAAGTCGAGGCGCACAGCTCGATTATGGAAGACACAGGAAGAACTGCGGGAAGACACAAGGGAGATCAGACAAGGGAACTCGGAAGACAGGAGAACAATCAAGCACATGGGAGGGAAGCCAGACACGGGATGCTCACTACGAACAGAAAGACTAAGTTCCGACCAGGATCCTTGGGTCCACTGGTCTTAATACAGCTCGCTCTCATCAGTCCCAGGTGTGCAGATTGCTGATCGCCCACAGCCTTGCCGGCGTGTGGGCGTGACGCGGCCAGCGCGAGCAGGGGCGTGTCTCGGCGCGCTGTCAACGGAGGTGCTGGCAGACCCAGCTGCCGGAGAAAAGCCGGTTCGAGCCCGCGCCGTGACAATAGCACATTTAAACAACAAAAATGTTTCCAAAAATATTAAAAACAAGATTTAAATACTATCCTTAGCTCCACCAATGACTGAATAAAAACACAATAAATAAATATAATATAAAAACTATTTAAAAATAAATATGATTAAAAACGATTTTAAAGGGTAAAACCAATTGAAACAATGAATAGAAATGACAGTTTAAAAACACAGAGGACCACACAACTCACGTAGTGTTAAAAGCCAGAGAATAAAAGTGGGTCTTAAGACGACACTTAAGACCCACTTAAGACTTAGACTGTGGGAGTAGTTGGAACATGGAGGGGCAGAGTGTTCCAGAGCTTAGGGCCGACCACAGAGAAGGCCCTGTCTCCCCTGGTTTTAAGTCTCGTCTTGGGCACCACGAGCTGGAGCTGGCTCTCGGACCTCAGAGTGTACATTTGGATGAGGTCCGAGATATAATGAGGTGCCAGTCCATGCAAAGCTTTAAAACCAAACAGCAACATTTTAAAATCAATTCTAAAATGAACAGGGAGCCAGTGCAAAGTCTCAAGAATTGGGGTTATATGCTCGCATTTCCTGGCCCCTGTTAAAAGTCATGCTGCCGTTTCTGGACTAACTGAAACCGGGAGAGAGCTTTTGGGCTAATGCCAGCATAAAGTGCATTGCAGTAGTCCAGGCGACTTGAAACAAAAGCATGTACGACTTGTTGAAAAAGGTTAAAAGATAAAAACGGTTTTACTTTTGCTAAAAGACGGAGATGATTAACACACGATTTTAAAACGCCATTGTCAAGTTTAAATTCACTTTCTATAGTGACGCCAAGGCTGGTGACTTTGGGACGCACATAATTTTGCAACGATCCCAAGTCAATGAGGGCCGGACCAAAAACTAAAATGTCCTATGCCTGTAGTGTTACATGTGTAACAGAAGCATTCAAGACAGCTAGCCAGCCATTCATTACGGCTAAGTGAAAATAACAACTGGAATTGTCATATTTAACCAATCATAGTATCAGCGCCACCGTGACTCAGAACTTAGACTTAGACTTCCTTTTTATTATCATTCAAATTTTAACTTTACAGTCAGATAAGGAACGAAATTTCGTTGCGCTAGCTCAAGGAGATCATCGTCGACTTCAGGAGGCACCAGTCCAGCCATGCTCCACTCTTCATCAACGGCACAGCAGTGGAGATGGTAAGCAGCACCAAGTTCCTGGGGGTGCAGATAACTGACAATATAAACTGGTCCCTACACACCGGAGCTCTTGTAAAAAGAGCTCAGCAGCGCATGCACTTTTTGCGTCGCATGAAAAGAGCACAGCTCCCTCCCCCATTCTCACCCCATTCTACAGAGGCACTATAGAGAGCCTACTGACCAACTGCATCTCTGTCTGGACTGGAGCCTGCAGTGCCTCAGACTGGAAGTCTCTGCAGAGAGTGGTGACTTACTTACTTACTTAGGCCTTAGTATTCCTTGAGGACCATAGGCCGCCGACGAAAGCCTTCCATCCATTCCGGTCTTGTGCCCTTCGGTCGAGTTGTTGCCATGACAGCCCCTCAGCCCTCATCTCCTGTTCCGTGCTTCTTTTCCAGGTTATTCTTGGTCTCCCTCTGTTTCTTTTTCTCTGTGGGTTCCATGTTAGTGCCTGTTTGGTGATTGATTTATTGGGTTTTCTGAGTGTGTGGCCTATCCAGCTCCACTTTCTTCTCCTGATTTGCAGTTCCACTGGTTCTTGTTTGGTGAGTTCCCACAGGTTGGCATTGGTGATGGTGTCTGGCCAGTAGACTCCTAGGACCCGACGAAGGGCAAAGGTTTACAAATGTCTGTAGTTTAGTGAGTATGCTATTGGTGGTTTTCCACGTTTCTGATCCGTACAGCAGGATGGATTTGACATTTGAGTTAAATATTTTCAGTTTGGTTTGGAGAGAAATGTTTTTTGCTCTCCATATTTTGTTTAGTATGTTGAATGATGTTCTTGCTTTCCCTATTCAGAATTTTGACATATTCATCTGCCCCTCCATCTACACTGATTATGCTCCCCAAGTATGCAAAACTGACTACCTCCTCTAATTGATTATGGTCCATTGTTATTGGTGTATTGTTCTTGTTATTGATACGCATGACCTTTGTTTTTTGTGAATTGATCTTAAGCCCAAGAAATGCAGCAGCTCTTTGTAGTTTTTGTGATTTGTCCTGCATCTGTTGGTGGGTGTGAGCCAGGAGAGCTAGATCGTCTGCAAAGTCTAGGTCCTCCAGTTGTAGGGTAAGGCTCCACTGTATGCCGGTGGGATATGCAGAGAGCATACTTGCCAACCCTCCCGTTTTTAGCGGGAGACTCCCGGTATTCAGCGCCTCTCCCGATAACCTCCTGGCAGAAATTTTCTCCCGACAAACTCCCAGTATTCAGCTGGAGCTGGAGGCCACGCCCCCTCCAGCTCAATGCGGACCTGAGTGGGAACGGCCTGTTCTCACGTCCGCTTTCCCACAATATAAACAGCTTGCCTGCCCAATGACGTCATAACATCTACGGCTTTTAGAGAGTAGAGTGCACAACTGCGCACACAACAAGGAGACGAAGCAGAAGAACGAGAAAGTTACAGACATGGCGACGCCGTCGACGAGCAAGATGAAGAAATACGCTTGCAAGTTCCAAAACGAATGGAAACAAGAATTTCAGTTCATCCAGGACAGTTCGAAGGGGAAGGGGTATGTAATTATGTTGCCTGTACATTTTGTAAAACAGACTTCTCCAGTGAACACGGTGGCCGAGTCATGAACGGAGGAGAAGTTAAACAGGACAATACTGCCATCTACTGGATAGCCCCCGGAACACTGAAATTCAAGTATTTATTTTATTTATATGTATAATAAAATAAATATATATACATATATATATAGCTAGGATTCACTGAAAGTCAAGTATTTCATACATATATATATATATATATATATATATATATATATATATATATATATATATATATATATATATATATATATATATAAATATATATATATATATATATATATATATATACATATATATACATATATATATATATATATATATATATATATATATATATAAATAAATATATATATATATATATATATATATATATATATATATATATATATATATATATATATATATATATATATATATATAAATAAATATATATATATATATATATATATATATATATATATATATATATATATATATATATATATATATATATATATATATATATATATATATGAAATACTTGAGTTGGTGAATTCTAGCTGTAAATATACTCTCCTCTTAACCACGCCCCCAACCACGCCCACCCCCACCACCCCCCACCTCCCGATATTGGAGGTCTCAAGGTTGGCAAGTATGGCAGAGAGTGGTGAGGACAGCGGAAAAGATCATCAGGACTCCTCTTCCTCCTATCCAGGAGGTCGCGAAAAAAGCCGCTGCTTGACCAGGGCTCAGAAAATCTGCATAGACTCCTCCCAACCCCACCAAGGACTGTTTTCACTGCTGGACTCTAGAAAGAGGTTCCTCAGCCTCCGTAGCAGAACCTCCAGCTTCAGTAACAGCTTCTTCCCTCAGGCCATAAGACTCTTGAACGCTTCATAATAATCCCCTCAATTCCACCCGAAAACGAATTAACTCGCTCGAATATAAAGACAATATAACATACATCCATAAACGTGGATGCATATGCACAAGTGCAATATATTTATTTGTACAGTAATCTATTTATTTATATCCGCACCTTATTGCTCTTCTATCCTGTTGCTGAGATGAAGAAAAACATGTTCACATTTGCTAATTATTTTCTTCCCAATAATTTGTATATTATGTATTATTTTGTTAATTTATGCAAAGCATGACTTGGAGGAATTGACAATGAATCTTTGAAGTCTTTGAGGTTGACAAGTGAAAACGTATGTTTACATTCCTAGCAGTTGTTGTTTCATGGCCTTGTTCAGCAAGTCAGTCCCCAACCTCCTTTGTCTTTGGTCCATTTCTTCTGTTTCTTTGCGTCATACGTTCTGGTGCTTAGGGCTACATCCCTTAAGCACCTTTCCTGTCACACCATCTGGACCATCTGCTTTCCTTGTGTTGACTCTACATGGTGTGGCTCTTTATGGTGCTGTTGTAGCTGAATAGGGGCGTTGTCCGCCTCCGGAAGTCCAGGATAGTTTTGAGTTCCGCTCTTGCACTGATCAAAGCGGGCAAAGACCTGGTTCAAGGTGTCCCACACAAGGTGTAGTCCGAGGATTAACGACGTGCTACTGTCCCTGTAGCCAGTGACATTTTTAATGCCCTACTCGGGGTGGGCAATAACGATATATATTACAATATATTATCTATAGAACCATTTCAGAATAGTTTACAAAGAGTCCTAATTTGGTTGCCGATGTATGCGATAACATTCTGTCATTTTTGGATGTACTATTTTCTTAAAACTATTATTAATCTACTTGCTAATTTTTTGTTTATAGCTTGTTACTTTCTGTTGTAAGATGGTCATATGGGGACGGCGTGACGCAGTTGGGAGAGTGGCCGTGCCAGCAACCTGAGGGTTCCTAGTTCAATCCCCACCTTCTACCAACCTCGTCACGTCCGTTGTGTCCTTGAGCAAGACACTTCACCCTTGCTCCTGATGGGTTGTGGTTAGTGCCTTGCATGGCAGCTCCCGCCATCAGTGTGTGAATGTGTGTGTGAATGGGTGAATGTGGAAATACTGTCAAAGTGCTTTGAGTACCTTGAAGGTAGAAAAGCGCTATACAGGTACAACCCATTTATCATTTATCATTCACTGTCTGTTCCGCCTTGTGTCATTATTCCTAGTCGGACCTTTTCAGTGATGGATAGACTAGATAAAGGAGCAGAAATCCACATGTGTAGGCTTCTTAACGGAACTCGGTCAGAATCTTTGTCTTCTTACAGGCTTAAATGGAGAAAATAGTGTTAAGAACTCAAACTGAGCAAGGAAATTATTTCAAAGGAAGGAACATCAATCCTCAGCTTCCCTTTTTTCAGGCTGTTAAGTATTTGTGTAGCCGCACAAAGCTGAGAACGTTTTGCAAGTGCAGAATGCCGTCTATTCTCTTGCTTGAGGTGAGAGATAGCCCATACACACTTCTCTTTATTTCATCCCGTTGTCTCGTATTCTATTCCATTCTGGTTGTATACCTGCTTCAAATGTGAATTGGGGGCTATTTAAATAAAACGTGACATGACTTTGTATTTGATAGGGTTGTGCCGATACCAATAAATGT
Source organism: Entelurus aequoreus (assembly GCF_033978785.1). NCBI lineage: Eukaryota > Metazoa > Chordata > Actinopteri > Syngnathiformes > Syngnathidae > Entelurus > Entelurus aequoreus. Next base: position 21,182,788 of record NC_084743.1, on the reverse strand, counting down.
ATTTCGATACTTTTCAAAAGAAAGGGGACCACAAAAAGTGTCATAATTAGCTATATTTTAACAGAAAATCTTATGATTCATTAAACGTGTGTTTCTTATTGCAATCAAAAAAGAATTACTGACTTTATAAATAACTAGATGAGGCAAATCCTGAAAGAATTGCGTGTGAATGCTCCAATGCTGAAGTTGAACTGAAATCCTGGATTTTTTTTAGAATTGTTTAAGTAGAGCACACAATTCCCAAACAGGCTGAATATTTTGAAGTTGGAACTGTTTGAATCAGATAAAAAAATGTGGGAATTGTGGACCTTTGAAGAATGTCCCATTGATTTCAATAGGAATTTCCCTAAAAAATGGGAATTTCGGTAAAAGCGGGAATTTTTTTGAAAATGGATTAAAAAAAAATGAATGGTCTGAATGAGTTGACATGGTTGGTTTTAAAAATTTTCAAATCGGTCAAGAAATGTTGAAGTAATAACATTTTGAATTGATAAATGGTATTATGGAATTCCTGGAATTTCGGGAAAACCTGGAATTTTTCCAGTTCAAAAAACAACTTAGTTTTTTGTCCTAATTAAGAGGAATGTTTTGAAGGTAAAATGGTTGAAGTGGGTTGAAAAATGTGGGAGGAGTAGTCACCAGAAAAAATAGTGGAAATAGGGCTTTGGAAAACCAAAAATTCTGGGAAATCCTGGAATTTTATTGAACTTGGAAAAATAATAGTTTGAATTTCCAGATTGGTGGAATGGTTTGAATCGGTTAAAACATGTAGAAATGGTGGAAGTTTGAAAATTGGCCAATTCATTTTGAACCTGGAATTCTGAGAAATCTGGGAATGTTTGGAATTTGTCAAGGAAAAGCCCGCGATTCCCGATTAGGCTGAACAGTTTGAAGTTGGAACGGTTTGAATCAGATGAAAAATGTGGGAATTGTCGAACTTTGAAGAACATTTGGAAATTTCGGGAAAAGCAGGAATTTTTTTGAAAATGGTAAAACACTTGAATGGTCTGAATGAGTTGAAATGGTTGGTGTTAACATTTTTTTCAAATCGGTCGAGAAATGTTGAAGCAGTAACACGTTGAATTGAGAAATGGTATTATGGAATTCCTGGAGTATCGGGAAAACTTGGAATTTTTCCAGTTCAAAAAACAACTTTGTTTTTTGTCCTAATTAAGAGAAATGTTTTGACGGTGAAACGGTTGAAGTGGGTTGAAAAATGTGGGAGGAGTAGTCTGCCAGAAAAAAGGGTGGAAATAGGGCTTTGGAAAACCAGGAATTCTGGAAAATCCTGGAATTTTTTTGAACTTGGAAAAATGGTAGTTTGAATTTCCAGAATGGTGCAATGTGTTGAAGGTGGAATGGTTTGCATTGGTTGAAAAATTTGGAAATGGTGGAAGTTTGAAAAATGGCCAATTCATTTTGAACCTGGAATTCTGAGAAATCTGGGAATTTTTTGGAATTTGTCAAGGAAAAGCCCGCGATTCCCGAATAGGCTGAACAGTTTGAAGTTGGAACGGTTTGAAACGGATGAAACATGTGGAAGGTAGAGCGCGCCAAAATCTGGAGGAGAAGAAGAAGTTGAAGTTGAATAATAATTAGAGATGTCCGATATTATCGGCCAATAAATGCGTTAAAATGTAATATCGGAAATTATCGGTATCGGTTTTTTATAATCGGTATCATTTTTTTAATTTTTTTTTTATATTTTATTAAATCAGCATACAAAACACAAGATACACTTACAATTAGTGCACCAACCCAAAAAAACCTTCCTCCCCCATTTACACTCATTCACACAAAAGGGTTGTTTCTTTCTGTTATTAATATTCTGGTTCCTACATTATATATCTATACAGATCATTATAGTCTGCAAGGGATACAGTCCGTAAGCACACATGATTGTGCGTGCTGCTGGTCCACTAATAGTACTAACCTTTAACAGTTAATTTTACTCATTTTCATTAATTACTAGTTTCTATGTAACTGTTTTTATATTTTTTAACTTTTTTTTTATTCAAGAAAATGTTTTTAATTTATTTATCTTATTTTATTTTATTAATTTTTTAAAAAAGTACCTTATCTTCACCATACCTGGTTGTTCAAATTAGGCATAATAATGTGTTAATTCCACGACTGTATATATCGGTTGATATCGGTATCGGTCGATATCGGTATCGGTAATTAAAGAGTTGGACAATATCGGAATATCGGATATCGGCAAAAAGCCATTATCGGACATCCCTAATAATAATAGATTAATTTTGGTGTAGAAAAGCATAAAAAGACACAATATTTTGTGATAATAAAAAACATTGACTTAATCATTGTAGTATCGACTATGTACGTCTCTTGTACTTGGTATCGTTACAGTCGATGTCTGTGTAGATCCACCCACAGCATTTGTTTACATTTAGGAGCACTAACACAGGCGTGTTTATATGCAAATTATGATGGACACGCACGCGCTGACCATTTGGCATTCAGCAACTTAAGAACAGCAGGTGGGAACAATCTGCCCGTTTAAGAACACATCATGAATTTGAACAGACTCCTCTCAGGAAATCACTTAGGAAGAAAGACAAGAGGAAAAGTTAGGAACTCTTTGCTGAACATACTCTAAAAAAGTATTGTTCTGCCCAATCACAATTCAGAAGGAGGTGCTTCTTTCGATTCCAGTGAATGACACAGCGTTTGTTAGCTTGTCATTGCCGTGTCTACGAGAACTAAATACATGCTGAAATAAAAGACGCAATGGTTGGGTCCGGAAGAAGGCAAAGAAGAAATAGATGTGCATGGCCAAAGCAGACTCGGGGAAATTAGTGCTGCACCCCGTTTGAAAAGATAGTCGCTGCAATGATATTGGTAAAACTTTGGAAGAGTGGGTAACACTGATATAAATATAATTTGTGTAACTCGCAACAAAATGTGTTTATACCATAGCCTGCTCACAGCCAGATTAGAGTTTCATGTTAAATGTATGTAATGTTTGGTTTGCAATCTTTTAACTTTAAACATGCCTCTAAGGTTTATTGGCGCTCTGGACTTCTCCCTACGCCCGTGAAAAACAGCGGCGTTTTAAAAAGTCATACATTTTACTTTTTGAAACCGATACACATAATTTTGAAACCGATAATTTCCAGCACCCCCCGCGACCCCGAAGGGAATAAGCGGTAGAAAATGGATGGATGGATGGATGGAATTTCCGATATTACATTTTAAAGCATTTATCGGTCGATAATATTGGCAGTCCGATATTATCTGACATCTCTAATTTTGTTTTATAGTTACGATGACCCGTCTTATCTTGCCTCTGATTGGCCATTCCGTAATGTTTCGCCCTAACCTTAGCCAATCATGGATTTTCTCCGTACGTATGGATGTTCTCATTCATCCAGGTCATTTTATTTTCTCTGTATTTTTGTTGGCCTGGACTCGCAGTCCATTTTCTGTCTTTGTAGCTTGTAGATTTGATATAAGCTACCAAGCTACATGGGTCTAAAAGTAGCTAAACTACTGGAAAAGCTACTCGTTAAACAAGTAGCTAGGCTACCGCCAAGCTTTGATTGATTGATTGAAACTTTTATTGGTAGATTGCACAGTATAGTACATAGTCCGTACAATTGACCACTAAATGGTAACACCCGAATAAGTTTTTCAACTTGTTTTAGTCGTGGTCCACGTTAATCATTTCATGGAAACATGTAGTTAAACCCTGTAGCTTAGCTACATGTAGCTTGTTACTGCCCATCACTGCCTGCATGTTGTTAGGATCCGCTGCTCGGATCACAATTTGTTTACACTTTAGCGTCACGTGTTTGTTTCTGTTGCCATGACTGCAGATTTTACTCACCTGCCTCTGATCAGCGTTCGGGACGCGCACCTGTTGCCCGAGCACTGATCAGAGGGCTATTTAGTCTTTGCCCGGGCCTCACTCGGCCTGGCTTCCTAATTTGCTTTCATGCAACAAGTTACGACCACTTTGTTTCCTGCTAGCTCTCATGCTACATTATTTTGCTTGCTAGCTCCCACGCTAGTCGTTTTTGTTTCTACCTTAAGTGCTATGAGCACGGTTTTGTTTGTTCAAATATTATTTATTTCTTAAATAAATCATTCTTACCTGCAAGCTGTGTCCGAAGCCCGTCTGCATTCCTGGGAGAACAACACCCGCATCACCATGCGACCCGGTCAGCACAGTAGGAAGCCAGCAAGAAGTTCTCCCGCAACGAGCACGTCGGAGGAGAGGGACGAAGGTGCGTGGATGGTGTTGCGAGCGATGGAGGCGGAGACTCTCCGCTATTCCCCTTCGGAGCGCCAGGAACTGATATGGGGTCCTAACGGAAGGTTGGTACCAATCCACTCCGTTTGGCCCGAGGACATCGCCACACCTCCGCACCACCGGACGCGTCAGCGAAGACGGAAGCCACCCAAGAGGTCTTCACTTCGCCGCCAAGACGCGCCACTCCCTCAAACTCCTCCGCCGGTACACAGCAAGCTACATTCAGCCCAAGATTTCCCTCTTCAAAGGTCTGTTAATCCCATCAACTACCTTACCGAAGACTGTTATGACTGGCCTGTCAATCACTGGGACTGCAGCTATGACGTCATTCCGTCGGCACCCCCTGATGACACGCCGCTTGATGACGTTGTCCCGTCCATTTTGGATGACGTCATAGACAAAGACATTTTTAGACATTATGTCAATTCTTCCTGCCAGCCATTTTCTAGTGACTTTAATTCTGCAATAAAACATTATCAGGACATTTTTGTGAAATATAAATCTAGTCAGTCCCAGTCTCAAGTGGGGGGTGACAATAGACATTTTGGACAATTTAGAGGAGAGGATTCTGCCCTCCCCCTGACCACCCTCCACCCACCCTTGAAGACGGTTCCAATCCGCAAGAAACGCGTCTGGGATCCGCTTTTTGAGGGGGGGGGCTAGTACTGGGAGCTGTGCGAGTGGGGTGGCACAACGGCGTGCTAAGCCGCAACCTCCTGCTCGGCCACCGCCACCTGTCCTTCGGCGGGCTAAGCCACAACCTCCTGCCCGGCCGCCACCACCGGTTTTTCGGCCTGCTAAGCCGCAACCGCCAGCTAGGCCACCTGCACCTCGACTGGTTCTCACACCAGTACCTGCACCTCGGCTGGTTCCCACACCAGTACCTGCTCCACGGCTGGTCCCCGCACCAGTACCTGCACCACGACTGGTCCCCGCACCAGTACCTGCACCACGACTGGTCCCCGCACCAGTACCTGCACCACGACTGGTCCCCGCACCAGTACCTGCACCACGACTGGTCCTCGCACCAGTACCTGCACCACGACTGGTTCTCGCACCAGTACCTGCACCACGACTGGTTCTCGCACCAGTACCTGCACCACGACTGGTTCTCGCACCAGTACCTGCACCACGACTGGTTCTCGCACCAGTACCTGCACCACGACTGGTTCTCGCACCAGTACCTGCTGCCACGACAGCGACTCCGGCTGCCACGACAGCGACTCCGGCTGCCACGACAGCGACTCCTGCTGCCACGACAGCGACTCCTGCTGCCACGACAGCGACTCCTGCTGCCACGACAGCGACTCCTGCTGCCACGACAGCGACTCCGGCTGCCACGACAGCGACTCCGGCTGCCACGACAGCGACTCCGGCTGCCACGACAGCGACTCCGGCTGCCACGACAGCGACTCCGGCTGCCACGACAGCGACTCCTGCTGCCACGACAGCGACTCCTGCTGCCACGACAGCGACTCCGGCTGCCACGACAGCGACTCCGGCTGCCACGACAGCGACTCCGGCTGCCACGACAGCGACTCCGGCTGCCACGACAGCGACTCCGGCTGCCACGACAGCGGCGACTCCTGCTGCCACGACAGCGGCGACTCCTGCTGCCACGACAGCGGCGACTCCTGCTGCCACGACAGCGGCGACTCCTGCTGCCACGACAGCGGCGACTCCTGCTGCCACGACAGCGGCGACTCCTGCTGCCACGACAGCGACTCCGGCTGCCACGACAGCGACGACTCCTGCTGCCACGACAGCGACGACTCCTGCTGCCACGACAGCGGCGACTCCTGCTGCCACGACAGCGGCGACTCCTGCTGCCACGACAGCGGCGACTCCGGCTGCCACGACAGCGGCGACTCCGGCTGCCACGACAGCGGCGACTCCGGCTGCCACGACAGCGACGTCGACACCTACCGCTTCCACGGCGACGTCTCAGCGACCTCGAGTGGTCTGGCTGCGCAAGCAGCTCTCTCAGAGGACTCAGAGGCTGCTGAGATTCTGGCGCCACTCACGCCCACATTCTCGGCGGCCACGAATGTGGCCTTACCGTGGTCGCCCGCCTCGCCCGCCTCGCCCGCCTCGCCAGCGGCGGCGGCGTTCCATTCGCCGCCGCCACCTGACCCTTCCCCGGTGGATTCGGGGACACGTGGCCTGGCGACCCACCACCAAGTCACCCCCCCGCCCGCCCTTGACTCGTGAACTATTGCCTTTTTTTTTTTGGGTTCCAGTTGTTTTTTTTTGTTTTCAAGGGACATCTGGAATCTGTCCTTTTAGGGGGGGGTACTGTTAGGATCCGCTGCTCGGATCACAATTTGTTTACACTTTAGCGTCACGTGTTTGTTTCTGTTGCCATGACTGCAGATTTTACTCACCTGCCTCTGATCAGCGTTCGGGACGCGCACCTGTTGCCCGAGCACTGATCAGAGGGCTATTTAGTCTTTGCCCGGGCCTCACTCGGCCTGGCTTCCTAATTTGCTTTCATGCAACAAGTTACGACCACTTTGTTTCCTGCTAGCTCTCATGCTACATTATTTTGCTTGCTAGCTCCCACGCTAGTCGTTTTTGTTTCTACCTTAAGTGCTATGAGCACGGTTTTGTTTGTTCAAATATTATTTATTTCTTAAATAAATCATTCTTACCTGCAAGCTGTGTCCGAAGCCCGTCTGCATTCCTGGGAGAACAACACCCGCATCACCATGCGACCCGGTCGTCACACATGTGACCAATCATTTATTTCGGGCCAGCGTCAATTTTTTTTACATAAACTTAGCAATCGTGAAAATTGTAGACAATTTTAAAACATATATTTTCTGTTAAACAACTAATGGTTACATTAGCTAGCTGGTGGTGTTCTTGGAAACTACCCCTTCAATACCTTCTTAACTGGATCTAAACTAGTCTGATACTTCGGCAAACTCATTTCCAGACAAGTTGTAGATCTGTAGTGTGTGTACTTTAACACATTTCGACATACTAAACCAGTCTTTGGGATGTTTTCTTCACATGTACCCAACTTTACGCCAATGACTTGGTGTTAAGACACCTAGGAACTGTTTTAATCAATCAAAGCATGTCTCTTTTCATACTTGAACACTAGTCTGCAAGCCCTATTCAATTTGTGTTCAGTTCATATTTCAAGAATGTGAAAGTATTGAAAAGGCTCGCCATTTTGCAATTAAAAAAGTGTGATAAATATTAATAGTTGTCCATGTGTGGACAATTTCTCTACATGCTGTTGTCCAAGTGACCTCAGAAAGCTCAATGTTCTCAGAGAGCGTTGCCGAGAAACACGCCATTGTGTCTGAGCTCACTGATGAGAGGATCTTTATGTCTCTTCCAGATTCCTGCTGCTAAGAGACCCCAGTTGAATAAAATGTATTTATATCATTAATAGAACACTACATCCACCCGAGAATGACCTACTGTGTCACTGAGTGTTGGGAAGCACACTATAAATGGAACTTTTACCTCCAGGCTATGGGGAAGACATGCCAACATGTGCTGCCCCTCAGACTTAAACGGGAACTGCACCTTATTTTTAAAATGTATTCCTACAAGACAAAAAATTTGTCTTTTTTATGCATTCTAACTTGTAATGTACAGCAAGTATGAGGCGGCTAACAATGCAACTAATGGGTGTACACTATTCCGCCCATTAAAAAAACATCCAAAACCCGCAAATAACACTCCGTTTACATCTCGTGAATGTTAACCAAGTGTTAACGTCAGGTTCAAACACTGATGACATTTATTAAACAAGACAAGAAGCAAGGAATTAAACAAAGACAGAATTCAATTTAGCTCAATTGAGGAGAAACACGTAGACACTGTACCCTTGCACAGTGTCGTCCCACGCTCTGACAAAAAATTGTACGCCTCCTCTTTAATTTGGACTTTCCCTGATTACATGGCAACAGCTGTTTCTAAGGGAGGAGGGTCGTAAACAGCCATCGCCTTTGGTTACAAAACAGTTCAAAGAAAAGGTTGTAAAACAGTTCAAAGAAAAGGTGCCTGGAGGGGAGTCAGGCCCTGCTGCCTCTCCGCTTTGTAGATCTCGGGTCAAGACATAATCTTCCTGTGGATTACAGTAGAAGAAAGAAACCGACGCCTTCATGTCGCTTCCCATCCTACACAGTGGAGTTTCACAAGCCTTTTGATTGGTAAGATCAAAGACAGCTTTTGTCCTCTCGCAGGGCGAGCTGAACTCAATGTAACACAAAGTTTTGTGATAACTTAGATACAATTATTCTAACAGTTAGCAATATTGTTATTATAAGCGCTAGGGTCGCAAAGGGGTGGAAAGTTTTCCGGTAAATTTCCGGAAATTTACCACGGGAAGTTAAGCTCGGGAAGTTTGGAAATATTGACCATTTGTTGATTATTCAAAGTTAGACACCGTCCATGGGAATTAATGGGGAATTACAATAATGATATATTATTGGGCACTTGTCTATATGCTGCTGCATCTTTGTGGCATTTTTGACAAACAAAGCACTACCCGCAAATCGAAGGACACCTGCAGTAAGCGAACTTGTCCACAAGATGGTGGCATAGCATTTATAATAGAACACTTTCTAGGTGTATTTGCTTGGTTTTAAAAAATATATATATTTTAACTATCCACAAATTAGCTGCACCGTCTTATAGGCCGCAGGGTTCAAAGTGTAAGAAAAAAAGCAGCGGCTTTTAGTCCGCAATTCATGACATGTGTTCTTGTCTTACATAAGGATTGTGAATGGGAAAATAAACAATAGTTCCCCTTTTAACAAGGCCATGTTTTTATGTTAGTGACGATGATTAACTTCAGCCAGTAGCTTCTGCACTGCAAAAAGTCAGTGTTCAAAAACAAGGAAAAAAAAATACAAAAATTAGGGGTATTTTATTTGAACTAAGCAAAATTATCTGCCAATAGAAGAAGAAAATGTGGCTTGTCAAGACTTTCCAAAACAAGTAAAATTAGCTAACCTCAATGAACCCAAAAATACCTTAAAATAAGTATATTCTCACTAATAACAAGTGCACTTTTCTTGGTAGAAAAAAAAACGAGACCTTTTTGCTCAATATGTTGAAAAATATTCTTAAATTAAGTAAATGCTAGTGCCATTATCTTGACATAATGATTTTTTTTTTTCATGCTTGAAGTAAGAAATTATTACTTTAATAAAGTAGTTTTATACTTGTGAGTAGAGATGTCCGATAATGGCTTTTTTGCCGATATCCGATATTGTCCAACTCTTAATTACCGATTCCGATATCAACCGATACCGATATATACAGTCGTGGAATAAACACATTATCATGCCTAATTTTGTTGTGATGCCCCGCTGGATGCATTAAACAATGTAACAAAGTTTTCTAAAATAAATCAACTCAAGTTATGGAAAAAAAATGCCAACATGGCACTGCCATATTTATTATTGAAGTCACAAAGTGCATTATTTTTTTTTTAACATGCCTCAAAACAGCAGCTTGGAATTTGGGACATGCTCTCCCTGAGAGAGCATGAGGAGGTTGAGGTGGGCAGGGTGTATATTGTAGCGTCCCGGACGAGTTAGTGCTGCAAGGCGTTCTGGGTATTTGTTCTGATGTGTTTATGTTGTGTTACGGTGCGGATGTTCTCCCGAAATGTGTTTGTCATTCTCGTTTGGTGTGGGTTCACAGTGTGGCGCATATTTGTAACAGTGTTAAAGTTGTTTGTACGGTCACCCTCAGTGTGACCTGTATGGCTGTTGACCAAGTATGCTTTGCATTCACTTTTGTGTGTGAAAAGCCGTAGATATTATGTGACTGAGCCGGCACGCAAAGGCAGTGCCTTTAAGGTTTATTGGCGCTCTGTACTTCTCCCTACGTCCGTGTTAACAGCGGCGTTTTAAAAAGTCATACATTTTACTTTTTGAAACCGATACCGATAATTTTGAAACCGATTCCGATAATTTCCGATATTACATTTTAAAGCATTTATCGGCTGATAATATCAGCAGTCCAATATTATCGGACATCCCTACTTGTGAGTGTTGATGACACAGCTTTGCATCAGTTGATATTCTAGTTTCAAGCATGTTTTACTCAATATAGGTCATAACATCTCAGCAACAAGCTGTAATATCTTACAGCTCTCTTACAACACTAACATAAAATCTGCTTAGTGAGAAGAATGATCTTATCAGGCAGACAATAAGCAAATATCACCCTTATTTGAGATATTTAATCTTGCTTAGATGTCAGTTTTTGCAGTGTACGTGGTGGCACAACATAATAAGTTTGACAGCTCTTATTAGACGGGCCAATAACTGGAAGCATAGACATCACAGAAGGGGGAATTGTCAGTTTTGTGGCCATTTTAAACACCCAGGACTAAACAATAACAAGATCAGATACCTGCTGAGCAAGGTCAGACGGGGAAACTGTGGCATTATTTTGCAACAATAACAATACGTCCTGTATATATCAGGAAGAGTCAAGGTGAATGAAGCTTTCAGACCTAAGAGAACGAGCAACTCGTGGCGTTGTGGTGTGGTCATGTTTTGTTACAACAGCTGGACCGCTAACATTTCCAGCAGGGCAATCACCCATAAACACACAAACAATAATTAACAACTTGGTGCTGGAGGTCCAAAAGAGGTCACTGGGAAATCATTAGATATGTTCAGTACGTCGCATCATCTTTCCACCTTAGTTCATGCTCGTGTCAACGGTATATTTTATTACTCATTCTCTTTTATATTCAACAGTTGTACAACTCAAGTCTCTTAGCAGCAGGAATCTGGAAGACGTATAAAGATCCTGTCATCGGCGGTCTAAGACACAATGAGAGGGTTTCTCGGCAACACTTGACAGGAGATTTGTGTCCAAAAGAAATCCCCTTTCAAGTTAAGGCTGTCTCTGTTTCATCTTTTTCCAAGGGATCGGGCAAAGACTATGTTCCAATACAATAGCAGTCTTTGGAAGGTGTTTTTTGAACAGTCAAACTACACAATCTCACAAAAAGTGAGTGCATGTTTTCAAAAAGTGACATCGGTGTGTAAAGGATATCACCACATGGGCTGAGGAACACTTCAGAAAAGCACTGTCAGCGACTATGGTTCGTCGCTACATCTGTAAGTGCAAGTTAAAGCTCTACTATGCAAAGCGAAAACCATTTATGTCAGGTTCAAACACTGATGACATCTATTAAACAAGACAAGAAGCAAGGAATTAAACAGAGACAGAATTCAATTTAGCTCAATTGAGGAGAAACGCGTAGACAATGTACCCTTTTACACATACTTGCCAACCTTAAGACCTCCAAATTCGGGGGTTGGGGGGGCCGGGGTTTGGTGGTAGCGGGGGGGTGTATATTGTAACATCCCGGAAGAGTTAGTGCTGCAAGGGGTTCTGGGTATTTGTTCTGTTGTGTCTATGTTGTGTTACGGTGCGGATGTTCTCCCAAAATGTGTTTGTCATTCTTGTTTGGTGTGGGTTCACAGTGTAGCGGATATTTGTAACAGTGTTAAAGTTGTTTATACGGTCACCCTTAGTGTGACCTGTATGGCTGTTGACCAAGTATGCCTTGCATTCACTTATGTGTGTGTGAAAGCCGCGGATATTATGTGACTGGGCCGGCACGCTGTTTGTATGGAGGAAAAGCGGACGTGACGACAGGTTGTAGAGGACGCTAAAGGCAGTGCTGTTAAGGCACGCCCCAAAATTGTTGTCCGGGTGGAAATCGGGATAAATTCGGGAGAATGGATGCCCCGGGAGATTTTCGGGAGAGGGGCACTGAAATTCGGGAGTCTCCCGGGAAAATCGAGAGGGTGGCAAATATGATTGTACAGTGTCGTCCCACGCTCTGGCGAAAGATTGTACGCCTCCTCTTTCATTTGGACTTTCCCTGATTACATGGCAACAGCTGTTTCTAAGGGAGGGGGGTCGTAAACAGTCATCGCCTTTGGTTCCAAAACAGTTCAAAGAAAAGGTCGTAAAACAGTTCAAAGAAAAGGTGCCTGGAGCTTGCGTAAATATGTGGGTTTTTTTTCTTCAATAAACTGTCAATTAAATTAAAGTACACATTAAAAGTAAAGTATCCAAACAGAAGAATAAGTGATCCAGTAAATGTTTCAAAAATGTTTGAAAAGGTAGCACATCCCAAAATTAAGACTAGTAGGACAAAATACTCACATTTCACTTGATTTATTGCTCACATCAAAAAAGAGGAACGCTTACGCGTTTCGGCACGTGGCCTTCGTCAGAGCGTTTAAGAGTACATACAATTTCAGTGTCAACAACAGTGTTTTGCAGAAGCTCCACCTGAAAATTGGTCCCAGCATCAGCAAGGAAGAAGACATGTGATTGGTTCCCCAGTAATTGGATCCAATTCCCAGTTGTGAACTCTGAGTGTGTGTGTATGTATAAATTGACACTGAAATTGTATGTACTCTTAAACGCTCTGACGAAGGCCACGTGCCGAAACGCGTAAGCGTTCCTCTTTTTTGATGTGAGCAATAAATCAAGTGAAATGTGAGTATTTTGTCCTACTAGTCTTAATTTTGGGATGTGCTACCTTTTCAAACATTTTTGAAACATTTACTGGATTACTCTTTTTTGGGTTTGGCACTCCATCTTGAATCACATTGAGAAGCGCAATCTCCTTTTTGAACCAGTTATCTTTTGAAATTGCTGCTCCAATCTAAAATCGGACAAATACAACCACAATGGCCACATCATTTGAGCTACTCAATCAGCAGACCGAAGCAAGGTCAGAGACATTTAACTATTCAGAGGAAGACATAGAGAGTATTCTGTTGCCCCACACTGAATTTGAAAACTGGGTCCAAACTGAAAATCAAAGCACAGATACTAAAGGCCTTTTTTCTGAACTTGAAGATTTAAAGAAACAGGAGACACGATTATTGTGGCATGCTGTTACACTGTCTGAGTACAGACGACAGCAACGTATCCCCAGAGGGCTTCGAATCAACAAAATTCCAGCCTTTGGCACAGATGACCCTGACTTTATGAAGAAGTGGGAACAAATCCTAAACAAATGTTCATTAGATCTAGAAGTATTGATCATTGAAAAGTCAAAAGCTGAGCAGTCAAAAAAACTTGAAACCATAAAAGCTCTTGAGACAAAAATTCACAACCTCCAGGGATTAGAGGAGGTCACCCAAATGGAAGAGAAAATGTTGAAGTCATTGGACTCATTCAAGATACAACTCAAACAATACAAAATGAAGAAATACCAACGTGATTTGAATGACTACAAAGAGGGAACAGTTTACCAATGGCAAAAACCAACCTACAGAGGAAGACAGAGAATCAGAGCCAAACCAGGTGTCTATCGTCAATCTGATGACTATCCCTCAGCTGTGAGTGACCAATCAAGTGAGAGTGAGGATCTGACAACCAACCGCAGAGCACCTTTTTTAGATCTACCCCACCCACACCAACGTGGAAGAGGAAGAGGAAGACGAGGCGGGGCAAACGAGGGAAGAGGTCCACCCAGGAGATCCCCAAGACAATTCAATCACCCATAGTGAATCTGTCTAAAGTTCCACTCACCCCAGCCCAAACCTCAGTTCTAAATAAAGGTCTTTCATTTGCAGTAACCAACAAAGTCAATGCTTTCAACCTAAAAGTTGACACCTATAAGTTCATGAGACAACTTCATTTGAAACACTTTTTCTCTCCTCTCCATAAAAATGCAGCATATTCAACTGAACAGTCATCACAAAGTGAAGAGAGTAAAACTGGAACACAAAAACCTTCTCCCTTTGCTCCAAAGTCATCATTTTGCCCTTTCACCAACCTAAGCCCTGCGATTTTGACATTTAACAAATTAGTTGAGAATGATCTTGAAAAAATGTTAAAAAAAGATAAAGGCCCAAAATACTCAAACTTGAGTTCTGAAGAGCGCAATGCATTAGAAGAGTTGGAGAACAATCCAGAAATCACTATCCGCTCAGCAGACAAAGCAGGAGCTGTGTGTATCCTTGACACTGAATACTACCATCAGAAAATGCTTGAACTTTTGAACAGCCCCACCTACAGGAAGCTAGAGAAAAATCCTATGGATGAATTTAAATCTGAAATTGACAGTCTGCTGAAAGTTGCATTCGAATCAAACTGGATCACAAAAAATGAGCATGCCTATCTGACTAACCAGCACCCAGTCACCCCCATCATATATTGTCTTCCCAAAATCCATAAACATCCTACAGAACCCCCATTGAGGCCAATAGTCTCAGGAAGAGGCTCAGTGACTGAACCATTGTCAAAATATGTTGACTTCTTCTTGAAAGATTTTGTGAAAGACCTACCCGCCTACCTTGGAGACACAAAAGATGTACTTAACTGTCTGACTGAATATACTGCAAATCAGAATACAATATTGGTGTCTCTTGATGTTGAAAACCTATATGGTTGCATTCCCCATGAAGATGCTTTGAACTCTGTGGCCTATTACCTATCCAAGAGAGAAGCAACACACAATCCCCCTAATGAATTTCTATTTGAATTGTTACACTATGTACTGAGTCACAACTACATGCTGTATGACTCCAAATGGTATCTCCAACAAGCAGGGACTGCGATGGGGACCGCAACAGCGCCCTCTGTAGCTGGATTAGTGGTAGGGAAATGGGAAGAAGAAGTCATACATGACCCAAATAGTAACCTTTACCATTCAAATATAAAACTGTACAAACGATACATTGATGACATCCTGATATTTTGGGAGGGGACGCAAGAAGAATTGATGGACTTTGTGAAATATCTCAACAATAGTTCAGCGTTCCTTAAATTCACCTGTGAACATAGCACTGAAAAGATTAATTATTTGGATTTGAGCATACATAAAGATGAAACAGGAGCTATTCACACTTCTATTTATAGAAAAGATATGGAACGAAATTCAATATTACATGCCACAAGCAATCATCCCAAACCCCTAAAGGACACTATCCCAGTGGGTCAGTTTTTGAGGCTCAAACGCAACTGTTCAGACCTTGAGGACTTTCACTCCAAAGAAATAATCATGGCTGCTCGGTTCAAAGAAAGAGGTTATGCCTCTAACTCTATTCAGAAAGCCATACAGCGAGCTAATACTACTGCTCGTACTGATCTCCTGTCCAACATTCAGAAAACTAAGAATCCAAGCCGGGCCTGTTTCTCCACTGAATTCAACCATTGTGCTTCACAAATAAAGGAGACACTCAAGAAACACTGGCATGTGCTCCAAGCAGAAGAAACACTAAAGGACCTCTGCAAATCCCCACCTCTTTTTGCTTTCAGGAGAGCGCCTACAATTAAAAACATGGTCATGTATAAGAATATGATTCCCAAAAAGACCACCACATGGTTGACAACAACAACAACAACAGGCATGTATAGATGTGGTAACTGTGCCTGTTGTAACAATACAACAAAAACTAAATCATTTAACCATCCTCACACTGGGAAGAAAATTCCAATAAGGGAATTCATCAACTGTAAGTCAACTCATGTGGTCTACATGCTATTATGTCCCTGTAGCTTAGCCTACATTGGAAAAACCAAAAGGCCGCTAAAACAAAGAATATCTGAGCACAAAACAGCAATTCGTACAGGCAATATGGACTATGCCATTGCAAGACATTACTCTGAAGCAAACCACGGTTCACCCTCTTCATTAAGATTCTATGGGATTGAACAAATCATGATGCCCAAAAGAGGAGGAGATATTTTGAAAAAACTATCACAGAGAGAAATGTTCTGGATCTACACACTCAATACTATGACACCAAATGGACTCAATGATGACTATAGCCTAAAATGTTTTTTAACATAATTGTTCCTTCTGTGTCATTGTAGTCATCCAGTATCCAGTCCAGTGCCATCTAGTGTATGCTAGTCCTAACAACAGTGTTTTGCAGAAGCTCCACCTGAAAATTGGTCCCAGCATCAGCAAGGAAGAAGACATGTGATTGGTTCCCCAGTAATTGGATCCAATTCCCAGTTGTGAACTCTGAGTGTGTGTGTATGTATAAATTGACACTGAAATTGTATGTACTCTTAAACGCTCTGACGAAGGCCACGTGCCGAAACGCGTAAGCGTTCCTCTTTTTTGATGTGAGCAATAAATCAAGTGAAATGTGAGTATTTTGTCCTACTAGTCTTAATTTTGGGATGTGCTACCTTTTCAAACATTTTTGAAACATTTACTGGATTACTCTTTTTTGGGTTTGGCACTCCATCTTGAATCACATTGAGAAGCGCAATCTCCTTTTTGAACCAGAAGAATAAGTGATTATTACATTTTAACAGAAGTGTAGATAGAACATGTTAAAAGAGAAAGTAAGCAGATATTAACAGTAAATGAACAAGTGGATTAATAATTAATTTTCTCACCTTGTCCTTAATAATGTTGACAAAATAATAGAATGATAAATGACACAATATGTTACTGCATACATCAGCAGACTAATTAGGAGCCTTTGTTTGTTTACTTACTACTAAAAGACAAGTTGTCTAGTACGTTCACTATTTTATTTAAGGACAAACTTGCAATAAGAAACATATGTTTAATGTACCGTAAGATTTTTTGTTTAAATAAAGCCAATAATGCCATTTTTTGTGGTGCCCTTTATTAAGAAAAGTATCGAAAAGTACCGGAAAGTATCGAAATACATTTTGGTACCGGTACAGGTACCAAAATATTGGTATCGGGACAACAATCGTACCAACAGGTAAGAAGTATCATCCCTGCAGGACGAGGAATAGCTAAACATGCAAGTTCAACAGGAAGAGTTTAAATATATGAATGATTATTTTTTGTTTACTAAAGTAAAGTTATTTTTTACCTGAAGTGCTGCATTAATATTAATAGTTCTAGCCAGCTGTTACGTTCTCCGGCTCTACTAAACAAAGACGACACTTTGTTTACCTCTTACCTATTAGGGGTCATCCATCCATTCATTTTCTACCGCTTGTCCCTTTTTGGGGTGACGGGGGGTGCTGGAGCCTATCTCAGCTGCATTTGGGCGGAATATTATGATTTTTTCTTCTTCATTTAAAACACTTCCTTGTGGTCTACATCAGGGGTCCCCAACCTTTTTTCACACCAGGGACCGCTTTATTGTATGCATTATTTTCACGGACCGACTTTCCACGTGTGCACTGCAAAAAGTCAGTGTTCAAAAACAAGAAAAAAAATACAAAAATTAGGGGTATTTTATTTGAACTAAGCAAAATTATCTGCCAATAGAACAAGAAAATTCGGCTTGTTAAGACTTTCCAAAACAAGTAAAATTAGCTAACCTCAATGAACCCAAAAATACCTTAAAATAAGTATATTCTCACTAATAACAAGTGCACTTTTCTTGGTAGAAAAAAAAAATGGACCTTTTTGCTCAATATGTTGAAAAATATTCTTAAATGAAGTAAATGCTAGTGCCATTATCTTGACATAATGATGTGCGCTCTGCTTCATGATTTTGTTTTTCATGCTTGAAGTAAGAAATTATTACTTTAAAAAAGCAGTTTTATACTTGTGAGTGTTGATGACACAACTTTGCAACAGTTGATATTCTAGTTTCAAGCATGTTTTACTCAATATAGGTCATAACATCTCAGCAACAAGCTGTAATATCTTACTGAGATAATTTAGGACCAAAACCCTTAAAACAAGTAAAACACTCTAACATAAAATCTGCTTAGTGAGAAGAATGATCTTATCAGACAGAAAATAAGCAAATATCACCCTTATATGAGATATTTCATCTTACTTAGATTTCAGTTTTTGCAGTGTGGCAGATGAAAACAGCAAAAAAATGAGCCTGAGAAATCAACTCAGCATAACGCTGAAGTAGTGGGAGGCCTGGGCGTGTTTCTTTGCGAAAGAGAAGGTCCCCGGCATGTTGATGGCGTATACCAGTGTTTTTCAACCACTGTGCCGCGGCACACTGTGCCGTGAGATACAATCTGGTGTGCCGTAGGAGATGATCTAATTTCACCTATTTGGGTAAAAAATATTTTTTGCAAACCAGTAAGTATAGTCTGCAAATGATGTGTTGTTGTTGAGTGTCGGTGTTGTCTAGAGCTCGGCAGAGTAACCGTGTAATACTCTTCCATATCAGTAGGTGGCAGCCAGTAGCTAATTGCTTTGTAGATGTCGGAAACAGCAGGAGGCAGCGTGCAGGTATAAAGGTATTTAATGCTTAAACCAAAAATAAACAAAAGGTGAGTGCCCCTAAGAAAAGGCATTGAAGTTTAGGGAAGGCTATGCAGAACGAAACTAAAACTGAACTGGCTACAAAGTGAACAAAAACAGAATGCTGGACAACAGCAAAGACTTACTGTGGAGCAAAGATGGCGTCCACAATGTACATCCGAACATGGCATGACAATCGACAACGTCCCCACAAAGAAGGATAAAAACAAAGTAGATGCGGGAAATATTGCTCAAAGGAAGACATGAAACTGCTACAGGAAAATACCAAAAAAAAGACAAAAAGCCACCAAAATAGGAGCGCAAGACAAGAACTAAAACACTACACACAGGAAAACAGCAAAAAAGTCCAAATAAGTCCGGACGTGATGTGACAGATGGTGACAGTACATATACACTGCAAAAAGTCAGTGTTCAAAAACAAGAAAAAAAAATACAAAAATTAAGGGTATTTTATTTGAACTAAGCAAAATTATCTGCCTATAGAACAAGAACATTTGGCTTGTCAAGACTTTCCAAAAGAAGTAAAATTAGCTAACCTCAATTAACCCAAAAATACCTTAAAATAAGTATATTCTCACTAATAACAACTGTACTACTATATGAGTACGTACTTTCTATTGTTTCATTGAAAATAAAACAGCAAAGTCCATTTGGCTGTCATCTGTTTTAATTATGAGACACAATTGTGTCAAAGTCATGAATTTTTTTTCATGAAGTAAGAAATTATTACTTTAAAAAAGTAGTTTTATACTTGTGAGTGTTGATGACACAGCTTTGCAACACTTGATATTCTAGTTTCAAGCATGTTTTACTCAATATAGGTCATAACATCTCAGCAACAAGCTGTAATATCTTACTGAGATCATTTAGGACCAAAACCCTTAAAACAAGTAAAACACTAACATAAAATCTGCTTAGTGAGAAAAGTTATCTTATCAGACAGAAAATAAGCAAATATCACCCTTATTTGAGATACTTAATCATACTTAGATTTAAGTTTTTGCAGTGTACTTTGAGACAAGAGCTATAGTGATGCATGCTTGGTTAAGGTTTAAAGTCATATCCAACAATTGCGACAACAACTTTTTACTGTCAACTGAGTTTAATATTTAATGATGTCTGCTGGTGGTGTGCCTCCGGATTTTTTCAACGCAAAAAATGTGCCTTGGCTCAAAAAAGGTTGAAAAACACTAGCGTGTACTACAGTCGTGGTCAAAAGTTTACATACACTTGTGAAGAACATAATGTCATGGCTGTCTTGAGTTTCCAATCATTTCTACAACTCTTATTTTTTTGTGATAGAGTGATTGGAGCACATACTTGTTGGTCACAAAAAAAACCATTTATGAAGTTTGGTTCTTTTATGAATTTATTATGGGTCTACTGAAAATGTGACCAAATCTGCTGGGTCAAAAGGATACATACAGCAATGTTAATATTTGCTTACATGTCCCTTGGCAAGTTTCACTGCAATAAGGCACTTTTGGTAGCCATCCACAAGCTTCTGGTTGAATTTTTGACCACTCCTCTTGACAAAATTGGTGCAGTTCAGCTAAATTTGTTGGTTTTCTGACATGGACTTGTTTCTTCAGCATTGTCCACACATTTAAGTCAGGACTTTGGGAAGGCCATTCTAAAACCTTCATTCTAGGTTGATTTAGCCATTCCTTTACCACTTTTGACATGTGTTTGGGTCATTGTCCTGTTGGAACACCCAACTGCGCCCAAGACCCAACCTCCGTGCTGATGATTTTAGGTTGTCATGAAGAATTTGGAGGTAATCCTCCTTTTTCATTGTCCCATTTACTCTCTGTAAAGCACCAGTTCCATTGGCAGCAAAACAGGCCCAGAGCATAATACTACCACCACCATGCTTGACGGTAGGGATGGTGTTCCTGGGATTAAAGGCCTCACCTTTTCTCCTCCAAACATATTGCTGGGTATTGTGGCCAAACAGCTCAATTTTTGTTTCATCTGACATCACATGGACAAAGATAAGACCTTCTTGAGGAAAGTTGTATGAAATATATTTATTGTTAATTTAGTTTATTTATATTAGCACAGCATAATACATAGTAAATGCATTGTTTATTTGGTTGGCCTGACCTAAGCCTATTAGGTTTATTTGTTAAATAAATAATTGTCAGAATAATTGTATCTAAGTTATCACAAAACTTTGTGTTGCCATGAGTTCCTGGCGAGGAGACGAAAGCTGCCTTTGATCCTACCAAGCAAAAGGCTTGTAAAACTCCACTGTGTAGGATGGGAAGCAACATGAAGGTGTTCTGTTTCTTTGATGTATTGTAATCAACAGAAATATATTGTCTTGACCCGAGATCTACAAAGCGAAGAGGAAGCAGGACCTGACTCCCCTCCAGGGACCTCTTCTTTGAACTCTTTTTCACGACCTTTTCTTTGAACCGACCTTTTCTTTGAACTGTTTTGTAATTAAAGGCGATGGCTGTTTACGACCCCCCTCCTCTAGAAACAGCTGCTGCCATGTAATCAAGGAAAGTCCAAATAAAAGACGAGGCGTACAATCTTTCGTCAGAGCGTGGAACACTTTACAAAAGTACAGGTGTACGCGTTTCTCCTCATTGAGCCAAATTTAATTCTGTCTCTGTTTAATTCCTTGCTTCTTGTCTTGTTTAATAGATGTCATCAGTGTTTGAACCTGACAATAATATAATATTTTTGTTTATATCAATTGACAAGGTAGTAAACTGTAAGTAGGTTAGATATAATTATGATCAAAATCACGAGTAAGATTATTAATTCAGTGTAAATACTGGAGTGGTCCCCGGGCCCCTGCACTGCAGATGAAAAGTTGCCTTTGGCTACAATCTGGCACATTAACATTGTATATGTCCATTAATGTGCATTGTCCCATGTACTATAACAAAGGCGTTGTAATATACATCTATTCACAAGCTTATTGGTGTGTTTAGTGGGACAGGCAATACTTAAGTCGGGGAAAATGCGGTAGTTTATAAATTATTTAATGTTTCTGTGCGGCAATAGTGTCACGGTTGGGGACCACTGGCCTACATAACATATCATCAGACCATCTTCAAGCCGCTTTCTGACCGTCTCTTCAGAATTCGCCGTATTGCGGGCGGCCTTGTTTACGTGCCAAAGCCCTCCTCCGGGCCATGCTTGGTTTTTTTAGTGCTTGTCAGGTTCAAACACTGATGACATCTATTAAACAGACAAGAAGCAAGGAATCATGCGGCGACAGAGTTAGATTTTGCTCAATGAGGAGAGACGTTATTGGGCTGTACTCTAGTTACAGATCCAAACTACGCTCTCAAATCCTGCCCACGTGCTTCCTCTATTTAGTTGGGAGGTCCCTGGTTACATCACTGAGGCTGTCGCTGAGGGAAGGGGGTAATCTCAACAGCCCCAGTTAGACACAATATATGACTATTAAGGAAATGCAAATGTGCTGACACTCGTGATATCGCCATGTTTCTGCTTTGTCTGCGTTTCGGTACTCGATGTTCGCCCTTGGCAGTCAGCAGGCCGATTCTGGAAACAAACACTGATACGACACGATGTCCCTTTGCACAGATAGAAAAGTACAACTTCAGCACAATTGATAATAACTATAGCAACGGCCTTTAAGCATAAGAGTTGTGTGATAATATATACATAATTATTCTAACAGTGCTTTAATAGCGAGCCTGCTGACAGATATAAGTTACAACTATACGCTACTTTGCATTAGAAATGGCAACAGCGGATGATTTTAGCATTCATGTGCATGTACGAGACAGTCTGCCCCACAACAAGAGGACAGAGATAAATAAGGAACTTATTGACTACCACTGGATAAAAATGTGTCAGGTTCAAACACCAAACTATGTATTACACAAGACAAGAAGAAGGAATCAAGCAGAGACAGAGTTGAATTTTACTCATGAGGAGAGACGTATTGGGCTGTGCACTCAGTTACACTTTCCCTTTACGCTCTAAGGTAGGCCCGGCCCTAACCAATCTGGCGCCCTAGGCAAGATTTTAGGTGGCGCCCCCCCACATCGGCAGTGAAGTGTATATACTCACAAGAAACCGAATAGCTTTGTCTTTGACCTTTTTTTTTACTTAAATAAAGCAAATTAACAATCAGAATTGTTAACAAGATAAAAAAACTATGGATAAATAAATGAATACAAAAAATAAAAAATACATAAACACATAATAAAACGTGTCAACAAGTTGCATAAAATAAATTAAAAATACAATATAAATAAGGCACTGCACAAAACAAGATATCAAACCAGTATAACTTTAACAACTATATTACAAAAAAGGGGATCCAACAGAGTTCTCTATTTGTGCTTTTTAATATTGCATTAACTAAAATGACTTACAAATTACTGTACACCAGGAAGTACTGTAATTACCTAACGTTACATTATTATTTTCCATAACAATTTAGCCCCACCACAATATTAACCCGACGTTAAAACAGAACTAGCTATTTATTGATTAGGAATTGCCGAATCATGTAACATTAGCTTAAGGCTAAAGGTTACTATCACATTCTGTAACAGACAAATAATTTCATGTAGGCTAACGTTACCTACCTGCTACCTCTGTCTTTTTCTCGTTTCTCCTCCTCTTCTTTTCTCTTTTTTCTTCCCTGGGCACCTGACAGTTTTGGCCGTTTTGACATCTTGTGTTGATTTTTTTTATGTGGTGACGTCCAAAAAGAGTCATGATACGGTAAGGGTGGGGGCGCACCGTGCCGGGTGAGGGGGGGGGGGGCGTAATGTAACAAATAATATTTCTATTAAATAGGCTTTACTTTGCATTTTAATTAACGTTGGATTATTTTATGTATTTACAAATAATAGTACCAACTTTTTTATTTTTTTCCTCCACCATTTGTGGCACTGGCGTGGCGCCCCCTGATGGACGGCGCCCTTAGCATTTGCCTATACGGCCTATGCCACGGGCCGGCCCTGCTCTAAGGTACAGTCTCACGTGCTCCTCTATTTATTCCGGAGGTCCCTAGTTAACATCACTGAGGCTGCTTCTGAAGGGATTGGTAATGCAAGCAGCCCCAGTAGACCCAATACATGATTATTCAGAATGGAAATGTGCTGACACTCGTGATCTCGCCCTGTCTCCGGGGTTTTGGGGGTAGGGGGTAGCGGGGGGTGTATATTGTAGCGTCCCGGAAGAGTTAGTGCTGCAAGGGGTTCTGGGTATTAGTTCTGTTGTGTTTATGTTGTGTTACGGTGCGGATGTTCTCCCGAAATGTGTTTGTCATTCTTGTTTGGTGTGGGTTCACAGTGTGGCGCATATTTGTAACAGTGTTAAAGTTGTGTATACGTCACCCTCAGTGTGACCTGTATGGCTGTTGACCAAGTATGCTTGCATTCACTTGTGTGTGTGAAAAGCCGTAGATATTATGTGACTGTTATTGGCGCTCTGTACTTCTCCCTACATCCGTGTACACAGTGGCGTTTTAAAAAGTCATACATTTTACTTTTTGAAATCGATACCGATAATTTTGAAACCGATAATTTCCGATATTACATTTTAAAGCATTTATCGGCCGATAATATCGGCAGTCCGATATTATCGGACATCCCTATTTTACACATTAAGTGTGTGCTGTTGTACAGATGTATGCAGTATCTACTCTGCCAACACCCAAGACAGCATGCTTTCTAAGCACCTCTGAGAACCTCAATTAAGGTCTCACCTTTTTTTTTTTTCCTTCAGAAATCGTACTCATCTGGCTTGATAAAAGGCATCTCATTCATGATTCTAACGGATTCATAAAAACACATTTGTTCTGATGCCGTTATCTGCCCATTTTCTTCCCATAAGGCTTCAGGGCTATTTAATAAATCCCGGCTGTATAAAACCGCTTAAAAGTATTTGAATCATCCATGAAGATATTCCGTGAATCTGCACTCTTCACTCCAATTTACTACTTATTTTTTGTCAGTTCTGTCAGTCACTCGTGTGAGAGGTCAAATGATTGCCCATTTGTGATAGACATCCTAATATCCGGTGGTGTGAGTGTGGCAGGCACATTCACACTGCATGCAAATGGATAATAGACTGCTATTACACATTATTAAATCACATAACTGCTGAGATGGGTTAAAATTATGTGCAGGCTGCATATTTTAAACAACCGTATATAAATGATTCTTCTTTCTACAAAAACCCAAAACCAGTGAAGTTGGCACGTTGTGTAAATGGTAAATAAAAACAGAATACAATGATTTGCAAATCCTTTTCAACTTATATTCAATTGAATAGACTGCAAAGACAAGATACTTAACGTTCAAACTGGAAAACTTTGTTATTTTTTGCAAATATTAGCCCATTTGGAAATTGATGCCTGCGACATGTTTCAAAAAAGCTGGCACAAGTGGCAAAAAATACTGAGAACGTTGAGGAATGCTCGACAAACACTTATTTGGAACATCCCACAGGTGAACAGGCAAATTGGGTGCCATGATTGGGTATAAAAGTAGATTCCATGAAATGCTCAGTCATTCACAAAGAAGGATGGGGCGAGGGTCACCACTTTGTGAACAAATGCGCGAACAAATCGTCGAACAGTTTAAGAACAACTTTCTCAACCAGCTATTGCAAGGAATTTAGGGATTTCACCATCTAAAGTCCGTAATATCATCAAAAGGTTTAGAGAATCTGGAGAAATCACTGCACGTAAGCGATGATATTACAGACCTTCGACCCCTCAGGCGGTACTGCATTAAAAAGCGACATTGGTGTGTAAAGGATATCACCACATGGGCTCAGGAACACTTCAGTAAACCACTGTCAGTAACTACAGTTCGCCGCTACATTTGTAAGTGCAAGTTAAAACTCTGCTATGCAAAGCGAAAGCCGTTTATCAACAACACCCAGAAACGTCGCCCGAGCTCATCTCAAATGGACTGATGCAAAGTGGAAAAGGGTTCATCATTTTGCAATGATGGAAAGCGCTACTCTGCAGAGCAACTGACCCTATGGTCAAATTTGGAACTGCCACAGAACACGTTTTAAGATATTCAGCACCTTACTGCCATCTGGCGGATAAAGTGGATAGTGCACCCCCTTAATTTGTCACGTTTCATGTGTCGGGCAAAATGCTACAAAGGGGCCTATATGGTTGAGGGGGGCGGGGTTTTGGGGGTAGGGGGTATATTGTAGCGTCCCGGAAGAGTTAGTGCTGCAAGGGGTTCTGGGTATTTGTTCTGTTGTGTTTATGTTGTGTTACGGTGCGGATGTTCTCCCGAAATGTGTTTGTCATTCTTGTTTGGTGTGGGTTCACAGTGTGGCGCATATTTGTAACAGTGTTAAAGTTGTTAATACGGCTACCCTCAGTGTGACCTGTATGGCTGTTGACCAAGTATGCTTTGCATTCACTTGTGTGTGTGAAAAGCCGTAGATATTATGTGATTGGACCGGCACGCAAAGGCAGTGCCTTTAAGGTTTATTGGCGCTCTGTACTTCTCCCTACGTCCGTGTACCACTCCGTACAGCGGCGTTTTAAAAAGTCATGAATGTAACTTTTTAAAACCGATACCGATAATTTACGATATCACATTTTAAAGCATTTATCGGACTGCCGATATTATCGGACATCCCTAATTGTTACCACTAGTTGTCGCCAGAATATATATATATATTTTTTATAGACAGCATAGGTTAGTGTTTTTTCTCTATTTCACTATTGATCAAGCTTTTTCTAACATGCCATACTACAAAATGATACAAGTATGTGTTAAGATATGTGCTGATGCCGTATCGGATAAAATATCGGTCAAAACTCAAGGCTTCAATATTATAATTGTATTGGAAGTGGAAAAGTTGTATTGGGACATCCCTCGTAAATGATCGTCAAAGTCATCAAAAAAGTATGCGCTTGAATATATACCAGGAAACGGTCGGTAGTGTTTTTCCACTTTCACATGATTTGAGCTGCTGAGTGTGTGGGATCGAGCGTGTACTTTCCCTCGCTTCGCCGCAACTGTACATGCGAGATGCTAACATGCAATAACGCGGGGCACAGCGAAAGAAAAAAAACCCAAGCAAAATAAAAGTGTGAAGCGACGAGCCCACATCCGCAGACTTCCCAGATTTGAAATGCTCCCTCATGCAGAAACTGAATGGCTAGCGAGCCAACAAAAACAGACCCACACCCAAAGCCCTGACCAAGCTGAATCCCAAACCTGAGCCTCTGAAAACACAAGGAATGCATTTGACTTCCATGTACGACTTTTGTGAAATACTAACCAAATGTTAGGCCGATAACACATTTTGCCGGACGATTTATTGACCTACAAATTATTGCCGATAAACGATATTATTGCCATTATTTTTTTAACAACAAATAACCATATACCGGTAACCATACTATAGTGTAAGTATACACTTTCAAATGGAATTGACTTGTATTTTTAGTATATTTTAACATTGTGATTGAAATGTAAACTTTTTAAGTACCAATTTAAATAAAACAAACAAAAAATGAAATTAAAATATACTCAGTCTTTAAGCAAAATTTTGCACTTTAATACAAATCACAACTAAAATCAATAAAACTAGGTTCTGTCTCTGGTAAAGTATAACTACACTTTTAAAAAATGTTTTGCCTATGGTTCACGATCAATATGAAAAACAAGACGACGGATGTTATGCATTTTAAATATTAAATACATTCGATCAAAAGTCCGCTTACAATGGAGCCTAATTGTGCCGTTCAATTCTGCCTATAGAGCCCCTAAAAAAATTATGTGGTGGACCACATAAAACTATGTGGTGTTCCATATCAGAATTATGTGGCTTGCCACATTAAAGTTATAGAACAGGCCACTTAAAAATTATTTGGGGGGGCCACAGGGGGCCAAAATTAAATGACGTGCCAGACTACATAAAAAGACGTAGCGTGCCAAACTAGAAACATGTGGTTTGCCACGTTGAAATGATGAGACGGGCCACATTAAAATGAAGTGGTGTACCACTATGTGGTATGACAAATTAGAATTATGTGGTGTGCCACATTAAAATCATGGGACTATCCCCAATAAAATGATTTGGTAGTCCACAATAAAATTAAGTGGTGGACCACATACAATGATGTAGTGTACCATATCAGAAATATGTGGCATGCCACGATAAAGTTATGGAACAGGCCAAGTTAAAATTATATGGCGGGTCACCATAAAATAAAATAAACTGATGTAAAAATACGTAGCGTGCCAAATTAGAATCATGTGGTGTGCCACATTGAAATTATGAGTAAGGCCACCTTAAAATGATGTGGTGCACCACATAAAATTATGTGGCGTGATAAATTAGAAATACGTGGCGCGCCATGTTAAAATCATGGGACTGTCCCCAATAAAATTAAGTGGTGGGCGACATTAAATGAAGTGGTGGACCACATAAAATGATGTGGTGTTCCATATTGAAATGATGAGACGGGCCACTTTAAAATTATGTGGTGTACCACATAAAATGATGTGGCATGATGAATTAGAATGACGTGGTGCGCCACATTAAAATCATGGGACTGTCCCCCAAAAAACGATTTGGTAGTCCACAATAAAATTAAGTGGTGGACCCCATAAAATGATGTGGTGGACCATATTAGAATTACGTGGCGTGCCACAATAAAGTTATGGAACAGGCCAAAATAAAATGAAGTGGCGGACCCAAGTGAAGAGATGTGCCAAACCACATAAAAAGAAGTAGCGTGCCAAATTATAATCATGTGGTGTGCCACATTGAAATGATGAGACGAGCCACCTTAAAATTATGTGGTGTTCCACATAAAATTATGTGGCATGATAAATTCGAATTACGTGGTGCGCCACATTAAAATCATGGGTCTATCCCCAATAAAATGATTTGGTAATCCACAATAAAATTAAGTGGCGGACCACATAAAATGATGTAGTGTACCATATCAGAAATATGTGGCATGCCACAATAAAGTTATGGAACAGGCCAAGTTAAAATTATATGGCGGGTCACCATAAAATGAAGTGGCGGGCCAAAATAAAATGATGTGCCGGACCACATAAAAATACGTAGCGTGCCAAATTATAATCATGTGGTGTGCCACATTGAAATGATGAGACGGGCCACATTAAAATTACGTGGTGTTCCACATAAAATGATGTGGCATGATAAATTAGAATTACGTGGTGCGCCACATTAAAATGGTGGGCCACATTAAATGATGTAGTGGACCACATAAAATATTGTGGTGTTCCATATCAAAATTATGTGGTGTGCCACACTAAAGTTATTACAATTATATGGCGGGCCACAATAATAATTAAGTGGCGGGCCAAAATTAAATGATGTGCACATAAAAAAACACAGCGTGCCAAATTAGAATCATGTGGTGTGCCACATTAAAATTATGAAACGAGCCACCTTAAAATTATGTGGTATGATAAATTAGAATTACGTGGCGCGCCACATTAAAATCATGGGACTGTCCCCAATAAAATTATTTGGTAGTCCACAATGAAATTAAGAAGTGGCCCACATAAAATGATGTGGTGTTCCATATTAGAATTATGTGGCGAGCCTCAATAAAGTTATGGAACAGGCCAAAATAAAATGAAATGGCTGGCCAAAATGAAATGATGTGCCGGACCACATAAGAAGACATAGCGTGCCAAATTACAATCATGTGGTGTGGCACATTGAAATGATGAGACGGGCCACATTAAAATGATGTGGTGTACCACATAAAATTATGTGGTATTATACATTTGAATTATGTGGTGTGCCACATTAAAATCATGGGACTGTCCCCAATGAAATGATTTGGTAGTCCACAATAAAATTAAGTGATGGACCACATAAAACGATGAAGTGTTCCATATCAAAATTATGTAGCGTGCCACATTAAAGTTATGGAACAGGCCATGATAAAATGAAGTGGTGGGCCAAAATTATATGATGTGCCAGACCACATAAAAATAAGTAGCGTGCCAAATTAGAATCATGTAGTGTGTCACATTGAAATGATGAGACGGGCCACTTTAAAATGAATTGGTGTTCCACATAAAATTATGTGGTATGATAATTTAGAATTATGTGGTTTGCCACATTAAAATCATGGGACTATCCCCAGTCAAATGATTTGGTAGTCCACAATAAAATTAAGTGGTGGACCACATAAAATGATGTAGTGTTCCATATCAGAAATATGTGGCGTGCCACGATAAAGTTATGGAACAGGCCATTTTAAAATTATATTGCGGTTCACCATAAAATGAATAAAATGATGTGCCAAACCACATAAAAATTAGAATCATGTGGTGTGCCACATGATAAGACGGGCCACATAAGACGGGCCACATAAAATTATGTGGCATGATAAATTAGAATTACGTGGCACGACACATTAAAATCATGGGACTGTCCCCCAAAAAACGATTTGGTAGTCCACAATACAATTAAGTGGTGGACACATAAAATGATGAGGTGTTCCATATTAGAATTATGTGGCATGCCACTTTAAAGTTAACAGGCCAAAATAAAATGAAGTGGCAGTCCACTATTAAAAACAATTTGGTGGGCCTCATTCATTGATTTCACACCCGTCCTTAGGTTGACACATCCCCTTTAAAGGCCTACTGAAATGAAATTTTTTTATTCAAACGGGAATAGCAGATCCATTCTATGTGTCATACTTGATCATTTCGCGATATTGCCATATTTTTGCTGAAAGGATTTAGTAGAGAAAATCGACGATAAAGATCGCAACTTTTGGTATGTGATCAAAACAACCCTTGCCCCTACCGGAAGTAGCGTGACGTCACAGGCTGAAGGATTCCTCACAATTCCCCGTTGTTTACAATGGAGCGAGAGACATTCGGACCGAGAAAGCGACGATTACCCCATTAATTTGAGCGAAGATGAAAGATTTGTGGATGAGGAACGTTAGAGTGCTAGAATGCAGTGCAAGACATATCTTTTTTCGGTCTGACCGTAACTTAGGTACAAGCTGGCTCATTGGATTCCACACTCTCTCCTTTTTCTATTGTGGATCACGGATTTGTATTTTAAACCACCTCGGATACTATATCCTCTTGAAAATGAGAGTCGAGAACGCGAAATGGACATTCACAGTGACTTTTATCTCCACGACAATACATCGACGAAACACTTTAGCTACAGAGCTAACGTGATAGCATCAGGCTAAAATGCAGATAGAAACAACATTTTAAAAAAAACCCTGACTGGAAGGATAGACAGCAGATCAACAATACTATTAAACCATGAACATGTAAATACACGGTTAATAATTGTCAGCTTGGCGAAGCTAAAAAAATAGAAGCTAACTTAGCTGCGGCGGCGGGCGTTGTAGCTTTCGACGACACCCCGGCCGCCATCAGAGTCGGCAAGAAACATATAGTTCCCCAAAGTTACGTACGTGACATGCACATATCGACACACACGTACGGGCAAGCGATCAAATGTTTGGAAGCCAAAGCTGTACTCACCGTAGTGCGTCTGCTATCCAGCTCAAACACAACCTCCTGGTGTTGTTGTAGTCCGCCGCTAATACACCGATCGCACCTACAACTTTCTTATTTGCAGTCTCTATTGTCCATTAAACAAATTGCAAAAGATTCACCAACACAGATGTCCAGAATACTGTGGAATTTTGTCGAAGAAAACAGAGCTTTGTGTATTGTGTCCAATAGGGTCCAAACACTTCCGTTGACCTCGCGACGTTACGCGCGTACGTCATCCTCCAAAGGCGTTTTGAACCGGAAGTTCCCCGGGAAATTTAAAATTGCACTTTATAAGTTAACCCGGCCGTATTGGCATGTGTTGCAATGTTAAGATTTCATCATTGATATATAAACTATCAGACTGCGTGGTCGGTAGTAGTGGGTTTCAGTAGGCCTTTAAAGGCCTACTGAAATGATTTTTTTAAATTTAAACGGGAATAGCAGATCCATTCTATGTGTCATACTTGATCATTTCGCGATATTGCCATATTTTTGCTGAAAGGATTTAGTAGAGAAAATCGACGATAAAGTTCGCAACTTTTGCTCGCTGATAAAAAAAAGCCTTGCCTGTACCGGAAGTAGCGTGACGTCACAGGAGCTAGTATTCCTCACAATTCCCCGTTGTTTACAATGGAGCGAGAGAGATTCGGACCGAGAAAGTGATGATTACCCCATTCATTTGAGCGAGGATGAAAGATTCGTAGATGAGGAACGTTACAGTGAAGGACTTGAGAGGCAGTGATGGACGTATCTTTTTTCGCTCTGACCGTAACTTAGGTACAAGCTGGCTCATTGGATTCCACACTCTCTCCTTTTTCTATTTTGGATCACGGATTTGTATTTTAAACCACCTCGGATACTATATCCTCTTGAAAATGAGAGTCGAGAACGCAAAATGGACATTCAGTGCCTTTTATCTCCACGACAATACATCGGCGAAATGCTTTAGCTACGAGCTAACGTGATAGCATCGTGCTTTAACTGCATATAGAAACAGAAAAAATAAACCCCTGACTGGAAGGATAGATAGAAAATCAACAATACTATTAGACCGTGGACATGTAAATACACGGTTAATGCTTTCCAGGCTGGCGAAGGTTAACAATGCTGTGCTAACAACGCCATTGAAGCTAACTTAGCAACCGGACCGCACAGAGCTATGCTAAAAACATTAGCTCTCCACCTACGCCAGCCAGCCCTCATTTGCTCATCAACACCCGTGCTCACCTGCGTTCCAGCGATCGGCAGAAGGATGAAGGACTTCACCCGATGCGTTTGGCAACCCGGAGACGTAGGAAGTCAAGGTGAGGTCGGCGGCTAGCGCGGCTAGCGCGGCTAGCGCTCTAACAAAGTCCTCCTGGTTGTGTTGCTGTAGTCCGCTGCTAATACACCGATCCCACCTACAACTGTCTTCTTTGCAGCCTTCATTGTTCATTAAACAAATTGCAAAAGATGTCCAGAATACTGTGGAATTATGAAATGAAAACAGAGCTTTTTGTATAGGATTCTACGGGGTACCATAACTTCCGTTATACTGACTTCGTCACGCGCATACGTCATCATACCGCGACGTTTCAGCCGGATATTTCCCGGGAAATTTTAAACGTCACTTTATAAGTTAACCCGGCCGTATTGGCATGTGTTGCAATGTTAATATTTCATCATTGATATATAAACTATCAGACTGCGTGGTCGGTAGTAGTGGCTTTCAGTAGGCCTTTAATATCAGTCATAATACGAGCATGCAATACTTTCAGTCCATACCAGACTCTTAATATTTTAGTGTTTGAATGTTTCCATTGTTATGAATCCCTCTCCAGCGGAGGTCTTGAACAGGTCTAAGACATTTTTAGTATTTGTTTCGCCCAAGTTGTTGTCCACAGATGTAAAAATATCTCTATCCGTGGTAGAAGTGGAGATGTCAATGAGATGACATGGTTTCACTGGGAAGCCACAGTTGATTTAACGTGGCCTTCAAAACCTTGTTTTGGTTGTCGTGCTTTTTTCGACCGATGCCAAGATGTTGACCCAAGTCTTCTGCCGCGCCGCGTGATGATGATTCACCGTGGAAAAAAAGGTCAGACTGCGACCTCTGGCATGTCGGGGTTTTATAGGTCGTGCCTGGGTATGCCACAATGCAGCTCAGTGAAACCCTTCCTGTCGAGAGCGGTCGCCTTTTTTCACACATTCGTAACTTAAAAAAAGGGAATTCTTCCCAAACTGTGGGCGGAGTTTGAATGTTAAGTATCATGTGTCCCAGTAAACCTTTTCTTGTTGAGTTTTCAAACCCCACGCTGCAGTCTGTAGTTTACCACCATCTGGCCAGCAGCTGAGAACTATTAGGATCTCTTCCTTCCTCGGCTGTTCCATTCTAAGGCACGTAAGTCGCTTTTTTATCTTAGCATTGTTGTTGTTTTGCATTTTTTTTTCATGCTATCTGAAGTTTCTAAAGCGATAGAACAGGTGCTGAGTTTGACATGTTAAAGCATTTTCTAGGAACGCCTGACCTGGTCAACTGAGGAATGAACGGACTGAATCGTGTATTTCTGTAGCGGTTCTCTCGCATTTAACCCGTAATGTTCACCAGCTGAAGTTAAAGGAGATAAAACGAAGGATCTTTGTTGATTTTCTGTCACTTTGAATGACGTGGTGACCTGAGTTCAATGCGTTCGAGTCCCGTTAGTGAGCCCGGTGCACACTTGACATGTCAACCTGGGTTTGTTTTTGTGTTCTGATGAGCGAAATCATTGTCGTTTGTTACGTTTTAATATCTCCATTTGCAGAAAAAGAGCATTTCACAAAAACAAAGTGGGCGGTGGTCTTTACCCGGAACATTCCTCCGCAAGAGGAATTCCACACGTTTGAGTCACTGGAGTTCTACTGTTGGGGGGGCAAGACGTATTTGTCTTTCTGCATCTCAGCATCACAAAGAGGAATAGGGCTGGGAATTGACAGGATTTTTCCGGTTCCGATTCCACTTTCGATTCGGTTCCTTAACGGTTCTGTTATCGGTTCTTATTTGGAAAAAAATCGTGAATTAGTATCAATTTTGTTTAGTTTAGAGCAGGGGTCTGCAACCTGTGGCTCTAGAGCTCTGTAGCGCCGCCCTAGTGGCTCCCTGGAGCGTTTTCAAAAATGTATGAATATGGAAAAATATATATTTTTGTTTTAATAGGGTTTCAGTAAGAGGACAACATGACACAAACCTGTTTATATTAAACATGATTCTCTGATGAGAGTATTTGGCGAGTGCCGTTTTACTACAAATTTTGCCGGTCCTTGAACTCACCGGTTTGTTTATAGGTATCATTTTCTTTGATGATGCCAGAGAAAGACGTGTCTTAAGCCATTCCTTTTTTTGTCTCGTTTTGTACACCAAACATTTTATGCTGTGCGTGAATGCGCAAAGGTGAACTTTGTTGATGTTATTGACATGTGTGGAGTGCTAATCAGTGTATGAGTGCAAGCTAATAGATGCTAACATGCTATTTAGGCTAGCTTTATGTACGTATTGCATCATTATGCCTCATTCATGGTCAAAAGTTTACATACACTTGTAAAGAACATAATGTCATGGCTGTCTTGAGTTTCCAATCATTTCTACAACTCATATTTTTTTGTGATAGAGTGATTGGAGCACATACTTGTTGGTCACAAAAAAACATTCATGAAGTTTGGTTCTTTTATGAATTTATTATGGGTCTACTGAAAATGTGACCAAATCTGTATACATACAGCAATGTTAATATTTGGTTACATGTCCCTTGGCAAGTTTCACTGCAATAAGGCGCTTTTGGTAGCCATCCACAGGCTTCTGCTTGAATTTTTGACCACTCCTCTTGATAAAATTGGTGCAGTTCAGCTAAATTTGTTGGTTTTCTGACATGGACTTGTTTCTTCAGCATTGTCCACATGTGTTTGGGGTCATTGTTCTGTTGGAACACCCAACTGCGCCCAAGAACCTGTTTACAATTCCCATCCCTAATTGTGAATGGAATCATTTTTACCAGTATGATGTATATAAGATGCCAAAGGTATATTTCACGGAGTACCGCAGGGCTATTCAACTACATCAGTTTCAAGATGTGAATGCTTCCGCAGGGTTTATTTCTTTGAGACTGCGTTTACTTAATTACAAAGTAAACGCATCGGCTATCACAGTGCACCGTTTGTTTGTTGAGGATTGATGTTCCTTCTTTTTGACTATTTTTATTCCTTAGTGTTATTTCTTTACACTTCTTCCTTCATTTAGTTTTGTAGAACTGTAAATATAAAGGCATCCCCGATACAAGCCCTCGTTTTGTTCCTGGTTTTGCCATGAATAAGTTGAGAATCGTAACAAGGCCTTTTAAATTCACTAAGGTCTGACATGTTTAGTAACTTTACCAGTGGCAGTGGTAACTGGTCAAACGGTGGAGGGCCGGGCATCGAAATGAAAATAATAACACAATTTCGGGGCTGTAAATCAAATTTTGGAATGAGCATATCCCGGCCGAACTACCATTATCAGTTATAAAGGTATTCAAAAGAACATGACTTATTAAAGCCTTTTGACATATCAGGGCCATTTAATGATGACTTGACATGAAATTTCTACATATGGCTCCTTTAATTCTCACATTTACTAGATTATTGGTAATGTGTGCAAAACTGGAACATAAGTGCCCCAAAATAAAAGGAGCTGCAGTCAGTCAAATTTCAGAACTGTCTGTATTAATTACTTTATTTACAATAAATAAAACTATAATTGACATTTACTAATCGACTTTATAATCGTCTCGGCCCGAATTGCGATGCATTTAAAATCGATTATTTCCCCCACCTCTAGCAGTCACACATAAGAGATACGTGTGGACTGCAGGTTGACGCCTGTTCAAACAATGACGCTAGCAAGTTCTGGTAAGCAAGCAAGACCAAAACATTGACGCTTCATTGAGAATATAGAACGTTACACACGGCCCCTCAAACATCTCTCAAAATGTTTTAGTACGAGTTTGGTAAGCTACGAAGCCGCACCGCTTTTATGGATTGTACGGTAGTCAGACGTACTGTGCTTCAACATACGGCTATTTTTACGGTGTGTGTACAAGGACTCCAAAATGGCACCTATTAGGAGACATTATCTGGTGTTTTGTTTTGCCCTATTTTGCCCATTTGTAATAAGAAACAGTTAAATTAATTCTCACATTTACTAGATTATTGGAAATGTGTGCAAAACTGGAACATAAGTGCCCTAAAATAAAAGGAGCTAGTCGGATCTCTCAGTGAAGTGGCTCGCTGCAGTCAGCCATATGTCAGAACTGTCTGTATTACTTTATTTGCAATAAATACATTGATAATTGACATTTACCAATCGATTTTATAATCGTCTCGGTCCGAATTGCGATGCATCTGAAAACAATTATTTCCCCCACCTCTAGCATTCACACATAAGAGATACGTGTGGACTGCAGGTTGACGCCTGTTCAAACAATGACGCTAGCAAGTTCTGGTAAGCAAGCAAGACCAAAACATTGATGCTTCATTGAGAATATAGAACGTTACACACGGCCCCTCAAACATCTCTCAAAATGTTTTAGTACGATTTTGGTAAGCTACGAAGCCGCACCGCTTTTATGGATTGTACGGTAGTCAGACGTACTGTGCTTCAACATACGGCTATTTTTACGGTGTGTGTACAAGGACTCCAAAATGGCACCTATTAGGAGACATTATCTGGTGTTTTGTTCTGCCCTATTTTGCCCATTTGTAATAAGAAACAGTTAAATTAATTCTCACATTTACTAGATTATTGGAAATGTGTGCAAAACTGGAACATAAGTGCCCTAAAATAAAAGATGGTGGTCGGATCTCTCAGTGAGATGGCTCGCTGCAGTCAGCCAAATGTCAGAACTGTCTGTATTACTTTATTTACAATAAATAAAACGATAATTGACATTTACCAATCGATTTTATAATCGTCTCCGTCCGAATTGCGATACATCTAAAAATAGATTATTTCTCCCACCCACATAAGAGATACGTGTGGACTGCAGGTTGACGCCTGTTCAAACAATGACGCTAGCAAGTTCTGGTAAGCAAGCAAGACCAAAACGTTGATGCTTCATTGAGAATAGAGAACATTACACACGGCCCCTCAAACATCTCTCAAAATGTTTTAGTACGACTTTGGTAAACTACGAAGCCGCACCGCTTTTTTGGATTGTACTGTAGTCAGACGTACTGTGCTTCAACATACGGATATTTTTATGGTGTGTGTACAAGGACTCCAAAATGGCACCTATTAGGAGACATTATCTGCCGTTTTGTTTTGCCCTATTATGCAAAACCAACTTTTCTTACCTATTGGTTCCTGCTGATGTGTATTTGGGATCTGCATAAGTCTCGAAAATTTGCGCGCGTCCGCCTTTGTAGCCCATGTTGTAGTCAATAAGCATTCATCCTCCGCTGTTGCCATTTTTGTTACAAAGTATCTTACAGTTCTTACCTAATCTGTCAGTAGACTTAACCTCTTAAGGCCCAAGCTGTTTGTTTACATGTTTTTTTTATTTCTCTTTGCTATTTGGGCTTATTGGACCCTAATTAGAATAAAAACTAAGAATTATCTTTTGATATGATGTACTTAGTCCATAAGTACACAAACGTGTATTTCATGTTTAGTGACATGCTAATTCTTATTTTTACACTTTTTTTTCCAAATTCCATTGTATGTTATACTCTTCTGACACCACCAGATGGCAGTATAAGTGTCCACATAAGCGGCCATAAGACCCCAATTCAGTAGTGTACACAATTTTGGAAATAAGAGCTAAAAGGTGCTGTCCACGCCTGTGGCCACTAAGCCTTTAGAGCAGGGGTGTCAAACGTACGGCCCGCGGGCCGGATCAGGCCCGCGAACAGGTTTTATCCGGCCCGTGGGATGAGTTTGCTAAGTATAAAAATGAACGGAAATTTTTGAATGAAAGAAACTGCTGTTCTAAATGTGTCCACTAGATGTCACAATAGCAATTATTTTTATCTTTGTAGATGATGCTACATATGTACAAAATAAACCACATCAGTCGAGGAAAATGAGCAAACTACATAAATAACATCCTGTAATTTGATTTTGATGTAATTTTTTTATCTTGATAGATTGAAACTTAACACCAATGAGTTGACTGATGAACATTATCACATCATTTATTCAGAAAGTATAAGTAACAACAAATGAAGATAGAATACTATTAACCGCAACATGTAAGTGTAAAAAAACAACAACATTATTATTTGTACAATTTCAGAATGTGCTTGTTCTATTTTTAAACCAAAAAAAACAATGTGAAGTTGTCTTTATTTTTAAGTTATCATGCCGTGATTTTACCAGTCCGGCCCACTTGGGAGTAGATTTTTCTCCATGTGGCCCCCGATCTAAAATGAGTTTGACACCCCTGCTTTAGAGGTTTGGAAGCGCTAAAATCTACCGGTACAATAAAGATGACAGGGAGAAGACAGTCAAAGTGGAGGCACGTAAATAAAGCCACCCACCAAACGACACTTCCTGAAGAGACGGTCAGAAAGTGGTTTGAAGATGGTCTGTTAAACATAACCCATGCAAAATGTTGGCCAAAGAACCACCATTACATGTTATGTAGACCACAAGGAAGTGTTTTCAATGTAGGAATAAAATCATAATACGGCCCATTTAATGCACCTTATAATCCATAAAGGTGCACATTGACTGATGTGGTGGAGCGCTGAGTGAGTAAACAAGTGGGGACACCATAGAAAGTTGGCAGAGACGTGCTTAGTCAACGTGTGTCTGGGTTGCCAGGTCCCCTGAGAGGGTGCTGCTGAGTCACCAGAATGGATGCTATTAAAACAGGCCAAACATTGCAACTGCCAATCATAGTGAGTGACATCATATTGTGCAGCAATACATTACATCAGCAGTCTTACAACTCACTGAAAGGTTATGTCTGCTACTATTTAAATGCCATCCTTGTTTGTTTTTGTTTCTCCTTTACACATTAACAAAAACATCTTTCTTTGTGAATTGTGGGTGGTTGTATGACAGGTGACAGTAAAATGATGCATTACTTTTGGAAAGCTTGCAATACTTAATTTGATATAACATCCAAGTCAGCGGAAAGGCTCTCTCAGCAAGGCCAGAACCCAAAGTTTTCTTTCCGATCACTTTTTTTTTAAACAGAAACCATTCAATGAGTCTTTATTAGCTACTACTAGGGTTGTATGGTATACCGGTACTAGTATAGTATCGCGGTACTAATGAATAAAAAACGGTACTATACTCTGTTTGAAAAGTACCATTTTTTTTTTTTTTTACAGGCATAATGGTGCGTTGTCGTGACATAGCTGGTTTTAAGAGTAGAGGAGCATGTTTGGCAGTGCACAATCACAGAGTACTTACAATCAGACACAGTGTGTCGACAGAAAAGGGAGAATGAACGCATTTTGGCTTAAAAACTAACAATAAATGTGAAGCTATAACACTGAAACGCCCTATGGGAGAGGTGCTTTAAGACATGCTAGCTAGTTAGCGGCTAATGTCCATCCGCAATCGGCAGTGTTTTAGCTACTTCTAAATCACTAATCCTCGCCTCCATGGCGACAAATAAAGTATGTTTCTTACAAGTATCATCCCTGCAGGACGAGGAATAGCTAAACATGCTTCACTACACACCGGAGCTCATCAGCGTCACAATGTAAACAAACGCCATTGGTGGATCCACACCTGACATCCACTGTAATGATACCAAGTACAGGAGCGTATCTCGTCGATACTACTATGATTACATTGTCCCTGGACATGAGGACTGAAATTATGACCAATGCATGATCCTGTAACTACTTGGTAGCGGATCGATACCCAAAAGTGTGGTATCATCCAAAACTAATGTAAAGTATCCAAACAACAGAAGAATAAGTGATTATTACATTTTAACAGAAGTGTAGATAGAACATGTTAAAATAGAAAGTAAGCAGATATTAACAGTAAATGAACAAGCAGATTAATAATTCATTTTCTACCACTTGTTCCTCATAATTTTGACAAAATAATAAAATGATAAATGACACAATATGTTACTGCATATGTCAGCAGCTTGTTTGTTTACTCACTACTAAAAGACAAGTTGTCTTGTATGTTCACTATTTTATTTAAGGACAAACTTGCAATAAGGATCATTTGTTTAATGTACCGAAAATTGTTTTGTTAAAATAAAGCCAATAATGCCATTTTCTGTGGTCCCCATTATTTAGAAAAGTACCGAAAAGTATTGAAAGTACCACAATGTTGGTATCCAACCCTACTCGACAGATACCCAGGGTATCTGAACACTTTCCAAGATCCAATTCAAAGACTTTTAAGAACTTTTTAAGACTTTAAAATTGAATAATGTCAGACTATATCTCATAAAAAGACAAATTGACAACTTAAAACGGTTTCATGTAATAGGTTAACTTAGTATGAATTAGGGATGAGTCCCGAATTTGTTACTTTTATAGGCCCTGACCGAATTGCGTCGTCACTACCGGGTATTGTTTCACATAAAATCCAATGGTGCCATATTTGGATACTTTTTATGCTTTAATGTGGTATACTTGGTAAAAAAAAAAACGCTAAAAAGTAAAGTACGGTTCAACTGGGCGGCGTGGCGAAGTTGGTAGAGTGGCCGTGCCAGCAATCGGAGGGTTGCTGGTTACTGGGGTTCAATCCCCACCTTCTACCATCCTAGTCACGTCCGTTGTGTCCTTGGGCAAGACACTTCACCCTTGCTCCTGTTGGCTGCTGGTTAGCGCCTTGCATGGCAGCTCCTGCCATCAGTGTGTGAATGTGTGTGTGAATGGGTGAATGTGGAAATACTGTCAAAGCGCTTTGAGTACCTTGAAGGTAGAAAAGCGCTATACAAGTATATTTATCATTTATTTATTTAACTCTTCCAAAATGCTCTAGCTTGGATTTGCCATAGCCAGGCTACTATTAGCATTAGCGATTTTACTTGGCGATCTTAAACACCTCCAAAAGTGTGTAATAAAAACTACAACTAAGATGGATGCTACGATCAAACAGCTGGTGTGCAATACTTGCAGCATAGGGTTAGGGTTAGGGTTCTAACCCTTGCAGCACATGTCAAAAGTGGTAAAGGAATGGCTAAATCAGGCTAAAATTAAGGTTTTAGAATGGCCTTCCCAAAGTCCTGACTTAAATGTGTGGACAATGCTGAAGAAACAAGTCCATGTCAGAAAACCAACATATTTAGCTGAACTGCACCAATTTTGTCAAGAGAAGTGGTCAAAAATTCAAGCAGAAGCTTGTGGATGGCTACCAAAAGCGCCTTATTGCAGTGAAACTTGCCAAGTGACATGTAAACAAATGTTAACATTGCTGTATGTATACTTTTGACCCAGCAGATTTGGTCACATTTTCAGTAGACCCATAATAAATTCATAAAAGAACCAAACTAAAATTATGCACAAAGCAAACTATAACCTGCTACCCAAGAATATACAACAATTCTTCTCAAAAAAAGAGGAGAAATATAATCTTAGAGAAAAACGTAATTTAAAACATTTGTTTGCACGTACAACACTTAAGACCTTCAGTATATCAGTATGTGGAATTCAATTATGGAATGGATTAAGCAAAGCAATCAAACAATGTACTAATATGATACACTTCAAGAAACTCTTCAAACTTAAAGTGTTTACAAAGTACAAAGAAGAAGAACCATGACAAACATTCTCAATTTATTTCATCCATCCATTCATTCATTCTTAAAGTAATCTTACTTATCTCATCATATGAAATATGACTTACTTCACCAATTATTATCATTAAATTCTTACTATTATTTATTTATTTATTTTTATTGTGATTACTTATGGAGTTTATTGTGAAAAAAATTGTGAACAGGAAGTGAACAAAAAGTTTTGCAACTGTTATGTAAAGAAAAGGGGTAGGATTAAATAAGCTCTGCTTCTTCCTACTCCTTTTCGAACATGTTGAAAAGAAACTGGAAATTGTGATGTATCATGTTGTATGCTTGCATGTTCGAAATAAACTCAAACTCAAACTCAAACTCAAACTTAATGAATTAATTTAGTGACCAACAAGTATGTGCTCCAATCACTCTATCACAAAATACTAAGAGTGGTAGAAATTATTGGAAAGTCAAGACAGCCATGACATTACGTTCTTCACAAGTGTATGTAAACTTCTGACCATGACTGTATGTATACTGTATTTAAGGGCAGCTATAATGGCGATGTGGTTCTCAATGAAAACAAGTTGACACCCCTGCTGAACAGCATGCATCTTTTTCTCACTTTAAAAGCGCTACATCCGCACCAGCAGCTTTCTTGGTCATGAATAATTGCTGCCCCTTGTTGTAAATTCTCTAGTACAGTCTTACTGTTGTTTTAGTGCTGGAACTGTTCTGTTAAATGTCTTTGCATCAGGCACCCGCCTGGGCAGTTAATGGTTCCTCAAACTGCTAAATGGTCCTTTGGAAGCCACATTTAACCGTTCCCAGCCAGCAGTTATTTACATTTTGCTTTGTTACGCTACGACTACAAAAAATTGCGGGTGTGTTCGTTTATACTGTATATACGGATGGAGACATTTCACTGGCTTGGCCCCGTGTCTAATTAAATGCATCTCTTTCGAAGATTCCAGACATTCCAAACTCGCCTTAAAGTACCAGTAGAGTGGAAAAACATGTTGACACTATATGCTTATTGTTTCATTGTATCCAATAAACCATATCCAATCGTACTAAGAATCCGCAACGTATGTGAAAATACCATTTAAACATCACAAAATGCCGCTAATTCAGTCAGCCATTTAGAATATTCTGCTCCAAATACTTTCGGCTATTTCCGGTTATTTCTGGAGTAACGCTTCTGCACTTTGTCCATGTTATTAGATCAGTCATACTGGAAATACGCAAACAATTAGACTGAGATGTGTAGTCGATCATTAACAATCCCTATATAAGACATGAACTCGTATGTTTTTCTTGTTTTTAATGCATTCTAAGTCGTAAATAAATTAGAGATGTCCAATAATGGCTTTTTTGCTGATATCCGATATTGTCCAACTCTTGATTACCGATTCCGAGATCAACCGATACCGATATATACAGTCGTGGAATTAACACATTATTATGCTAATTTTGTTGTGATGCCCCGCTGGATGCATTAAACAATGTAACAAGGTTTTCCAAAATAAATCAACTCAAGTTATGGGAAAAAAATGCCAACATGGCACTGCCATATTTATTATTGAAGTCACAAAGTGCATTCTTTTTTTAAACATGCCTCTGGGTATTTGTTCTGTTGTGTTTATGTTGTGTTACGGTGCGGATGTTCTCCCGAAATGTGTTTGTCATTCTTGTTTGCTGTGGGTTCACAGTGTGGCGCATATTTGTAACAGTGTTAAAGTTGTTTATACGGCCACCCTCAGTGTGACCTGTATGGCTGTTGACCAAGTATGCTTTGCATTCACTTGTGTGTGTGAAAAGCCGTAGATATTATGTGACTGGGCCGGCACGCAAAGGCAGTGCCTTTAAGGTTTATTGGCGCTCTGTACTTCTCCCTACGTCCGTGTACACAGCGGCATTATAAAAAGTCATACATTTTACTTTTTGAAACCGATACCGATAATTTTGAAACCGATACCAATAATTTCCGATATTACATTTTAAAGCATTTATCGGCCGATAACATCGGCAGTCCGATATTATCGGACATCTCTAAAATAAAAATACTTAAAAAATCTGCAAACAATGTAGTCAATGGAAGCTCTCTATTTCGCCCACAAAAAATAAATAAATAAATACTTAAAAAGTCAGCAAACAATGTAGTCAATGGAGGCTCTCTATTTCGCCCACAAAAAATAAATAAATAAATATTTAAAAAGTCAGCAAACAATGTAGTCAATGGAGGCTCTCTATTTCGCCCACAAAAAATAAATAAATAAATACTTAAAAAGTCAGCAAACAATGTAGTCAATGGAGGCTCTCTATTTCGCCCACAAAAAATAAATAAATAAATACTTAAAAAGTCAGCAAACAATGTAGTCAATGGAGGCTCTCTATTTCGCCCACAAAAAATAAATAAATAAATACTTAAAAAGTCAGCAAACAATGTAGTCAATGGAGGCTCTCTATTTCGCCCACAAAAAATTAATAAATAAATACTTAAAAAGTCAGCAAACAATGTAGTCAATGGAGGCTCTCTATTTCGCCCACAAAAAATTTATAAATAAATACTTAAAAAGTCAGCAAACAATGTAGTCAATGGAGGCTCTCTATTTCGCCCACAAAAAATAAATAAATACAGTACTTAAAAAGTCTGCAAACAATGTAGTCAATGGAGGCTCTCTATTTCGCTCACAAAACCCTTTAAATAACCATCCAAAACCCGGCAACAGTACTCTATACCAGTGGTCCCCAACCTTTTTGTAGCCGCGGACCGGTCAA
Organism: Entelurus aequoreus; assembly: GCF_033978785.1. NCBI lineage: Eukaryota > Metazoa > Chordata > Actinopteri > Syngnathiformes > Syngnathidae > Entelurus > Entelurus aequoreus. Next base: position 21,138,310 of record NC_084743.1, on the reverse strand, counting down.
CGCTTGAAAATTTGTCCCACGGACCGGGGGGGTGGGGGAGGGTGTTTTTTTATTTATTTTTTTATAAAGAAATACAATCATGTGTGCTTACGGACTGTATCCCTGCAGACTGTATTGATCCATATTGATATATAATCTATATATTGTGTTTTTTATGTTGATTTAATAAAAAAAATAAAATAAAAAAAACATTTATTTTATTTATTTTTTTAATTTCTTGTGCGGCCCGGTACCAACCGGTGGTTGGGGACCACTGCTCTATACGTATCGTGACCTGAGTATTAACCAAATCATCATCAATCTTTATTGCAGACATTAAGATCCATTACACACATAAAAACACAATACAAAACATTAAAAACAAAACAGTAAAAATTAAAAACAAAACAATAAAACTTGAAGCCCAAATGTCAATTTCTGACGTAATAAACATGTGTGCCAATGTTTCCACAGTCCAGATGAGTACCTAACAGAACTGCGAGCAGGGTCAAATATTAGCCATGTTGTTATTATAAGCGCTAACACAGACAAACTATTTTCTAGCAGTGCAATGATATAAACAGCAAAGTAGCCCTCTGCTGCTTTTACTGCGAGCCAGCAGCGATGTCGTGCTGCTCCTGCATCATCGCGTCTCGGCTCATTAAAGTTATTCTTGATTATAAATCAGGCCTCTCATCCGGATATTAGCAGGATTTAGCCATGAATCGAGAAGTTCCTCATCTGTGACATTCAATTTATACCCGGAGATAAAGACAAACAAACACAACCTCCCCCCTCCACATCCCACCTCCCCGGATTGTAAATAATCAAATGTATATACTTGTTCTTATGCTTTCTGAGCTCACTATGTTCACTGCTCGCTGTACATATCCTACGAAGTCAGACCTACACTGTTACAATGTCCATTTCTCTGATGATGCAATTGTTGATGACTGAAGTGCTGATATCAACCAAACCCCCCGACCCCCACATCCCACCCCCCAGATTGTAAATAATGTAAATAATTCAATGTATATACTCTGATAATTAACTTGTGTGATGACTGTATTATGCTGATAGTATATATTTGTACCATGAATTGATTCACATGGACCCCGACTTAAACAAGTTGAAAAACCTATTTGGGTGTTACCATTTAGTGGTGTCAATTGTACGGAATATGTACTGTACTGTGTAATCTTCTAATAAAAGTTTCTATCAGTTATTCAAAACCAAAGACAGTGTCTGCAGGGAGACTTTTCCCTTGTTAACCCTTCATGTGGATTAAAATGATCTAAACGGGAAGATATGGACACCTATCAGTTGTCATCGAAGTAAGAGCAGACATTGTACAGTAAGCTATCGTTTTATTATGTTTGTATTTCTTGTTTCGCACTTAGCAATACCACTAAATGATGCTTGTGTTTCACTGAAGCTGGATGTGTTCAAACTTGTAGCTCATACTTCTTATATTCAGGATTAACAATAGAAGGTTCTGGAGCATATTTTCCCAAAGTTATCATTGTTGGCTCTGAAAAAGTCTGCATGATTTGCATTGTCGTTGATGGGGAACGGATCCGCGGTTCCTACCCCTACGCCACGCGATCGATCACATGTCTGGCTAGCTCAGGGGTCGGCAACCCGAAATGTTGACAGAGCCATATTGGACCAAAAATACAAAAAAAAAATCTGTCTGGAGCCGCAAAAAATTAAAAGCCTTATATAAGTGTTATAATGAAGTCAACACATGATGTAAGTGTCTATATTAGCCTACTATCAAAGGCTGACACAAATCTTCGTAGACAGAAATGTTGTATATTAATTTCTATTTTACAAATTTTTGCAACAATGGAAATCATTCCTAAAACTGAGTTTTCTCACAGGATGAGATAACTTCTGGAAATGACTGTCTTAGAATGGCCAAAGGTATAGATGTGTGTGTCCAAGTTAAAGGAAACGGCAGGCCGTCTTCTTCTAATGGATTTATTACACTCTTTGCAAGCTCGGTAACGTTTGCTGTGGTCTGGAACAACATGGCACACAGACAACTATGAGAAATATAGCCAATATTACATACAGATAATGTGTCAAATATAAATTAATTACACTGAAGACATAAGTAAAGGAAATTAAATGAGCTCAAATATACCTACAAACGAGGCATAATGATGCAATATGTACACACAGCTAGCCTGAAGAGCATGTTAGCATCGATTAGCTTGCAGTCATGAATTGACCAAATATGCCTGATAAGCACTCCAGCAAATCAATAAAATCAACAAAGCTCACTTTTGTGCATTCACACACATCATAAAAGGTTTGGTGGACAAAAAGAGACAAAGAAGGAGTGGCACAAAACACGTCATTCTGTGGCAGCATCGGAGAAAGTTGTACATGTAAACAAACTACGATGAGTTCAAGGATCGCTGAAACGGAGCTTGCCAAATACTCTCATCAGTGAAGCATGTTTAATATAAACAGCGCGATTGCTAAGAATTAGGAAGGTTTGTGTCTTGTTTGTTCTCTTACAGAAAATATATCAGACATATATGATACTAGTTTCAAAATAGAGGCAACTTGTTTCAAGGCAAAAACTGATTTTCAAGGTAAAAAATGATTTTCAAGGTAAAAGTTGATTTTGAAGGCAAAAACTGATTTTCAAGGTAAAAACTGATTTTCAAGGTAAAAACAGATTTTCAAGGGAACAGTTGATTTTCAAGGTAAAAGTTGATTTTGAAGGCAAAAACTGATTTTCAAGGTAAAAGTTGATTTTCAAGGCAAAAGATGATTTTCAAGGTAAAAAATGATTTTCAAGGTAAAAAATGATTTTCAAGGTAAAACATGATTTTCAAGGAAAAAAATGATTTTCAAGGCAAAAAATGATTTTCAAGGCAAAAAATGACTTTCAAGGCAAATGTTGATTTTCAAGGCAAAAGTTGATTTTCAAGGAAAAAACTGATTTTCAAGGAAAAAACTGATTTTCAAGGTAAAAACTGATTTTCAAGGGAACAAAATATTTTCAAGGGAAAAAAATATTTTCAAGGTAAAAAATTATTTTCAAGGTAAAAAATGATTTTCCAGGTAAAAGTTGATTTTCAAGGCAAAAAAAAATATTTTATTATGAAAATCTGAAGATGTGCTGATTGCATGGGGTTCACTTGCGAGTGGAAAAGTTTGATCATTTTGCATTTTCAGACTGGCGTTATGAAACTTGACTGAGTTTAACGGTCAAATCTTTGTGCCTTTTATGTACTCGTGGCGGGGTAATGATTTGATTATTGATTGCCGCGTAATGTTCTGGGTGTAAATGCAGAATATTGGACATGGCCATATTTCTCGTAGAAAACAGATATCCCAGTTATTTAGTGGGATGGAGTGTTGCAGGAACAACCATCCGTCATTTGACATACTATAACAAGCATACAGAAAACGTACTTTGAGCCACTAGAGAAAAGCGCTATATAAATATAATTCACTTCACTTCACTACTTCGAATAATAACACGTTATGAAGATTAAAGCTCTTTAAAGGGAACTTATAAAGATTTTAATGTAGATTTAAAACATGTCATTGTAGTTTAGATACAATATATCGGATATGCTTTAGTGTATATTCTCCCCTGTCACTTTTACAACCTGTTTTTATAACCCGCGAGCTCAGTTTGAAACCAGGAAAAAGTGACAATATTGATAAATCTAAAAAGCTAAACTCACAATTGGTCATCTTTAAAAGAATACATTATGTCATACTCTTATAAATATTTGAAACCTGATGACAGTTGTTTTGATGTTTTATTTACAAAACTCCAAACCAGTGAAATGGTAAATAAAAACAGAATATAATGATTTGCAAATCTTTTTCAACCTATATTCAATTGAATAGACTGCAAAGACAAGATACTTAACGTTCGAACTGGGAAACGTTGTTATTTTTTGCAAATATTAGCCCATTTAATGTTTGCAACATGTTTCAAAAAAGCTGGCACAAGTGGCAAAAAAGACTGAGAATGTTGAGGAATGCTCATCAAACACTTATTTGGAACATCCAACATCCCACAACATCCCAAAGCGAAAGCCATTTATCAACAACACCCAGAAACTTGCCTACTTCACAGGTTTTGGGTTTTGTAGACTTCACTGGTTTTGGGTTTTGTAGACCAGGGGTTCTTAGCCGTTTCCACTACAGAGGCCCGGGTCCCACTCAACCATTAACACTAAATTAATCATCTTGATTTTAATAGTAGTCAATAATTATATCCAACATACTTACAGTTTAATATGATAAACCTTGTCAAATTATATGAAACCAATCTCAAAGATTATTATCAAGGCTTAGGTCAGGCTGATTAGAAAAATAAATACCTATCAAATATACTGCAAAAGAAGGTACTCATAAAATTAATGAGAAGTACATTTACATTAAATGTATACAGTGCTAAAATAAATACATTCTAAGCATTAATATAATAATAATTTAAGTGCAAATGAGAATACAGCTTAACAACTTTGGTAATAATTTTTGTGCTTAAGAAACGTCTCTATGACTTTAGCTTCAGACTTCTTATGTTTTTTAATGTTGTCATTACTGCCACACGTGGTGGAAAAATGTATCATAAAACCCAAAACCAGTGAAGTTGGCAAGTTGTGTGAATAGTAAATAAAAACAAAATGCAACTCTTTCCCATTCTTGCTTGATGTACAGCTTAAGTTGTTCAACAGTCCGGGGTCTCCGTTGTGGTATTTTAGGCTTCATAATGTGCCACACATTTTCAATGGGAGACAGGTCTGGACTACAGGCAGGCCAGTCTAGTACCCGCACTCTTTTACTATAAAACCACACTGTTGTAACACGTGCAGAATATGGCTTGGAATTGTCTTGCTGAAATAAGCAGGGGCGTCCATGAAAAAGACGTTGCTTGGATGGCAACATATGTTGTTCCAAAACCTGCATGTACCTTTCAGAATTAATGGTGCCTTCACAGATGTGTAAGTTACCCATGCCTTGGGCACTAATACACCCCGATACCATCACAGATGCTGGCTTTTTAAACTTTGTGCCTAAAACAGTCCGGATGGTTCTTTTCCTCTTTGGTCCGGAGGACACAATGTCCACACTTTCCAAAAACAATTTGAAATGTGGACTCATCAGACCACAGAACACTTATTAGTCCGTCTTAGATGAGCTCGGGCCCAGGGAAGCCGGCGGCGTTACCGGGTGTAGTTGATAAATGGCTTTCGCTTTGCATAGTAGAGTTTTAACGTGCACTTACAGATGTAGCGACAAACTGTAGTTACTGACAGTGGTTTTCTGAAGTGTTCCTGAGCCCATGTGGTGATATCCTTTACACACCGATGTCGCTTTTTGATGCAGTACCGCTTAAGTGCAGTGATTTCTCCAGATTCTCTAAACCTTTTGATGATATTACGGACCGTAGATGGTGAAATCCCTAAATTCCTTGCAATAGCTGGTTGAGAAATGTTGTTCTTGAACTGTCGGACAATTTGCTCACGCATTTGTTCACAAAGTGGTGACCCTCGCCCCGTCCTTGTTTGTGAATGACTGAGCATTTCATGGAAGCTGCTTTTTATACCCAATCATGGCACCCACCTGTTCCCAATTAGCCTGTTCACCTGTGGGATGTTCCAAATAAGTGTTTGATGAGCGTTCCTCAACTTTCTCAGTCTTTTTTGCCACTTGTGCCAGCTTTTTTGAAACATGCCGCAGGCATCAAATTCCAAATGAGCGTATATTTGCAAAACATAACAAAGTTTACCAGTTTAAACGTTACATATCTTGTTTTTGCAGTCTATTCAATTGAATATAGGTTGAAAAGGATTGGATTATGTTTTTATTTACGAATTACACAACGTGCCAACTTAACTGGATTTGGGTTTTGTACAACTGTTTACCGCTGCGGCCCACAAATGAAAACCAGATATATTTTGGCGGCCCTCCAGGGGCTGCTCGCAGATCAACAATGGGCCCCCTACGGGTAAGAAATGCCGATTTAGACTCTTAGTTTCATCCGTCTTTTCCTGTGCTTCTTTTCCAGGCGGAATATCGGACTAAATCTAGGACTAAAAGCAGCAGACTTTTTCCACTATGAATCGTGCCTTCAACAGGAAAAAAGGTGAGTTGGGTAAATTACATTTAAAACCTCACCTGGAGCGAAATGGTGTGCTAACAATGTATTTTGCAGCTTTTTTTTCAAAACATTGATCAAATGTGGGTGTTATCGTATGTTTTTGCTCTCCGGTGGTGTGCGTGACAGCTGGGATGCTTGACACAAATAAATCTCCCATGTGGGGTTTGGAGAATTGTGAATTTTAGATGACAGCATTGTTAAACACTATGTTGACATGAATAATGCATACCATGCAGTGTTTTGCTTCCTGAATGACTACTTGAGTCAAACCTCAATATTCATAATTGACATACAAAGCACACAAATAAAGTCATCCATATAAGAATACTGCAGCAATAAAACAAAACAAAACAGACTCCGAAGAGGAAAACATCCGGTCACGTGTTTTGCGTAACTTTGCAGGAATGTGCGGCACACAGCAGTTGAGGTGACCCTACCCAAAGGCCGGGGAGGGAATATTTGGGGCTGCATTTTCGAAAGAAAAAAAAACAACATCTTGAACTGTTTACTACCATCTGCCTTGCTCCTCTGGCTTTAAATCAACAGGGCAGGAGGACTTTTTGGAGAGTGTATGGTAAAGTGTTCAGGGCCCAGGTGGCCCACGAGACTGCTAAAGATTAAAATTGAGAAGGTCAAACACTTCTTGTCCTCGCTATGCAGCGTCATTGCCATTTTAATCATAGTTAAAACGCTGTATGTTAATGGAAATGTGTTTTTGTCTGTACTAGTGGTACCGGTACCGGTACCAAAATTATTTTGATAATTTTCGGTACTTTTCTAAATAAAGGGGACCACAAACAATTGCATTATTGGCTTTATTTTAACAAAAAATCTTAGGATACATTAAACATATGTTTCTTATTGCAAGTTTGTCCTTAAATAAAATAGTGAACAACTTGTCTTTTATTAGTAAGTAAGCAAACAAAGGCTACTAATTTAGTCTGCTGACATAAGCAGTAACATATTGTGTCATTTTCCATTCTATTATTTTATCAACATTATTAAGGACAAGTGGTAGAAAATGAATTATTAATCTACTTATTCCTTCACTGTTAATATCTGCTTACTTTCTCTTTTAACATGTTCTATCTACACTTCTGTTAAAATGTAATAATCACTTATTTTTCTGTTGTTTGGATACGTTACATTAGTTTTGGATGATACCACAAATAAAGGTATCAATCCGATACCAAGTCGTTACAGGATCATACATTGGTCATATTCAAAGTCCTCATGTGTCCAGGGATATATATATATATATATATATTTATTTATTTTATTTATTTACAGATAGACATTGTTTTTGTATTTCATTATTGTTTCTTTTGTTAATACCAGAGTCCATTCTGCAAAAAGGTAATCCGTAGAAACACACAGTTTTATGGACAGGGACCCACAGTTAAAATATACATTAACATATAATATACAAAATACAATACATTTCAGAATCTACCCACCAAATACCCATTTACAATTTAATTTATACATTTTAAAAAATGGAATCTTTAATTAAATCCACCAAATCAGTCTCAATATCCTATTATTAAAATGTGATTAAAAGGTTGCATCTTGAGAATCTGCGATAATCTCATCATACGAACAGAGGTCAAGACCAAAATTATGCGACTAATGTGAATTCCTCAACCATAAGGGGTGTGCTAAATATACTAAGCATAACGTCGCAATAAATTTAGCTTAAAACGCTTTTTAAAAATATTTAAGTAATTTGATTCTTTTATAGGGCTATCAATCTCATTCCAGATCACCGGGCCTCTACAGGCTATACTAAAGCTTGTACTCTTTAGATCAGTGGTCCCCAACCACCGGGCCGCGGCCCGGTACCGGTCCGTGGCCCGGTACCGGTCCCGGTCCGTGGATCGATTGGTACCGGGCCGCACAAGAAATAAAAAAAATATATAAAAAAAACGTTTTGTTTTTTTTTCATTATCAGAATCAGCTGGCAGAGTCTGGAATTTAATCCATATACTACGTTATACATAACACAAGCACTGTGGAATCTGTTGCACTCCATAAGCTTCAGAAGATTTTACCCATAAAACAGAGGATTCGAGGATATTTCCTGAGTTTATAAACATAATATAAATTTAAAAAAAGATGTTGTGATGCCAAAAAATATCGATGTAATCATAGTAGTATCGACTAGATACGCTCCTGTACTTGGTATCATTACAGTGGATGTTAGGTGTAGATCCACCCATGGCATTTGTTTACATTTTGACACCGGTGAGCTACGGTGTGTGAAGCATGTATAGCTATTCCTCGTCCTGCAGGGATGGTACTTTTCAGAGGCGGTATAGTACCGAATATGATTCATTAGTATCGCGGTACTATACTAATACCGATATACCGTACAACCCTAGTCTGTACTATACTACAATGCTGTCGCGGTGAAACCATTATCATTGCTTCATTTATGCAATCGCCGCAGTTTGTCTGTCAGTTAGTTAACAACAAATCTCAAAAGGTTATGACTATTTGGATGAAACCTTCAGGAAATGACTAAAATGGGAGAAAGAACAATTGATTCAATTTCGGGCCTGACCTGAATCATTTCCATTATGTTACCTTACGTTTACATTACGTGCTTCAACATGGAAACTTGTTTACAATAGCGGCCCTGGAGAGACAAAGACAGTGGGTTCCTTCCGTTTCTTTCATTCCGCTATAGAGACAAAGTTTATTTTCCACTGCGGTGGTGAGGATTATGGCTACATGAGCTGTCTTTGCAACTTGCTCTCAAAATGCAAGCCTGTGTTCTGACAAGATGTGCACCCTCCTGGAATTAACCCACCTCCTGCATGTGTGTAACAAGAAGGGATGGGAATTGATGCGATTTTTTTTGCGGTTCTGATTTGTCTTTTGATTCTGCTCCTTTGTCACTTCGAAGCTTAGAGGTGACAGAGCTTTCGCCGCTGCTGCTCCCAAGCTCTGGAACGACCTACCTCTGAGTGTTACACAAGCCTCCTCTCTTCCTGTTTTTAAATCTCTCTTTGATTGATTGATTGATTGAGACTTTTATTAGTAGGTTGCACAGTGAAGTACATATTCCGTACAATTGACCACTAAATGGTAACACCCGAATAAGTTTTTCAACTTGTTTAAGTCGGGGTCCACTTAAATTGATTCATGATACAGATATATACTATCATATATACTATGATCATAATACAATCATCACACAAGATAATCACATTGAATTATTTACATTATTTACAATCAGGGGTGTGGAGGGGGGGGGGGGGGGGGATATGGACATCAAGTAGTGGACATAGAGAGAGAGAGAGAGAGAGAGAGAGAGAGAGAGAGAGAGAGAGAGAGAGAGAGAGAGAGAGAGAGAGAGAGATCAGAAGGCATAAGAAAAAGAAAAAGTATCTGCATTTGATTGTTTACATTTGATTATTAGCAATCCGGGGAGGGTGTTAGTTTAGGGTTGTAGCTGCCTGGAGGTGAACTTTTATTGCGGTTTTGAAGGAGGATAGAGATGCCCTTTCTTTTATACCTGTTGGGAGCGCATTCCACATTGATGTGGCATAGAAAGAGAATGAGTTAAGACCTTTGTTAGTTCGGAATCTGGGTTTAACGTGGTTAGTGGAGCACCCCCTGGTGTTGTGGTTATGGCGGTCATTTACGTTAAGGAAGTAGTTTGACATGTACTTCGGTATCAGGGAGGTGTAGAGGATTTTATAGACTAGGCTCAGTGCAAGTTGTTTAACTCTGTCCTCCACCTTGAGCCAGCCCACTTTAGAGAAGTGGGTAGGAGTGAGGTGTGATCTGGGGTGGAGGTCTAGAAGTAACCTGACTAGCTTGTTCTGAGATGTTTGGAGTTTAGATTTGAGGGTTTTGGAGGTGCTAGGGTACCAGGAGGTGCATGCATAATCGAAAAAGGGTTGAACGAGAGTTCAAGCCAGAATCCTCAAGGTGCTTTTGTTGACCAGAGAGGAAATTCTGTAGAGAAATCTCGTTCGTTGGTTAACCTTTTTGATTACCTTGGTTGCCATTTTATCACAGGAAAGGTTAGCCTCTAGAATGGAACCTAGGTAGGTGACCTCATCTTTCCTGGTGATGACACTGTCACCTACTTTTATGGTGAAGTCATTGACTCTCTTAAGTTTGATGTGGGACCCAAACAGGATGGATTCTGTTTTACCCAAGTGGATGGATAGCTTGTTGTCAGCGAGCCAGGTGCAAGTTCTACAGAGCTCAGCACTGAGGATTTTCTCCACCTGTGACTTGTCTTAAAAACATACTTTTATTCCATGGCTTTTAACACTGAGTGATATCCATCCTGCAATGGCGTCCCATAATACACCTGCTGTGAACCTGTTTTTATGTTTTATTTATTTTATTTTATTTATTTATTTTTGATCGTGTTCTGTTTGTGTTGTGTTGTGTTTGCTCGGTACTCGTATTATCTTTTAACCTGCCCATTGTACAGCATTTTGGCTACCCCTGTGATAAATTTTAAATGTGCTTTATAAATAAAGTTGATTTGATTTGATTTGATTTAGGGGGAAAAAACGGAGTAGCATCTCACTAGTGCAACAACAACGCCGGAAATGTGTCCCGTGAAAAAACGTCCGACCGGAACTCTCTAAAAACTAAAGTTCCTTGGGTGAATAATGTCAACTCACTACACCGGTATGTTTTAGCGCTTTCATGGCAAGTTTACTGACAGATATAAGTAAGAACTTTACACTACTTTATATTAGAAATGGCAACAGCGAAGGATGAATGTTCCATAACAAGAAGATAGAGAAAAAGAAGAAACTTATCGACTACGTTGTCGGCACGGACTACAAAGGCGGATCCACGCAAATTTGCAGGACTTATGCAGATCCCAAATACCGTTTAGCACAGGGGTGGGCAATTAATTTTTACCGGGGACCGCATGAGCAACCCGAGCACTGCCGGAGGGCCACATCGACAATATTTCAATTAAATTTTGCTCAATATTATTTTTGATATATACCGTAAGATAAATAATAATAATAATAATCATAATCATAAATAATAATAAATCATAATTTCATTTAACTTAACTGAACTTTATACCAAAAGCAATGCTTTTGAAATCATTTGTACCCCTTTCAGAGATCACATTTAGTTCCCCTTAAACATCCTCATGTTGCACAATGAAATGTAACCATAGGATGAAGTGTGCATTCCTGTAACTTCCTCTAGTAACAGCATTCCATGATTAATATAAATAAATTAACACTAATAATAAATGACAGTAAAATAAGCACACGTATGACTGAGGAGTCATAGTGTAACTTTGTGTGGTGTTTGACTTCTCCGACTTTTTGTGTGGCCATAAACACACCAGTGGTTTAGTGGTATGCGTGTTGGTGACAGATGACAAGTTGGTTTTGGCCTGGTTTGTACGGCAGAAAATGACTTGTTTTTCGAGATAGAAGTGTTTTACTCATATTTTTGGTGTGGCTATGGCCGAATATAAACAGTTTTGCTAAATAAAGTGATCGATTTAATTCCTGGCCTCGAAGCATCTCGATAGACGTTACAATAATTGAACGGTGTTCAATTGAACGGTGTTGACAAACACCGTTAGGGCCGCTTGTTGTCACTGTCACTCAAAGTTGCATTGCAAAATTACACAGAATAAATGTGTTTATTTTGCTTAGAATTCAGATGGGATTTGATTTGGTGCGCTGCATATATTTGCTGTGCGCAGAGGACATACGCCCATAAATAACACTTTTCAGAATAAAAGCAGCACAGTTGTATTGCGCGCATGACATAGATGTGTTTTTAACTTTATTTCGTAATTTGTGATTGCAGCTGTTCACATTCACTCACAATCACGCATGCGCATACGTCCACACGGAAGTAATACAAATAACGCTTTTCAAAACAAAAGCAGCACCGTTGTATTGCACACTCGACATAGATACTTTTTAAAATGTATTTTGTAATTTGCCTCACGCGGGCCGGACAGGGACGCACAAAGGGCCGGATGTGGCCCGCGGGCCGCAGAATGCCCAGGTCTGGTTTAGCAGGTACCAGAAGGTAAGACAAGTTGCTTTTGAATAACATTGCGAAACAAAACGCCAGATAATATGTCTTACCTTATACACACACACCATAATAATACTCCTATGTTGAAGCACAGTACAATCCATCAAGTGGTGCGGCTTTATAACTTACCAAAGTCATATTAAAACATTTTGATAGATTTTTGAGAGCCATGCGTAATGTTCTGTATTTTCAATGGAACATATAAAATGTTGGTGTTGTTTACTTTAGTCATATTGCAGTCTACACGTATCTCTTATGACTGACTGCCATCTACTGGTCACACTTATCATTTCACCATGTACCAAATAAAATAGCTTCGAGGTCGGTAAGCGCAATCCGAATTAGTCTGTCCATTATGCGCACCGGGTTATAAGGCGCACTGTCGAGTTTTGAGAAAATGAAATGATTTTAAGTGCGCTTTATAGTCGGAAAAAGACGGTAATGTATATGTTTTCATTGTTTTTGGACGGTAAAAAACAAAACTGCCGTTGGAACAAGTCCACCAGAGTCCCATTGCATTTGCACCAGCACAGATTGTTACCAAGCGTTTTCTCTCCCTGAAAACAATCCATAGCTGTCAGATATATGCAGAGTTTGTATAGATACTTCACATGTGCTGTGGATAGAGATGACGTGTATCTCAAAAAAGCACTATAGGGTATCAGGCGTGTGATAAAGGTTGTCCTTGAAGCCCCTCAGATTTCCTTTTTTTCCTCCACGATAGAGAACACTGCAAGCTCCCTTTGTCATTGATTGAGTACCCCATTGAATAAAGTCATTGTCTCCTCACTTTGTGAAGGCTTTGCAATAGAGTAGTCATTTAGAAGGCAGGATTCAACCCTGTATTATATTTGCATATCATGGAGATTGTTAAACAGTGACTACTATTCTCGATGTTTTTAACAGTAATACAGATATTGATAAGGTCTAAAATGTCACTGTGAGAAATTGTTCTTTTTTTTTTTTTTCTTTCAATTTTCCTAGGAAGATTTATTCCTTCTGTTGTGACAATGTCAACCCAAAAGCAGCAGTTATTAATAACCTCGGAGGTTTCAGTGTGAACAATACATTGGGGATAGATAGTTTACCACCTTGCCGCCACATCTTAACTGCTTCTGCAGCAAATAAGTGTGCAGTGAGATGAGCAATCTGGCTCTTGGGACTTTTACACAACACACTTTTAAGGCCCCGGCACTTTTTAGGCTGTCATACAACAAATGGCAAATAAACTACACTGAGAAACTATTAAACAAGACAAGAAGCAAGGAATTAAACAGAGACAGAAATACATTTGGCTCAATGAGGAGAAACGCGTACACCTGTACCCTTGTACAGTGTCCCACGCTCTGACGAAAGATTGTACGCCTCCTCTTTTATTTGGACTTTCCCTGATTACATGGCAACAGCTGTTTCTAAGGGAGGGGGGGTCGTAAACAGCCATCGCCTTTGGCTACAAAACAGTTCAAAGAAAAGGTCGCCTGGAGGGGAGTCTGGTCCTGCTTCCTCTTCGCTTTGTAGTTCTCGGGTCATGACAAAATCTTTCTGTGGATTACAATACATCAAATAAACAGAACACCTTCATGTTGCTTCCCATCCTACACAGTGTGGAGTTTTACAAGCTTTTGTCTTCTCGCCGGGAACTCATGGCAACACAAAGTTTTGTGATAACTTAGATAGAATTATTCTGACAGCAACCTTCAACGAGTGCCCCCAAAAGTCACGCAAATTCAACCAAATCCCGCAATAATAGGCCCTTTTCCACCGCAGGAACTTTCCCATTAAATAAAGTTCCCCCTTGTGTTTCCACCAAAAACTACCTGGGTAGATTTAGTTATTTAGAAAGTATTCGTAGTTCCTGCCAGCTCGGTGGGAATTTTGAAAGGTTCCCGGAACCTTATCGTATTTCTTGTGTATTTCTATTACAACATACATACCGTATTTTCCGGACCATAGGGCGCACCGGATTATAAGGCACACTGCCGATGAGCGGCTCTAGTCAGGTCTATTTTCATACAAAAGGCGCAATAAAGGGGTCATATTATGATTTTTTTCTAAATGTAAAACACTTCCTTGTGGTCTACATAACCTGTAATGGGGGTTCTTTGGTCAAAATGTTGCATAGATTATATTTACAGACCATCTTCAAGTCGCTTTCTGACAGTCGCAGTGCCGTGACCTGGAAGTACCGTTTAGTCTTCTAGTCGTCCATAGCGTTTCTACTCATATGGTTACTTCATTCATCGCTCCAAGCAATGTTTGTAAGTTTTACAATATAACTAAAACGATTCATACTTACCGGTACTAAACTGTCACGTTGGGTAGTAGTGTTTTCATGCATATTTGTACGAGCTATCGTACTCTAATCAAGCTGAAGTCCTTAGCATTAGATAGATAGATAGATAGATAGATAGATAGATAGATAGATAGATAGATAGATAGATAGATAGATAGATAGATAGATAGATAGATAGATAGATAGATAGATAGATAGATAGATAGATAGGTAGTGTCAGAATAATTGTATCTAAGTTATCACACAACTTTGTGTTGCCATGAGTTCCCGGCGAGAGGACAAAAGCTGTCTTTGTCCTACCAAGAAGAAGGCTTGTAAAACTCCACTGTGTAGGATGGGAAGCAACATGAAGGTGTTCTGTTTCTTTGATGTATTGTAATCCACAGAAAGATTGTGTCTTGACCCGATAACTACAAAGCGGAGAGGAAGCAGCACCGGACTCCCCTCCAGGTGACCTTTTCTTTGAACTGTTTGTGATCAAAGGCGATGGCTGTTTACGACCCCCCTCCCTTATGTTTCAACTCACATGTGAGTCCGAAACCATCTTCATTTGTCAGAGCAATGTTTACTGAAACCTTTAAACAGTACTCACTAGTCATGTCAAGTGATACCCCTGACCATTTATTTTCATTTTTTCCCCTTTACTTGTCAGTGAAAAATAGCACCAGTCATCCCTTTTGTCAAAATCTGGTCATCAGGAAAATTAGGAAATATTTTCCACTTAATAGGCGACATAAAATGTAAGAAGTGATCAAATTTTATTGGCGTCACAAAGCTTGCCTTTATGCACAGGCGATAAAATAGAGAATTAACCTTACCAATGTGGGGGAAACTACAGTATTCATATAGTTGTAATCTATAGATGACTACTTTTGTAAGATGTTGTAAAAATGTTACAATAGTTGTGTTAAAACGGGTGCTGTCAAAAGTTTTTAAAAATCACACTTTGATCATACTTTTATATTTGGATTAATTCATGATTAATCAAAGGTTATTAACTGCTTGTAAAAGTCAAAAACAAAAAAACTAAACGATATTTGGACACAAATGCACTTTTATTGTCAGAAGGTCAACCAGGGATACAATGTTATGCAGAGGTGTCCTTATGACAACTAAATTCCCAAATGAAAGTCCTGCGAGCCAATTCTAATTCACTAGACAATCACAGTTAATGTAAACTTTTTAATCTACCTTTTAACTTTTAATTTAAGTTATTCAATATTATTATTGTCAAATGCTTATAATGAAAAGTGTATATAGACAATAGTAGTAACCTTTTCACTATATATATAATAACCATGGGCATTCATTTTTTTCAAGTGACATTAAAAAGCATTAAATTAGATTTGCTGATACCTGGAGAAACCCTATTTATGGTTACTGCATATTTCAGGCACTTATGTGCTTGCCATGCATGTGTGTAGTGTGGATGTGAAGCATTATTCATTCTCTTAGTACTGTACCTATTCATTTGATATCATTCTTATGGCTTTCAACTGAACTCTGTTGTATATTATTTACAATTACAGCAAAAGGAATCTATTTATCTGCTCCACGCTGGAAAGTGTAGGAGGGCTGGATATAATTGTCATGGCCTGTCACTAATGGCAATGTTCTGTCTTGTTTTTGTTGTATTGATTTCTTAGGTTAGTGTTTAGTTTTATGTTTGTGATTTAGTTGCTGTTTTCAGGGCTCCTTGGTTACGTTCGGTTGCTAGGAGCCCTGATTGTACGCACATGCTTCTGATTAGCGATCACAAGACCCACCTGCCTCTGATCGCTAATCAGAGACGACGTTTACCTTGCAAGCCAAAGTGGCTCATTTCGGATTTTTTTTAAATATCCGATTTTTTTTTCCAGCTGACTGTTTTGTTTACACTGCAAGTAGAATGTGTTGTTTATCAGATTCCAGTAAAAACGCGAACAGGCCCCAATGTGGCCCCAACGTCACTTGAATGCGCACTTAGATAAAGTGAAAACAAAGGAAGTTAACCGGGAAGACGTCACTACTACTAAAAACTAAAATAAAAGTCGCAACAGCTTAAAAATGTGTGTTTCTCTACGTGAAAATAAATTAAAATAATATAATGTGTGACTGAATGTACAGTACAGACCAAAAGTTTGGACACACCTTCTCATTCAATGTGTTTTCTTTATTTTCATGACTATTTACATTGTAGATTGTCACTGAAGGCATCACAACTATGAATGAACACATGTGGAGTTATGAACTTTACAAAAAAAAAGGTGAAATAACTGAAAACATGTTTTATATTCAAGTTTCTTAAAAATAGCCACCCTGTCAATACGTGGACTTTGAGGTTTGTTTTCCCGGAATGCAAAGGAAAGTTGGCGCGGTCAAGGTGTGAAGGTAAGGACATATTTTATTATTACTATAAAAAAGGAAGGTGCGCACAAGGCGGAAGTACAAAAACTTGGCTAATGAAACAAAACTTGCACAAAGGCAGAAACTATGAACAATAAACAAAAACTTACTTGGCATGGAACTATGGTAGCATGAAGTCAAACAGAGTTAGCAGGGGTGTCAGAAGTAGCATGGCATGAAGTGAGCAGAGGTAATGTCGCCAGGCTGACTTCCTGGCAACAATGGGCTTAAATAATACAGACATGATTTGTGACAGGTGCGCGAGTGCAAAACTTGAGACAGGTGAAACTAATGAGTAGTCATGGTGACAAGGCAAGGGAGTGAAAGCAGGAACTAAAAAGTGTCCAAAGACCAAGCAGAACATAAATAAACAAAAACATGATCAACAGACATGACACACCCTTTGCTTTGATTACTGCTTTGCACACTCTTGGCATTCTCTCGATGAGCTTCAAGAGGTAGTCACCTGAAATGGTTTTCACTTCACAGGTGTGCTTGAAGCTCATCGAGAGAATGCCAAGAGTGTGCAAAGCAGTAATCAAAGCAAAGGGTGGCTGTTTATAAACTAGAATATAAAACATGTTTTCAGTTATTTCACCTTTTTTTGTTAAGTACATAACTCCACATGTGTTCATTCATAGTTTTGATGCTTTCAGTGACAATCTACAATGTAAATAGTCATGAAAATAAAGAAAATGCATTGAATGAGAAGGTGTTTCCAAACTGTTGGTCTGTACTGTATATTCATGTATTACATGTAGCCTATTATTTGTGCACTATTGACAAGTGATGCACTGAAAATGTGACCGTCTTATATAGACTTTGCTCACCGAAACCGGATGTCGTGATAAAATATCCACCTACGCTGGCAACTGCGTCTTTCCCCGTGCACATGAGTGACTTAGCTCGCCCAAAGCTGACAAAAAAGTCACATACGGGTCGCATTCAAGTCGCAGTGCGTTTAGACCAGAACTGGGAAAATTTCAATTTGGCCCGCCGGACATTCCCAAATAATATTTTTAGATCTTTAAGATGGAAACTGTAGCTGCCATTATGATGTGCAGTGGTGTTTTCAAATGACCATAAGTCTTGAACTATACAAAGTATTTCAATGGTTAGAATCTGCACTTTTGCATGATATACTAGTTACTATGGTATTCTAATTAGTTACTATGGTAATCTAAGTCACAGCAGCTCAGACAAGGAACCAAGCAGTGTGGGTGGGGAGCGTTTCCACAGAGTGTTTCCAGAGCGGCCAGCCTGAAATGTGGGTGTCTCCAGAGCGGCCAGCCTGAAATGTGGGTGTCAGGGACAGACGTGGAAGGAGATTTTTACCACAAAGTTCTTAGTGATATATCAGATTGTAGGTGGGGTTATTTTGCTGTTTGTTGCATTTTTGTTGCGTTTCGCTTGATTGTAAAATACTGTATGTCGATCGAGAGGAGGTGTGACGTTCATAAGTTGTCAATATTCAGTGTTTTATCGTTCATAGTTAATATTGTAAATCCCACATTCTTTATTTTCATGTACATTCTGGGTGTCTCATTCAGTAAAAAAATTAAAAATTCCATTCCATTTTTTCAGGCCGTCTGTCATAACGTTTTTAGCATTCAATCAGGCATTATTGTGAGATTTTGTATTAGTGTTCAATCAATCAATCAATCAATCAATGTTTATTTATATAGCCCTAAATCACAAGTGTCTCAAAGGGCTGTACAAGCCACAACGACATCCTCGGTACAGAGCCCACATACGGGCAAGGAAAAACTCACCCCAGTGGGACGTCGGTGAATGACTATGAGAAACCTTGGAGAGGACCGCATATGTGGGTAACCCCCCCCCTCTAGGGGAGACCGAAAGCAACGGATGTCGAGTGGGTCTGACATAACATTGTGAAAGTCCAGTCCACAGTGGATCCAACACATCAGCGGGAGTCCAGTCCACAGCGGGGCCAACAGGAAACCATCCCGAGCGGAGACGGGTCAGCAGCGCAGAGATGTCCCCAACCGATGCACAGGCTAGTGGTCCACCCGGGGTCCCGGCTCTGGACAGCCAGCACTTCATCCATGGCCACCGGACCTATGCAACTCCCCCTCGCAAGGGACAGGGGAGAAGAGGAGAGAAGAAAAGAAACGGCAGATCAACTGGTCTAAAAAAGGGGGGGTCTATTTAAAGGCTAGATTATACAAATGAGTTTTAAGATGGGACTTAAATGCTTCTACTGAGGTAGCATCTCTAACTTTTACCGGGAGGGCATTCCAGAGTACTGGAGCCCGAATAGAAAACGCTCTATAGCCCGCAGACTTTTTTTTGGCTCTGGGAATCACTAATAAGCCGGAGTTCTTTGAACGCAGATTTCTTGTCGGGACATATGGTACAATACAATCGGCGAGATAGGCTGGAGCTAAACCGTGTAATATTTTATACGTAAGTAGTAAAACCTTAAAGTCGCATCTTAGGTGCACAGGAAGCCAGTGCAAGTGAGCCAGTATAGGCGTAATATGATCAAACTTTCTTGTTTTTGTCAAAAGCCTTGCAGCCGCATTTTGTACCAACTGTAATCTTTTAATGCTAGACATAGGGAGGCCCGAAAATAATACGTTACAGTAATCGAGACGAGACGTAACGAACGCATGAATAATGATCTCAGCGTCGCTAGTGGACAAGATGGAACGAATTTTAGCGATATTACGGAGATGAAAGAAGGCCGTTTTAGTAACACTCTTAATGTGTGACTCAAACGAGAGAGTTGGGTCGAAGATAATACCCAGATTCTTTACCGAGTCTCCTTGTTTAATTGTTTGGTTGTCAAATGTTAAGGTGGTATTATTAAATAGATGTCGGTGTTGAGTAGGACCGATAATCAGCATTTCCGTTTTCTTAGCGTTGAGTTGCAAAAAGTTAGCGGACATCCATTGTTTAATTTCATTAAGACACGCCTCCAGCTGACTACAGTCCGGCGTGTTGGTCAGCTTTAGGGGCATGTAGAGTTGAGTGTCATCAGCATAACAGTGAAAGCTAACACCGTACTTGCGTATGATGTCACCCAGCGGCAGCATGTAAATACTAAAGAGTGCAGGGCCAAGAACCGAACCCTGGGGAACTCCGCACGTTACCTTGACATAGTCCGAGGTCACATTGTTATGGGAGACGCACTGCATCCTGTCAGTAAGATAAGAGTTAAACCAAGACAAGGCTAAGTCTGACATACCAATACGTGTTTTGATACGCTCTAATAAAATATTATGATCGACAGTATCGAAAGCGGCGCTAAGATCAAGAAGCAGCAACATAGATGACGCATCAGAATCCATCGTTAGCAATAGATCATTAGTCATTTTTGCGAGGGCTGTCTCCGTAGAGTGATTTGCCCTGAAACCGGATTGAAAAGGTTCACAGAGATTGTTAGTCACTAAGTGTTCATTTAGCTGCTGTGCAACAGTTTTTTCGAGAATTTTGGAAATAAACGGAAGGTGGGAGACCGGTCGGTAGTTTACCATGAGGTCAGGATCGAGGTTAGGTCTTTTGAGCAGAGGATGAATAACCGCTTTTTTGAATGCTAGGGGAACAGTGCCGGAGGAAAGTGATAAGTTTATAATATTTAACACTGATGGACCTAATAATACAAACAGTTCCTTGATAAGTTTCCCAGGAAGTGGGTCAAGTAAACATGTTGTTTGTTTTATCCCACTTACGCTGTAATAATTCCTCTAATGTTATTTCATCAAAAATAGAGAGACTATTTTGGAGGGCAGTGTCCGTCGTATATACAGTCGTATTTGTGTTAATAGAGCCCAGTTGTAGCTGGGATGCGTTGTCTTTAATCTCCTTTCTAATGAGTTAAATTTTCTTATTAAAGAAATTCATAAAATCATCTGCCGAGTGGGTGGAGCTACTGGGAGGAGTCCCTTGTTGGGTTAGCGATGCTACTGTACTAAACAGAAATTTAGGATCGTTTTTGTTGAGGCGGATGAGATTTGAGTAGTATTTAGCTTTAGCTAAGGTAAGCATGCGTTTATAAGTTATTAAACTATCACTCCATGCTTGATGGAAAACCTCAAGTTTAGTCGCGCGCCATTTGCGTTCCAGTTTTCTACATGATAATTTATGAGCTCTAATTTCTTCTGTAAACCATGGGGTGCGCCTTTTAGGGGCCCTTTTTTGCTTTAGCGGTGCTATACTATCAATAATTTCGCGCAAGGCATCGTCAAAGTTGTTAGTGAGTTTATCAATAGAGCCGACATAATTTGGGAATGGTGCTATTACCGAAGGCAGTAGGTCAGCAAGAGTCATCGTTGTGGCAGCATTAATGTTGCGGCCGCTATAGCAGTTATTATTATTATTAGCTTGTTGACAAAGAGTCAAAACTTCAAATTTTATAAGGTAATGATCGGACATTACTTTAGTATATGGAAGTATCATAACTTTGGAGGTGGTGACACCCCTGACAAGCACTAGATCTATTGTATTACCGTTGCGATGCGTGGGTTCATGTATTATTTGTGTAAGACCACAGCTATCAATTATGGTTTGGAGCGCCACGCACTGAGGGTCCGATGGGGTATTCATATGGATATTAAAGTCCCCCATTATGATTATATTGTCGGCGTGCGTCACTAGATCAGCAACGAACTCTGAGAATTCACTGATAAAGTCCGAATAGTGCCCAGGGGGGCGGTAGATAACAGCCAGGTCGAGAGGTAGCGGTGTGACAGACCTCATAGTAAGCACCTCAAACGATTTATATTTATTATTTAGGTTAGGGGTAAGGTTGAAATTTTCATTGTATATTAGTGCGACACCCCCTCCCCTTTTAAGAGGGCGGGCAACATGCGCATTCGTATAGTTAGGAGGAGATGCCTCATTGAGCGCAAAAAATTCGTCCGGTTTGAGCCAGGTTTCGCTAAGACCAATGACGTTAAGATTGTTGTCTCTAATGACCTCATTAACCAATAACGCCTTGGGAGACAATGATCTTATGTTTAAAAAGCCCATATTATAGGTATTGGGCTGTTTTGACGAGTTTTTGTTAAGATTATCCGTAGTGGCAATATTAACAATGTTGCGTTTATTATGCGTAGTGCACTTTAAATAGTTCCGACCATATCTAGGAATTGATATGACGGGAATTTTCCGATTGTTTGCTTGGTGCTGCAATAGACTGGACATATCATAATTTGCCACCTCAGTAGAATGCATGTCCACCCCTGACACAGACACAACAGAAAAAACATTATGTGAATTGTGTATTATTCTAAGAGAATTGCTATGCGTACATGGATTATCCAGCCTGGCGCTGGCTAGTTCTAGCTTAACTGACTCCTCACCCGGACTAACAGACATTGTAATTGCCTGTGACCGGGCTTGCTCTAGTGTAGTCAGTCAAGTGAGACTTAAATAGTAGTCTATGTTTCTAGACAGGATGATGGCGCCTTCCTGGTTAGGGTGAAGGCCGTCTCTCATCAGCAAGCCTGGTTTGCCCCAGAAAGAGGGCCAGTTATCAATAAACGTTAGTCCCTGCTGCCTACAGTAGCTAGCCAACCACTTGTTAAGCGAGACTAATCTGCTATATCTCTCATCATTGCCTCTCGCAGGCAGGGGGCCAGAGACAATTACTCGATGCCTGGACATCTTTCTGGCGAGATCACAAGTCCTGGCTATGTTTCTCTTTGTAATCTCTGACTGTCTCATTCTAGTGTCATTGGAGCCAACGTGTACAACTATATTCGCATAATTAGTGGTGCGATTAGCCTGTCGTACGTGTTTACTAGGCCTGTTGCGAGTTAGCTCCCTAAGATTAGCTTCAATGTCAGGTGCTCTGGCCCCGGGGATACACTTTATTGTGGCTGGTTTGCTAAGCTTTATGTTTCGGGTGATGGAGTCCCCTATAACTAAGGTGTGGTGCCCGGTAGACTGGGGTGTAGGACTAGCTAAAGAGCTAAATCTATTATGCGTCTCAACCGGTACACCGTAGCTTGTAGGCCGCTTAGGACTGCTACAAGCTGGGCTAGTTAGCTCGCTACAGCTAACGCTAGCAGATGTGTCCGCAACATCTAAAGTTACGACATTACTCTGCTCTAACTGGCAGACACGGCCCTCTAGCAGAGCCAACCTCTCCGTGAGTATGGTGCAAGACGCGCAGGAAGCCATTACTCACAGTGTTTTCTGTCACCGAGTGAAGTTCCTGCTGTCCTCAGGGAAGTGGTCGCGGTCTGTAGGAGTAGCTTCTTACTGACCGGCGCTGCCTTTCTCCGCGCTAGCTTAGCAGCTAGCTAGCTGAGGAAAGGGTGGTGGGACAGAGATCGGGTGATTTGCAAGTTAAATAGTACCACTAAAAATGTTTGAGAAGTGATAAAGAAAGCTGTAGAACAATTAAAAGCACACAGATAGAGCGCTACTTAGCTTTTTCGCAACAGCGAACAGACGGCGAGCAGTCACGCAGTTCAAAGTAGTGATGTCTAGTGTTCTTAAAGGCCTACTGAAACCCACTACTACCGACCACGCAGTCTGATAGTTTGTATATCAATGATGAAATCTTAACATTGAAACACATGCCAATACGGCCGGGTTAACTTATAAAGTGCAATTTTAAAATTCCCGCCACACTTCCGGTTGAAAAACTCCTTTGGATATAATTTATGCGCGTGACGTCACAAAATCCACGGAAGTGGTTGGACCCCATCGACCCGATACATAAACTTCTTGTTTTCTTCGACAAAATTCCACAGTATTCTGGACATCTGTGTTGGTGAATCTTTTGCAATTTGTTTAATGAACAATGGAGGCTGCAAAGAACAACGTTGTAGGTGGGATCGATCGGTGTATTAGCGGCTAAGTACAATACTTACAGCAACACAACAAGGACTACTTACTACGCCTAGCCGATGCTTGCCGCCAAACCCACGGATGAAGTCCTTCGTCGCGCCGTCGATCGCTGGAACGCAGGTGAGCACGGCTGTTGATGGGAAGATGAGGGCTGGCTGGCGTAGGTGGAGCGCTAATGTTTTTATCATAGTTCTGTGAGGTCCGGTTGCTAAGTTGCTAAATTAGCCTTAGCTTCGTTAGCAACAGCATTGTTAAGCCTTACCAGGCTGAGAATTTTTAACCGTGTAGTTACATGTACATGGTTTAATAGTATTGTTGATCTTCTGTCTATCCTTCCAGTCAGGGGTTTATTTATTTTGTTTCTATCTGCATTTGAGAACGATGCTATCACGTTAGCTCAGTAGCTAAGTGTGTCACCGATGTATTGTCGTGGAGATAAAAGTCACTTTAAATGTCCATTTCGCGTGCTCGACTCTCATTTTCAAGAGGATATAGTATCCGAGGTGGTTTAAAATACAAATCCGTGATCCACAATAGAAAAAGGAGAGAGTGTGGAATCCAATGAGCCAGCTTGTACCTAAGTTACGGTCAGAGCGAAAAAAGATACGTCCATCACTGCCTCTCTAGTCCTTCACTGTAACGTTCCTCATCTACGAATCTTTCATCCTCGCTCAAATTAATGGGGTAATCGTCGCTTTGTCGCTCCGAATCTCTCGCTCCATTGTAAACAACGGGGAATTGTGAGGAATACTAGCTCCTGTGACGTCACGCTACTTCCGGTACAGGCAAGGCTTTTTTTATCAGCGAGCAAAAGTTGCGAACTTTATCGTCAATTTTCTCTACTAAATCCTTTCAGCAAAAATATGGCAATATCGCGAAATGATCAAGTATGACACATAGAATGGATCTGCTATTCCCGTTTAAATAAAAAAAAATTCATTTCAGTAGGCCTTTAAAGATAGATATACCAGCCCCCAGACACATTTTTTTCTCTAAATTTGGCCCCCTGAGTCAAAATAATTGCCCAGGCCTGGTTTAGACTGAAGTCACCTTTGAAAAGATCAGATTCCAATCGGATTCAGGACGACCTCCTGAGGTGGTCTGAAACTGATGCCAAAAGATCAGATTTTGAAGCACTTTGGAGCGTTTAGACTGGCAAAAAAAATAAGATCTGTGTCACTTGAGGGCAAAAATGTCAGATTTGGTGTGCAGTGTAAACAGGACCAGACAGCTTTATATGCAAGTGTTACCCGGTGTTCCTCGCTGGTCCATTGTCCAGTTTTTGTTGGCTCTCCTCGAACACCTATGTTGCTATTCTGTTCTATGCTCGTGAGCCTTTTGATTCACGTGCAACTCTTGGCGGCACGCTTTGTTATCTGTGTTTTTTTGCCGTAATCCAGAAATTAAATATTCATTTTACCTGCAAGCTGCCTGAGGTCCTCTGCATCATCGGAATCGCAACAATAATGCTTAAAATACATCGTAAAGTTAGCAACCTCGCGGCATACAAACAGCCCCATTAAGGGTATGGCCACACGGGAATGTTTTTAGGTTGGGAAATATTGTGTCATCCTTCAATGACTTCTGGGGTAGGACAATCTAATAACACCGCTTCGTCATAGTCATGTAGACATGCAAACCACTGCTTCTTGAGAACGATAACATCGCCGCCCTGCCACTTGTTAATTCATTCCTCCAAACTCCCACTCAGTTCATTACGTATCTTTGTGCAATGTTTGGCGGATTAATGCGAATAAAGGGGCATGGTGTTGAAATGATTTGTGAGTGTGCATGCTGTGTCGTGTAAAGACGTGAAATAGTTGAAAACCATGCGATCAAATAGCGGTGTGAGCTTATCTTCCGCGTCAGACCTAATGAATGCAACCCCTCTAACATGTCTAACCTTGTTTTTACACCAAATCAGTGTCAGAACAAGGTGTGTGATTCATCGTTTCCCTGTGCTCCATAGGGGTGTCACGTAGAACATAAATATGTTGTAAACAACGCCAACGCAAACATGTTAAGTTACTTCCTGTGGCCAGTAGTGTTGTCTCGATACCAATATTTTGGTACCGGTACCAACATGTATTGCGATACTAATGTAATAACAACGCCGGAAATGTGTCCCGTGAAAAACCGTCCGACCGGAACTCTCTAATACCTAAAGTTCCTTGGGTGAATTATGTAAACTCACTACACCGGTATGTTTTAGCGCTTTCATGGCAAGTTTACTGACAGATATAAGTAAGAACTTTACACTACGTTATATTAGAAATGGCAACAGCAGAGGATGAATGTCCCATAACACGAAGGTAGAGAAAAAGAAGAAGCTTATCGACTACGGGGTCGGCACAGACTACAAAGGCGGACGCGCGCAATTTTTCAGGATTTATGCGGATCCCAAATACAGATCAGCAGGTACTAGAAGATAAGAAAAGTTGCTTTTGCATAATATTGCGAAACAAAACGCCAGATAATGTCTTACCTTTGTTGCGTCTGACCAGTCTACCTCTCAGGTAATTAAAGTCACTGGTCAATCCCAAGTTCATTCAGATGACATATATGCAGAGTAAGAAGGACCATCAAGACAGAATAGAAATATTATCATGTTTTACTGAACCTTCAGGAGACCAGCCCACATCAATACAGTCATACCGTCATCTCGGGATGGTCTAACATTCAAACGGAAGAGACAACTTCTTGCACACGGAGAAAGGAATGCAGCCTCATTGTTCTATTACAGATAAGACATAAGGGAGTACTCCAACTCCTACAGTGCAAGCCTTCAAGGTAACACACACAGTTTACTTGCGGACATAAAATGGAAAAATAGAAAGAGTACAAATGTAAAAACACTAGCTGCTTCAAACATAACTATGAATAAAGAAAGAACTCTAAAACATATATGCATTCTCCACACCTTATACACACACTGAAACAAAACGTCAGATAATATTTCTTACCTTATACACACACCATAATAATACTCGTATGTTAAAGCATATCAAGCGGTGCGGCTTCATAGCTTACCAAAGTCATACTTAAAAATGTTGATAGATTTTTGAGCGCCGTGTGTAATGTTCTATATTTTCAATGGAACATATAAAATGTTGGTGTTGTTTACTTCATATTGCCATCATCGTGCAGTCTACACGTATCTCTTATGTTTGACTGCCATCTACTGGTCACACTTATCATTACACCATGTACCAAATAAAATAGCTTTGAGGTTGTTAAGCAAAACCAGAATTATTCCGTACATTAGGCGCACTGTCCAGTTTTGAGGAGAAAAAAAAGGATTTTAATTGCGCCTTATAGTCCGGAACATACGGTACGTCTGTGCTTACCAACAAGAGTTCCTCTACTAAGGATCTTATACTTATTAGTCTGTATCTCTGTTAAAAAAACACCCACCAAAAATGAGATGAATTTACAAGACAGATAATTATTTCCCCTGTCATAGACTGTTTTCCCTGCCACAAAGTTGGTATAGTCACAGTGGTTGCATACCGATATTACTTGCATAACGTGACGAACTGAGAAGGGTTGCACTCTCCACTACAGCCACCAGATGGCAGTTGAGTGTTGACTATCTTAAAATGTGTTTTGTGTTAAAGTTAAAGTACCAATGATTGTCACACACACACTAGGTGTGGTGAAATTTGTCCTCTGCTTTTGACCCATCCCCTTGTTCACCCCCTGGGAGGTGAGGGGAGCAGTGGGCAGCAGCGGTGCCGCGCCCGGGAATCATTTTGGTGATTTAACCCCCAATTCCAACCCTTGATGCTGAGTGCCAAGCAGGGAGGTAATGGGTCCCATTTTTATAGTCTTTGGTATGACTCGGCCGGGGTTTGAACTCACAACCTACCGATCTCAGGGCGGACACTCTAACCACTAGGCCACTGGAACGGATGGCAATTCCAACTTACAGTGTAGATAGACGCTTTCAGTCATTTTTAGCAGACTGCATTGCGATACCTCACACGGGTCCACCCAGGAACTGGGCCAAAAGAATCCTTTCCCTACTGTAGCCGGAACAACTAAGCACACTGGCCTGCAACACTTTTGCCAATTATTATTATTACAAATTGAGAACAAGAGAAATAAAGAACATAATAATATTAGAAACTCAAAAAAAGTGTTCTGGAAACGGTAAACTTGCTGAATCATGAGTGAGTTCAATGCATTGTGAGATTAAACTATTTTTCAAAATACTCTTTCCTTTTTTTCGCAGATGACCTGTAACAATGGGAATTAAATGGTTCTATGCCAGGAACCTGTTGTATTGATACAGTATTTAGTCGACAGTCTATCCACTTTGGCTCAAGTCTGTGCTCTACTGAGCGCATTGTTGCCATAGTTACTATGGTTGTGATTATCTTTGCTATTTTCCCGTTTATTTTTATCATTTTTTTTTGTCTTAGTGTTCCCATTTTAGTTCTACTTCCTGTTTGATACCTTGTTTTGCTGCACCTTTACTTTTTTGTTCCTGCCAGCACACGTTTTTTAATTTATTAATCTAACCCGGTGGTGTCCAAAGTGCAGCTAGTTTTTTATTCGCCTGTGACTCTTTCTAAAGATCAAATAGGAACATTTCTCCAAAAAAAAATTACAATACGCAATTTTGGGAGAAATTGCTTGCTAATGCTGAAACGTGCAAGCCACTGAAATGCGGAATCTGAACTTAAATGTTAACGGTTAGAATGCGTCAAGTACCGAGTAATTTGACTATGAAGCGTACACATGCGAAAATATTTTAAAAAGCTGCATGCTAACATTAGCATGTTAACAGTTAGCATGTATCAAATACCAAGTTATATATGCCAAAATTGGCAACAAAAAAAAAGGTAGCATGCTAATGTTGCTATGCTAACAGCATGTATCAAGTACCAAGTTATATGACTCTGAGGTGTTCGGCTGTAAAATTGGCTCAAAAAGTTAGCATGCGTGCTAACGTTTGAACAGGTTTGTGCTGTAAAGAAAATTGTGTTGTTTTTGTGCAATGACAATAAAGATCCTTCCTTCCGTCCTTCCTTCCTAATAGTTCACATGTGCCAAGTACAACGTTTTATAAGTCTGAGACATTTGGCTGCAAAAATTGGCTAAAAAAGTTAGCACAGCAAAGTTAGCATGCTATCAGTTAGCATGTATCAAGTACCAAGTAATATATGCCAAAATTGGCTAAAAAGAAAAAACCCAGCAAGTATCAAGTACCAAGTTATACGACTATGAGGTGTGCGGCTGTAAAATTGGCTAAAAAAGTTAGCATGACATGCTAACTCGTATACGCCATAACAAGCATGGTAAGTGGTGACCAATCAGCGTTCCTGTTCTGTTTGAACAGGTTTGTGCTGAAAATGAAATTGTGTTGTTTTTGTGCAATGGCAAAAAAGATCCTTCCTTCCTTCCTTCCTTCCTTCCTTCCTTCCTTCCTTCCTTCCTTCCTAATGGTTCACATGTGCCAAGTACAACGTTTTATAAGCATGAGACATTTGGCTGCAAAATTGGCAAAAAAAAAGTTAGCACAGCAAAGTTAGCATGCTAACAGTTAGCACGTATCAAGTACCAAGTTATATATGCCAACATTGGCTAAAAAAAAGGTAGCATGCTAATGTTGCTATGCTAACAGCATGTATCAAGTACCAAGTTATACAACTCTGAGGTGTTTGGCTGTAAAATTGGCAAAAAAAGTTAGCATGCTAACAGTTGGCATGTGTCCGGTACCAAGTTATATGAGTCTGAGGTGTCCGACTGCAAAATTGGCTAATCAAATCAAATCAAATTGTATTTATATAGCACTTTTAATACACAGGAAAGTGACAAACACAAAGTGCTGTACAAGAAAAAATAGAAGACGAGAAGCAAAGTGGTCATTTTAGTTCATTTAGCCACATGTATGCTTGAAAATGCTTAATTTAAGGCACAATTAAATAGAAAACAAAGAAGTAGTTTAGTTTATTGTATTGTTTTTATTATTGTTAATGTACAAAATGTGTCAAAGTAGCCCCTGGAAAAAGTTTGGACACCTCTGTTGTAACCTATTTAGTTCCACCTGTTGCTCCTTAACGGTGCTGAATTATTGTCCTTGTCTTCGGTGCACTTCCATGCTGCACTAGATTTATTATGCCTTGCCTCGTTTTTTTTGTCTCCCCCAAATAAAATGGGCTTTTACCTGCACTTTGCATTCCTCGCTCTGCAACTTCAATAAAAGAACATAACACAAATCATATTGTTTCATATGTCAAATAGAATATTCACTGGCTAATAACTACACACGTGCAAATGTATCAATTGTTAAAAGTCACTTCCAAACTTGTTTCATTCCTGCACCGTGATTCTTTATTCCATAGGTACACCTGTTATATCTTGTTGAATTAGACCCTGGCCGATGTGTCGGAAGTGTTTTTATGTATTTATTTATTTATTTTATTTTTATTGTGTCCTCAGACAAATCATGGATGCACACCCCCGAGGCCCTGGCCAAGCATTACATAGCCTACAATGTCAAGGTACGTCCCACTAAATTCAGTGTTTCCCACACATTCATTTATTTCTGGCGGTCCGCCACGAAAGAATTACGTCCACCACAAATAAAAAATAAAATACTTTTTTTTTTTTTTTGTCCTGTCCAGCTTCTCAGGCAAATCATATAATTGATGTAGATGCCCATATAGGCTGTTCAGATTTACTTTACAAAAGAGAATTGTAGAATACTTCTCTTGTTGCCTTATTTGTATTTGACCACTTCTGTTTTCTGTTTATTTGTTACTGACTGTGGCAGGACACCTCTGCCTCTGTTTCACTTTATGTTGCTGGTAAATAATATGGTTGTAGTTAAATTATTTAGTATGCACTAATTAAAGGGGCAGAACTTTAAGAGACATTTTAGCTTTTATATTTTATAAGATATATTTTTTGTAAGAACCACAATTAATAAATATATTTCAGTGAATAACTTATTGTTCAAATCTGTAAAAAAAATATGTACGTAAAGTGTTGTAATTATTTTGTAAAATGGATGGATGGATGGATGGATGGACGTTTAAAACAAAACTGTTATTATTAATTAGTAAGTACACATTTTTTTTAGCCTTTTTAGAGAAAATAATATCATTGTAGTAAATTATGCAAATTACTCTATGATGTCATTGTGACCACGCCCATAGCCACGCCCCCACCGCCACAGGTATCTTGGCAGTTTATGGGAAACACTGAAATTAGTGTACAATATATTTGTCCCGCCATTGTGGAGTGTTTTAATATGAAATGTTGTGGCTTGGCATTGTCTTGCTGAAATAAGCAGGGTGATAACGTTGCTTGGGTGGCAACATATGTTGCTCCAAAGCCTGTATGTACCTGTCAGCTAGGGCTGCAACTAACGATTCAATTGATAATCGATTAATCTGTCGATTACTACTTCGATTAATCGATTAATAATCGGATAAAAGAGACAAACTACATTTCTATCCTATCCAGTATTTTATTGGAAAAAAAACAGCATACTGGCACCATTCTTATTTTGATTATTGTTTCTCAGCTGTTTGTAAATGTTGCAGTTTATAAATAAAGGTTTATTTAAAAAAAAAAAAAAAAAAAACATTTTTTTAAATAAAAAAATAAATTAAAAAAGCCTCTGCGCATGCGCATAGCATAGATCCAACGAATTGATAACTAAATTAATCGGCAACTATTTTTATAATTGATTTTAATCGATTTAATCAATTAGTTGTTGCAGCCCTACTGTCAGCATTAATGGTGCCTTCGCAGATGTGTAAGTTACCCATGCCTTGGGCACTAATACACCCCCATACCATCACAGATGCTGGCTTTTCAACTTTGGGCCTAGAACAATTCAGATGTTTCTTTCCTCTTTGGTCCTAAGGACACGACATCCACAGTCTCCAAAAATGATTTTAAATGTTCACTCATCAGACCACAGAACACTTTACCACTTTGCATCAGTCCATCTTAGATGAGCTCGGGCCCAGCAAAGCCGGCGGTGTTTCTGGGTGTTGTTGATTAATGGCTTTCGCTTTGCATAGTAGCGTTTTAGCTTGCACTTATAGATGTAGCGACGAACTGTAGTTACTGACAGTGGTTTTCGGGAGTGTTCCTGAACCCATGTGGCGATATCCTTTACACACTGATGTCACTTTTTTGATGCAGTATCGCCTGAGGGATTGAAGGTCACAGGGGTTCAATGTTGGTTTTTGGCCTTGCAGTGATTTCTCCAGATTATCTGAACCTTTTGATGATATTACAGACCATAGATGGTGAAATCCCTAAATTCCTTGCAATAGCTGGTTGAGAAATGTTGTTCTTAAACTGTCCGACAATTTGCTCAGGCATTTGTTCACTAAGTGGTGACCCTCGCCCCGTCCCTGTTTGTGAACGACTGAGCATATCATGGAAGCTGCTTTTATGCCCAATTAAGGCACCCACCTGTTTCCAATTAACTTTTTCACCTGTGGGATGTTCCAAATAAGTGTTTGATGAGCATTCCTCAACTTTCTCAGTCTTTTTTGCCACTAGTGCCAGCTTTTTTTAAACATGTTGCAGGCATCAAATTCCAAATGAGCCAATATTTGCAAAAAATAACAACATTTTCCAGTTCTAACGTTAAATATCTTGTCTTTGCAGTCTATTCAATTGAATATAGGTTGAAAAGGATTTACAAATCATTGTATTCTGTTTTTATTTACGATTTACACAACATGCCAACTTCACTGGTTTTGGGTTTTGTACATCGGTAGCTGTCAAAACTCCATATGGCTTCTGGTCCATCAATCAAATATGTCCATGTGCAACATAAAAACAAATAATTCCTATTGTTACAACCTACACACCCGCATGACATGCTAACTGATTGCATTGATTTATATGATATATTTGATAAATCATATGCTCTGCACATGCATGCCATATATAAATATTATTTTCAGCTAAATATAATTGTAGCGAGTGGAAACACAGTCTTTAAGACTTAAAAAAACATGTTTTGATAAAAGACTTTCCTGCTCTGAGATGTTATAGTAGTTCATGTTGGAGGTGAAGTGAAGTGAAGTGAATTATATTTATATAGCGCTTTTCTCTAGTGACTCAAAGCGCTTTACATAGTGAAACCCAATATCTAAGTTACATTTAAACCAGTGTGGGTGGCACTGGGAGTAAGTGGGTAAAGTGTCTTGCCCAAGGACACAACGGCAGTGACTAGGATGGCGGAAGCGGGAATCGAACCTGGAACCCTCAGGTTCAACCTCTTGTGCTAATATACCGTATTTTTCGGACTATAAAGCGCACTTAAAATCCTTTAATTTTCTCAAAAATCGACAAAAATAACCCGGTGCGCCTAATGTACAGAATAATTCTGGCTGTGCTTACTGACATCGAAACAATTTTATTTGGTACATGGTGAAATCATAAGTGTGACCAGTAGATGGCAGTCACACATAAGAGATACATGCAGACTGCAATATGACACCAGTAAACAACACCAAAACTTTAAATTAGGGATGTCCGAATAATATCGTACTGCCGATATTATCGGCCCATAAATGCTTTAAAATGTAAAATCGGAAATTATCGGTATCGGTTTCAAAAAGTAAAATGTATGACTTTTTAAAACGCCGCTGTGTACACGGACGTAGGGAGAAGTACAGAGCGCCAATAAACCTTAAAGGCACTGCCTTTGCGTGCCGCCCCAATCACATAATATCTACGGCTTTTCACACACACAAGTGAATGCAATGCATACTTGGTCAACAGCCATACAGGTCACACTGTGTGGCCGTGTAAACAACTTTAATACTGTTACAAATATGCGCCACACTGTGAACCCACACCAAACAAGAATGACAAACACATTTCGGGAGAACATCCGCACCGTAACACAACATAAACACAACAGAACAAATACCCAGAACCCCTTGCAGCACTAACTCTTCCGGAACGCTACAATATAAACCCCCTGCTACTCCCTAACCCCCCCCCCCACACACACACACACCTAAACCCTGCCCACCCAACCCCCGCCCACCTCAACCTCCTCATGCTCTCTTTGTGACTTCAATAATAAATATGGCAGTGCCATGTTGGCATTTTTTTCCATACCTTGAGTTGATTTATTTTGGAAAACCTTGTTACATTGTTTAATGCATCCAGCACAACAAAATTAGGCATAATAATGTGTTAATTCTACGACTGTATATATCGGTATCGGTTGATATCAGAATCGGTAATTAAGAGTTGGACGATATCGGAATATCGGATATGGCCAAAAAGCCATTATCGGACATCTCTACTTTAAATGTTACCTTGAAAATAAAGAACAATACACACGGCACTCAAAAATCTGTCAAAATGTTTTAGTACGACTTTGAAGCCGCACCGCTTGATGGATTGTCGGCCCATTACGGCTACCGTAGTCGGAGATACGAGTATTATTATGGTGTGTGTATAAGGTAAGACATATTATCTGGCGTTTTGTTTCACATATTATGCAAAACCAACTTTTCTTACCTTCTGGTACCTGCTGATGTGTATTTTAGATCTGCATAAGTCCTGAAAATTTGCGCACGTCGTTACATAAAGTACGAATTAGAGTACTGCTAAATACTGATATCGATTGTGGTATCGTATCGATACAATCCTAATGACATACATCCCTAATGTTTACATAAATATATATATTTTTTTAATCACACGTTTGTGTCATTTTTGTTATTGTTTATAAACTCAGGAAATACGACCTGGACACAGTAGAACCTTGAACATGACCAATGTATGACCCTGTAACTACGTGGTATTGGATCGATGTCCAAGTGTGTAGTATCGCCAAAAACTTAGATAAAGCATCCAAACAACAGAATACATAAATGTTTATTACATTTTAACAGGAGTGTAGATAGAACATGTTAAAACAGAAATTAAATGAGTAAATGAGCTAGTAGATTAAAACTTTTTCTACCGCTTGTCCCTCTTAATTTTGACAAAATATTACTAACCAATAATGAAATATTTGTTGTGGTCCCCTTTATTTCGAAAAGTATTGAAACACCTGTCCCGATACAAAAAAATATAGACTTGGACTTAGACAAACTTTATTGATCCACAAGGGAAATCGTTCCACACAGTAGCTCAGTTACAAAGGATGGAAAGGGTAAGGATGGAAAGGGTAAGGCAGGTTTAAAACCTCTAAAGCAGTGGTTCTTAACCTGGGTTCGATCGAACCCTAGGGGTTCGGTGAGTCGGCTTCAGGGGTTCAGTGGAGACACACCCGACTCATCGTGTAAATAAAAACTTCTCCCTATCGACGTATTATGGATACCCCCAAACAACGTTCCCTCTAATTTTCCATCTGATTTGCAGGTATGTAATTTGTTGTGGTTAATGCATGGTTCATTTTGTGCACCAGTAAAAAAAACATAACTTTGTCTTGAATTTGAAAAAAAATAACATTTTATTTTTCACTAAAGAAAGGTTCGGTGAATGCGCATATGAAACTGGTGGGGTTCGGTACCTCCAACAAGGTTAAGAACCACTGCTCTAAAGGCTTAGTGGCCACATGCGTGGACAGCACCTTTAAGCTCTTATTTCCAAAATTGTGTCCCCAAAAGGGAAAAGCGGTAGAAAATGGATGGATGTATGGGTGTACACTACTGAATTGGGGTCTTATGGCCGCTTATGCGGACACTTATACTGCCATCTGGTGGTGTCAGAAGAGTATAACATACAATGGAATTTGGAGAAAAAAAGTGTAAAAATAAGAATTAGCATGTCACTAAACATGAAGTACACGTTTGTGTACTTATGGACTAAGTACATTATATCAAAAGATGATTCTTAGTTTTTATTCTAATTAGGGTCCAATAAGCCCAAATCACAAAGAGAAATAAAAAAAACATGTAAACAAACAGCTTGGGCCTTAGGAGATTAAAGTACACTAAATATGTACCATAGTAGCAATGTAAAATATAATATATACACTACCGTTCAAAAGTTTGAGGTCACATTGAAATGTCCTTATTTTTGAAGGAAAAGCACTGTACTTTTCAATGAAGATAACTTTAAACTAGTCTTAACTTTAAAGAAATACACTCTATACATTGCTAATGTGGTAAATGACTATTCTAGCTGCAAATGTCTGTTTTTTTGTGCAATATCTACATAGGTGTATAGAGGCCCATTTCCAGCAACTATCACTCCAGTGTTCTAATGGTACAATGTGTTTTCTCATTGGCTCAGAAGGCTAATTGATGATTAGAAAACCCTTGTGCAATCATGTTCACACCTGAAAACAGTTTAGATCGTTACAGAAGCTACAAAACTGACCTTCCTTTGAGCAGATTGAGTTTCTGGAGCATCACATTTGTGGGGTCAATTAAACGCTCAAAATGGCCAGAAAAAGAGAACTTTCATCTGAAACTCGACAGTCTATTCTTGTTCTTAGAAATGAAGGCTATTCCACAAAATTGTTTGGGTGACCCCAAACTTTTGTACGGTAGTGTATGTAATATTTACATATTATATATACAGTATATAACATATACTGATATATTATATTATATTTTAATTTGTATATAATATATAACAAATCCCAATTACCATGTACAATATTACAATATATGTAATATAGGTATCGTTACAACACTACTGTCATCATGTTGTTGTTTATAATGTGTAGTCCACATGATCCTATAGCCTATTTACTGAATGCCTGATGTCCATAGGTGGATATTTTAGGACTTGTCTTGATTACTTTTCTTGTTTTATTGCAGTTAGACTTCAGAAAAATGATGATCTTTATTCTAAGGCACTGAACAACAGATGCAGGGTGGGTAACAAAATGACTGTGGGAATAAAAAAAAAATCAATTGGTCCATTCAGTGAGTTCTGATAAGGTGTGTTATATTTGATCAAGTAAGGTGTGCGAGACACAAATCTATGCTAGACTATCACTTCATGCTGCAGGATCATTACTTTGTAAGCCAAGCTGCAAACAGTGAATCGATCCACGCAGATTTGTACCGGATACCAGGAAAATCAATGCCTGTTGGAGCTGTCGTGTTACAGTCGGATACATTTTGCTTTTTCCCCCGACCTTTAAGGAGCTAACGTCTGTGTTTATGATGTCTGATATTGGAAGAGCCTCCCTATTAAGCTCACTGATGTGCTCAAGTGGTTTTCTGCTCCTGCCTGAGTGAAATTACAGAACAAGTGCACAAGGGTTAATGCTTCCATCTGTTGGGGAATGGAAGAATTGCTATGATTTTTTTTTAGTACATATTCATTGACAAACCATCCATGAGTGTACCTTAGCAAATTAATAATATTAATGGATTGCATTTATATGGCACTTTTTCATATTTCAGATACCCAAAGCGCTTTTTAATGAGCCCTATTATTCATTCACTGGTAGATTACATCCGGAGCCACAGCTGCCCCCGGGGTGGACTGAGAGAAATGTGGCTGCCTCACCAAACATCGGGTCACATTCATATCAGCGCGGGCAGCCATTCCAAATTAATCACAATTTATAATGTATGCATTATTCGATATTACCGATATCACCAAATTTTAGGAGAAATACATATGTTTACATATATTAGCCGCACCGGACTATAAGTCGCATATAAATACCAGTATGAAGGATTTTGTCAATGTTTATTTACATACCTTAATTGTTTCCAAACGGTGCCTGTCACATGGCAGTAAAACGGCTGATCAAGCAAAACAGAAGTCATCGTCACAGAACCAATAGCTGCAGATGCTAGCTCTCCAATCAGCTAAACCAGGGGTCAGTCCAGGTACGGCCCACCAACGTCCGAAATCTGTCCCATGAATAGTCCCAAATTTAAAAAAAATTAAAATACAAAATTGATATATATATATATATATATATATATATATATATATATATATATATATATATATATATATATATATATATATATATATATATATATATATATTTTTTTTTTTTTTTTAAATTTGTTTTACTTATTTTATTTTATTTTATTTTATTTTATTTTTTTTAATTTTAATTTTAATTTTTTTTTATCAGAATTTTTTAAAATCTGTCCTTTCTAATCCATTTTCTACCGCTTGTTACTCTCTGTGTCTCCCAGCCGCTCAGGAAAATCAAAATGCCTAAAAATGCATTTTACCATCGATAACGTGACAATTGCGCGCTCTTTCAGTCACTTAGTGCGCGAGGAATATATATATATATTTTTTTATTTTCATTTATTTCTTTTTTTTATCATTATTTTTAAAAATCTGTCCTTTCTAATCCTTTTTGACCGTTTGTTACTCTCGGTGTCTCCTAGCCACTCAGGCAAATCATATTGCCTAAAAATGCATTTTCCCATCAATAACGTGACAAGTGCACACTCTTTCAGTCAATTAGTATGTGAATGTGTGAATGTGTGTGTGTGATTGGGTGAATGTGGAAAATAGTGTCAAAGCGCTTTGAGTTCCTTTAAAAAAAAAGGTAGTAAAGCGCTATACAAGTACGACCTATTTACCATTTACCATTAGTGCACGAGAAATAAATATATATATATATATATATATATATATATATATATATATATATATATATATATATATATATATATATATATATATATATATATATATATATATATATATATATATATATATATATATATATATACAGCCCGACCAGATTGTTTTAACCCAATGCTGCCCCCAAGTCAAAAAGTTTGGGTACCCCTGCGCTAAACAGACTCAATAACTCCACGATGACGTTACTTGTGAATTTACAAAACTGAAACAATACAAAAAGAATGTAATTGTAAGTTAATAACACTAACACAAACACTCGTATATGTGTTAGCATATTCGTTAATGCTAACGACGTTAGCTTCACTACATTACGATAGCATGTTCAAATATGCATGAAAAGACTCCTACAGCCATCACACACGGGACAGTTTAGTACGTAATAACTGTTTTAGTTATATTGTAAAACGTACAAACGTTGCTTGGAGTGATGAATGAAGAATATGTTCCGGGAAAAAACGTTATGGTCGTGTGTACAATTTACAACACTTCAAAAAGTACATATTCAACCTGCAGTGAGCGAACTCGCCCAAAAGATGGCGCCATAGCACAAACAATAACACACCATTTATGTGTCTCTATAGGTCTGTTTTGTATTCAACTATTCGTTAAATACAAAACATTGTGGCCATTAGCGAAAAACAATCAATAAATTAGATAAACCCTTTTATAAGCCGCAGGGTTCAAAGCGTTTGAAAAAAGTAGCGGTTTATAGTCTGGAAAATATGGTACATAGTTTTTTTTCACACTCATATAGAAAACAATCAAAAATGTCTTATAGCAGGGGTTTTTAAGGCCCAAGTTTCCACTACAGAGGGGCCTGGGGCCCACTCAAATATTGACACTGAATTAGTAATCTTACTATTTATTTTAATCGTATATCCAACATACTTACATTTTACAATCTTGTCAAATGATATGAAAACATGTGTTACTCACAAAGAATATACTTTTTTTTTTTAACCACATAAACCTCAGGCTTAGGTCTGGCTAATAAAAATAGGCACTAACCAAATATACTGCATCGGAAGGGACTCATAAATTACATATTATTGACATACAATTATGTAGTGTTAAGTAAATAAACTTTATATTGTTTTAAACTGTCAACAAAAGTGCAAATTAAAATACAGCTTCACCACTTTAGTCATATTTTTTTTGCGCTTAAGAAACCTTTTTCTGACTTCAGCGTCAGACTTTTTCTATTTGTTAGATCTTGTCATTACTGCCACAAGTGGTGGAAAAAGTGTATTACAACCGAGTGCCGCTGCGATCCATACAGACCGCAACTGAGAAACATCTATATTTTTGCTGGCCCTCCAGGGGGCGCTCGTAGCCCAACAATGGCCCTATGGTTAAGAAACACTGTCTTAAAGTATACGAAATGTTCCTATAATTGATGTTCTTTTTCCTCTCTCTCTTCTAGCTCCTTGGTAACACAGAGGTGGAAGCCCCAAAGGGAACAGAGGTCGTAAAGGACGCAGTGAGAAAGCTAAAGGTACAGGTTCGAGTCCAGACGCTTGCCTGGAGGAGCCTAAGTGTGTGTGTAGTGCAAGAGATTAGATTGAAACCTCGGAGCAAATGGTAGCTATGATAAATATGAGCCCTTCAGCTCCTGGCAAGGTGCCTTTGGAGTTTTTTTATTCATGTTATGCAGTCGGTCATGATATTAAAAAGCACCATCATGTACATAGCCTCATAGGTAACGTTATTGGTGGACCAACTTGGGCACCTGTCATGGTGCTTGAACATTACAAACTAATGGCGATGTTCAGAATGGCCTTAACCACCTCCCTGCACGCCAAGTAGGTGAAAAGGAGCCACATTGGAGGGCTTTTTTTAAATCGGTTATCGGGAACTATTCGTCAGTATTTTTGAATGTATTGGTGTGACATAATACTTCCTCATAAGAGCGGGATAATTATCAGTTCAATATTTACTTTGTGCCCCTACAGTAGTTATTGATCCTAAAAGAGACCTATGATGAATTTAATCTACATTTAAAACACCTCCTTGTGGTCCAGGTAATATGTATTAGATATGCATTTGTGGAAATGTTCCTCCACAGTCACTTTTATAACCCGTTTTTTTAGTTTGATTCCCATATTGCAAATGAAACCACGCCTCACCCTCTCCAAACGTATCATACTTTTGAAAGTACACACTTTAAATATATATTTTAGAGTCATTGCCATTTTTTTCCCAGACATGGTTTGAAATAAACTTCATAAACATTATGTAGATTCACCCGGTAACCACATCAGGTACACTTGCACACTTTGCAATAAAAAGCCGCTTTTAGCAGAATTTATGGAACTGCATGTCACAGTTAATATGCACATTGCACAAGTAAATGGAAATAATTATATATCCTACCTTTTTTGTGTTTTCTTATAGTTTTGACGAGGGTTGTACGATATACGATTGGTATAGTACCGCGATACTGAATCCTATTCGGTACTATACCGCCTCAACCCCACTATACACTGTAGATCACCGGTGTGACAATGCAAACAAATGCCATTGGTGGATCTACACCTGACATCCACTGTAATGATAGCAAGTACAGGAGCGTATCTAATCGATACAACTATGATTACATCGATATTTATTTAGTATTACAAAATCTTTTTTTTTTTTTTTTTAAATTTATATTATGTTTATAAACTCAGGAAATATGTCCCTGGACACATGAGGACTTTGAATATGACCAATGTATGATCCTGTAACAACTTGGTATCGGATTGATACCCAAATTTGTGGTATCATCCAAAACTAGTATAAACGTATCCAAACAACAGAAGAATAAGTGATTATTACATTTTAACAGAAGTGTAGATAGAACATGTTAAAAGAGAAAGTAAGCATATGTTAACAGTAAATGAACAAGTGGATTAATAATTCATTTTCTACCACTTGTCCTTAATAATTTTGACAAAATAATAGAATAGAAAATGACACAATATGTTCAGCAGCTAAATTAGGAACCTTTGTTTGTTTACTTACTACTAAAAGACAAGTTGTCTTGTATGTTCACTATTTTATTTAAGGACAAAATTGCAATAAGAAACTTATGTTTAATGTACCGTGAGATTTTTTGTTAAAATAAAGCCAATAAGGCCATTTTTTGTGGTCCCCTTTATTTAGAAAAGTATCGAAAACTATCGAAATACATTTCGGTACCGGTACCCTTACCAAAATATTGGTATGGGGACAACACTAGTTTTGACCTAATGTCTCAATAAGTCTGTTTACTTTGTGGTGATATCAAGACAGAGCCAAACAGTAAAACCCCACAAAAAGAGGCATCCAAAACTGCATGCAAGTTCACAACAAAACCTTATAATTTGACGCTAGAGATGTCCCGATCTGGATCATGGGATTGGATCAGGGCTGATATTTGCCTATTTTAACTAGTCGTTGATCGGCTGATGAGCTGTGTCCCACTTAGGGCCGCTATGATTTGACATTTAATTTGATTGATTTAATTAGAAATGATGTTTGTTTTTTTTTGTTTCTGCGCTAGATAGTTTGGCTGAACTGATTTGAGTTTTTCAGAATTAAAAGTGTTGAAATACGTTGTTTCCAACAATAATTTGGAATTTCAGACTGCCTTCCTGAGAAACCGGAGTATCTTAGATTCAGACAAACTTTATTGATCCACAAGGGAAATTGTTCCACACTGTAGCTCAGTTACAAAGGAAGGAAAGGATAAGGATGGAAAGGATAACGCACACAAGGGCACAAAATAAGAGCAAAAACAAAAAGGTATAAAGTAGACTAAAAATGTACCATAGTAGCAATATAAAACATAACCTATATGTAATATTTACATATCATATCAGTGTTTCCCACACATTCATTTATTCGTGGCGGCCCGCCACGAAAGAATTAAGGCCGCCACAAAACATTTTTTTTAAT
Organism: Entelurus aequoreus; assembly: GCF_033978785.1. Classification (NCBI taxonomy): domain Eukaryota; kingdom Metazoa; phylum Chordata; class Actinopteri; order Syngnathiformes; family Syngnathidae; genus Entelurus; species Entelurus aequoreus. The sequence goes on along the minus strand of NC_084743.1, from coordinate 21,096,119 downwards.
TTTTTTTTTCTTTTTTTTTCTTTTTATTTTTCTTTTTTTTAATTTAATTTAATTTTTTTTGTCCTGTCCAGCTTCTCAGGCAAATCATATAGTTGATGTAGATGCCCATATCGGCTGTTCAGATTTACTTTACAAAAGAGAAGTGTAGGATCAAGATTTTTGGAGCTCTTTGTTCAGTGGATCAGATGTTTGATGAAGCTTTGTGTCTATCTACCACCACTACTGTTTTCTGTTTATTTGTTACTGACTGTGGCAGGACACCTCTGCCTCTGTTTCACTTTATGTTGCTGGTAAATAATATGGTTGTAGTAGTAGGCTAAAGTTAAATTATTTAGTATGCACTAATTAAAGGGGCAGAGCTTTAAGAGACATTTTAGCTTTTATATTTTCTAAGATATATTTTTTGTAAGAACCACAATTAATAAATATATTTCAGTGAATAACTTATTGTTCAAATCTGTATATAAATATGTACATAAAGTGTTGTAATTATATTGTAAAATGGATGGATGGATGGATGGATGGACGTTTAAAACAAAACTGTTATTAATTAGTAAGTATACATTTTTTGAGCCTTTTTAGAGAAAATCATATCATTGTAGTAAATTATGCAAATTACTTGATGATGTCATGGTGGCCACGCCCATAGCCACGCCCCCACCGCCACAGGTATCTTGGCAGTTTATGGGAAACACTGCATATGTACAGTATATAATATATACTGATATGTTATATTATTATAGTATATTATATTTTTTATATCTTCCTTACAGCCGCTATTACTGGCTTATTTTAGCTGACAATACTGTCTATTTCTGATAAATTAACTGATATTTTTGCAGTTTCAGAGGCACATCAAAAAGTCAGAGGGACAGAAAACCCCAAAAGTGGAACTGCAGATTTCCATATATGGTGTGAAAATACTCGATTCCAAAACAAAGGTAAGTCCCGTGTAATCAACTTTGAATCCATTACTGACATTACACGGTTGGTGTGTTGTTTGGAAAAGTCAATTACTCTGTGCAAGTAGTCATGCAACGCCTCTATCCCGTTAATTAATCACGATATTGTGGGTTTGGTTTTCAGGATGTGCAGCATAACTGTCAGTTACACAGAATATCCTTCTGTGCAGATGACAAAACGGACAAAAGGATATTCACATTCATCTGCAAGGACTCGGAGTCAAACAAACACCTCTGCTTTGTGTTTGACAGCGAAAAGTGTGTAAGTGCCCCAGGTTTCGATTGGTGGACGTCTCAAGTTCAGGGTTCGTACGGGTGCTTAAAAACCTTGAAAACACTTGGATTTTAATGTTGTGTTTTCAAGGTTTGAAAAATGCTTGACTTTTGGGTGAAGTGCTTGTAAATGCTTAGAAATGTTCATCATATTTCTCGGCAGTCTGACTCAAAAGGCTAATTATAAAATGGAAAACAATTACATACGTTTCCTTAAAAATGAAAGCTACACGTCTGATCTTACATTAGCCCTTACATTAGGTTGTATATAGGGCTCTGTGTCGCCCCCAAGAGGACAGCGGTGCATCGGTCCATCATGCCGGGAGGTTGTCGTTTTAATGAACATTGGATGGATAATTATTAGTCCATTATTGGACTTGTTTGTACTGTGAAGGTCATGTAATGTATCATTTGTAACCTTTTTCGCAACTTAGAGCTGAGTTAATATGATTTTTTAGTTTTTACACAACATGGTTGTATGCATTTCTTGCTCTATTATTTTCGTTGTCTACTTCAGTGCTTTCCAACCACTGTGCGTGCCGCGGGATATTGTCTGGTGTGCCGTGGGAAATTATGCAACTTCACCTAATTGGTCCAAAAAATATTTTTTGCAAATCAATAATTATAATCTGCAAATAATGTGCCGTTGCTTAGTGTCTGTGCTGTGTAAAACTCGGCAGGGTAACCACGTAATACTCCATGTCAGTAGGTGGCAGCAGGTAGTTAATTGCTTTGTAAAAGTCGGAATGTGACGAGGATGGTTTGTTGAGATCCCAATATGCAGACCACATCGGGAAGCAGTGTGCAGGTAAAAAGGTATGTAATGCTTTAACCAAAAATTAACAAAAGGGAAAGGGAAAGGCAATGGCTATGCAAAACGAAAGTAAAACTGAACTGGCTACAAAGTAAACAGAAACAGAATGCTGGACGACAGCAAAAACTTACAGCGTCTACAAAGTACATCCGTTCTTGACATGACAATCAACAATGTCCACACAAAGAAGGATAGCAACAATGCAAATAGTCTTGCTTGCTAACACAAACTAGGTGTGCGGAATAGCGCTCAAAGGAAGACATGAAACTGCTACAGGAAAACACCAACAAAACAGGAAGGGCCACCAAAATAACAGCGCAAGACAAGAATTAAAACACTACACACAGGAAAACACCAACAAACTCAAAATAAGGCACGGCGACCTGGTGGAGTTTCCTTTTTTAACGTTTTCTGCTGGTGGTGTGCCTCCAGATTTTGTAATGAGAAAAATGTGCCTTGCTTCAAAAAAGGTTGAAAAACACTGGTCTACTTAACTTGTCTGGCTACCACAGTGAAAGCAAAAAAAGTAAACTTTTGTCTTTTTGTTCATTTGTTATCATAGCCACAGTTATAAGGCTAGATATGCTTAATGAAAGGTGACTGAGGTGTTGTGAAACAAACAAAAATATTTTCCTTTAATTTATTACCCTTATATTAATGTGGAACAGTTTTGTTAACAAATGAGTGAAATTGCAGTGTTTCCCACACATTCATTTATTTGTGGCGGCCCGCCACGAAAGAATTACGTCCGCCACAAATAAAAAAAATAAAAATATATATATTTTTTTTTGTCCTGTCCAGCTTCTCAGCTTCTATAGTTGATGTAGATGCCCATATAGGCTGTTCAGATTTAATTTACAAAAGAGAAGTGTAGGATACTTCTCTTGTTGCCTTATTTGTATTTGACCACTACTGTTTTCTGTTTATTTGTTACTGACTGTGGCAGGACACCTCTGCCTCTGTTTCACTTTATGTTGCTGGTAAATAATATGGTTGTAGTAGTAGGCTAAAGTTAAATTATTTAGTATGCACTAATTAAAGGGGCAGAGCTTTAAGAGACATTTTAGCTTTTATATTTTCTAAGATATATTTTTTGTAAGAACCACAATTGATAAATATATTTCAGTGAATAACTTATTGTTCAAATCTGTATATAAATATGTACATAAAGTGTTGTAATTATATTGTAAAATGGATGGATGGATGGACGTTTAAAACAAAACTGTTATTATTAATTAGTAAGTATACATTTTTTGAGCCTTTTTAGAGAAAATCATATCATTGTAGATAATTATGCAAATTACTCGATGATGTCACGGTGACCACGCCAATAGCCACGCCCATAGCCACGCCCCCACCACCACAGGTATCTTGGCAGTTTATGGGAAACACTGAATTGACATTTTGAGGGTGCGTGTATTTATATCACGTTATGCAGTTTACAAGCACAAATAGGGTGTGAATCAATCCGTGCTGGTCGATGTCATTGAGTGCTGTAAGTAAGAAAAAGAACAAGAAATGTGGAAAAACAACACAAATGGAGACACGTTAGCAAACATTAATGACATTGAATAGTCTACAGAAACACTGCTTCATTTTCTATGCTCCATTCAGTTAATGATAACTGCTGGTTCAATGTTAGGCTTAGGTTTTAGCAGATGTTCCTTATTTTTCCTACAGACAGCATTTGGTGACCTCAAACAACAAGGCTATGGATTGATTCACACTGGTTTTCACCTTTTTTGAAGGGTACTGGAAAAAATTTAAAATTGTGTGCACAATTCTACACGTCATAATTTGCTTTAGTGTGATAAAAGCAGCATTCATTTATTTCATCAACAGCAAAACTGATCAATGCTTGGATCAGAAGAATTCATCTTAAAACCCCCACTTGCATACAATCAGTGGGTCCTCTTGACAATCCACCACATTGAAACGGAAATGCAAATATATTTAAACAGTGTTTGCGTGTGTGTGGTTTCCTATACAAAACAAATACAATCATTATAAATAGAGATGTCCGATGATATCGGACTGCCGATATTATCGGCCGATAAATGCTTTAAAATGTAATATCGGAAAATATCGGTATCAAAAAATAAAATGTATGACTTTTTAAAACGCCGCTGTACAGAGTGGTACACGGACGTAGGGAGAAGTACAGAACAGTTGCGTCTCCCAGTCATACTTGCCAACCCTCCCGATTTTCCCGGGAGACTCCCGAATTTCAGTGCCCCTCCCGAAAATCTCCCGGGGCAACCATTCTTCCAAATTTCTCCTGATTTCCACCCAGACAACAATATTGGGGGCGTGCCTTTAAGGCACTTCCATTACGTGCCGGCCCGATCACATAATATCTACGGCTTTTCACACACACAAGTGAATGCAAAGCATACTTGGTCAACAGCCATACAGGTCACACTGATGGTGGCCGTATATAAACAACTTTAACACTGTTAGAAATATGCGCCACACTGTGAACCCACACCAAACAAGAATGACAAACACATTTCGGGAGAACATCCGCACCGTAACACAACATAAACACAACAGAACAAATACCCAGAATGCCTTGCAGCACTAACTCTTCCGGGACGCCACAATATACACCTCCCGCTACCCCCTCCACTCCCCCACCCCCTCTACCTCATATATATATATATATATATATATATATATATATATATATATATATATATATATATATATATATATATATATATATATATATATATATATATATATATATATATATATATATATATATATATACACATTCAGAATCAGAATCAGAAATACTTTATTAATCCCAGAGGGGAAATTAAAATTTAGAGGTTATTTTGAATATTTCTACCTTTGCACTTTTTTCCAAAACTGTGAATGTTACAGAATATAAGTGTGACTTATTTTGTTATACTGTCAAGCAGTGTTGGCGTTAACGCACTTTTTGTGCCTTTTTAACGCATTGAAATCACAAAGGAGGCAGATTTTTTGTGGCCCACAGCTAAAAATACTATTAAAATAAACAAAAACATAACAAAAGTGAAATAGAAAAGCTTAAAGGTGAAATGTAATTTAGAAAAAGTTGCAATGTTGACTAATAAAACAAAGCTGGGTTTTTTTCTTTCAAACTGTCATTGCTCAAAACATAATATTGAATCAAAATCAATGTTTTTATGAATTATTGACCTATGCAAGGTTCCGATTACTTCACATCAAATATTACACTTTGAAAAATATTTTTGGTGGAAGATTTTGCATATTTTGTGTGTTTGCCATAAAAAAACCTAGTTTTGTTTGACAAAAAAGGGCGAAAAAACAAACAAACAAAAAAACAACATAAAAAAAACTAAAACATTTTGAAATGAGGAATAGATGTGAAGTTGATGTAGACTCCAGGGATTTAAGCGTTAAATATAAAATGTATGTATGCCCTGGCACACCATTATCATCATTTCATGACCCAAGCAAAACACTTTTTACACTTTTATACTGAAATAAATACACCTACAACTTATTAAATAAAAACATAGGAAAAACTACCAGCAGTGGTAAAGTTTAGATCAGGGGTCCCCAAACTATGGCCCGCGGGCCGGATACGGCCCCCCAGCGTCCAAAATCCGGCCCGCGCGAAGTCCCAAGTTAAAAAAAATAAAAAATAACTACATTTATTTTTTATTTTTTATTATTATTATTTTTTTAATCTGTCCTTTTTAGTCCATTTTCTACCGTCTCCTAGCTACTCAGGCAAATCATATTGTCTAAAAATGCATTTTACCATCGATAAAGTGACATGCCGCAAGTGCACTCTTTAAGTCAATTGGTGCGCGAGGAATATATATGTATGTATAAATAAATATATATATATATATATAATATATATATATATATATATATATATACACACACATATATACACATATACATATGTACTAGGGATGTGCGTATCGATCCTGTGGTATCGATATATCGATACTCACACGCTACTCATTTGGCATCACTTTTCTGAAAAAAGTATCGATATAAACCAAAAAACGGCGTGTGGGGTGTGCAAGCATCACTTTCAGATGTTTTTGATGACTTACTTAACTTACTATGTGCTGGGACACCCCTGTACCTGGCAGAGTATAGAGCTGGCCCAGTCACGTCACAGGAGACAGCGAATGAGCGTCGTCAACGTGCAACACACACACAGCCAGCCGACAGCGTTGTTACTTTTCCTGAACTGCAATCTGAGTAAAGTGTGACGTGTGACGACATATCTCGAGTACACTAAACGTGTCAGACATTTTTGTAGATCATTTTTCCAAGTTCATTTTCTCAGGTAACTGTCTTTCGTATGCAGGTTGTGATAAGGAAATTATTGACTTTGCTTCAGAGAAGTGTTATACGTTTACTTCCACAAAGAGGTTTGAAACATAACATTGTTATGAATAAATGTTTTTTAAGCTTTTTCTACCAATACTTTTTTTTTGAGAAATAAGAAAAGTGAAAATGTGTATATTTTTGTTTACATTTAATTTATTTTTCATATTTATGTTATTTATTTTAATTTTACTTTTATTATATATTGACCATAATGAATGTGGTATAAATGGTCTGTATTTGTCTTGTGATTTGTCTTAAATAATAACAATAGTAATAATATTTTTGACTGACAAAAATTGCCAATAAGAAATTAATGGTATCGATATCGGTATCGGTATCGATGAAAATGCAAGAAAAAGTATCGGTATCGTATCGAATCCTAAAAGTGTGGTATCGCCCATCCCTAATATGTACACATATATACACATATATATATATATATATACATATATATATATATATACATATATATATACATATATATATATACACATATACACACACACACACACACACGCACACACACACACACACACACACACACATATATATATATATATATATATATATATATATATATATATATATATATATATATAGCCGGGCTATATATATCCAGCCCGGCCCCCAGCCAAATTGTTTTACCCCAATGCTACCCCGGAGTCAAAAAGTTTGGGGACCCCTGGTTTAGATCCATGAAGGAAAGAAGAAAGCGAATGAATGTTTATAACTGAATACATTTACATATGCATACAAATTTGTCTTATTTTTTTATTATTTATTTGAATTAATTAAGCAACGTTTATGACAACCTTTTTCCAAAACACAATATAGAATGTGAGATATAACAGGACAATGCATATACGTTTATCATTTGTTTTCAAAAAGCCTACAAAAAATTGGGACCGCAAAAATTTACAGTGGGACCCCATTTTTATGACTTGATTTTTATGACATTTTGAAAATTCCTAGCGCCAACACTGCTGTCAACAGAGGAGAAAAAATGCTTTATTTAAATAAATATGTTATTTATAAACCAAGTTCGAGTATCATTGGCATATTTTCACCGAGTCCCGGGCGGCCTTGGCGTGCTGCCCGCCTTGGCACGCATAAATGCGTCATCTTTTTGGGATTTCAGATTAGGGTCAGCCTAGTTTACATAAATGCACATAATTTAAACATCCCAACCCTAAGTAATGTAATGATTAATAGAATGTAAATAGCATTACAATAATAATTCTAAATTGTAAATTGGGGCTAACAAACATGTCCAATGCTACAAACAGGCCCCAATCAGGGTATGATGTTCAGCTAGCAGTTAGCTTGTGGACCTGATGCCAAACAGCCATTAGACTACAATAAAACTGACAAAATAAGTTACAATACAGTTTTAAGCGCACAACAAGTGATATTAAAGTATTTATAAAGTAACTCACTTTGTATCGACGCACACTGCCAATCAAACAATTGACATCGAAGTTCACCGTCACTTTCAGAGCTTGCTGATGTAATGATGTGTTCAAGGCCCCCTCCAGTGTCGTAAAAGTGAACTACACTCAAGCAACCCAATGACACAAAGGGAAAACAAGCGTTACATAGACAGTCTTTTGTACAAAAATTGATCTTGAAAGTCCTTAAAAAGTGCTCGGAAAAGGTGTACGAAGCCTGCCAGTTCATCCACCTAATTGCCAGCCTTCAATCGACTGTGTGGCATCTCGTTTAAATATCACTTCTGTTTTTGTCGCAGGCTGAAGAGATCACGCTAACCATCGGCCAGGCCTTCGACTTGGCCTACAAGAAGTTCCTGGAGTCGGGGGGTAAAGATGTGGAGACCAGAAAGCAGATTGGAAGTCTGCAGAAACGAGTATGTTCTTTCACCGTGTTTGGTGTTGTTAATGGGTGTAGTTGACGTTGACGTGCGCCGGCCACTAATTGGCCTTTAATGACGTGTCACTTGGGTGCTGGTGAATGTGAGTTCAGCTCGTTAGTTACCTTGTTTGGCTCAGCCATCATAAGTGGGTGGATGTTGATGAAATAAACCGCCTTAAGTGCCGTTATGTATGAAAGACCCCGTACACTTTGACGGCGTAGCTCTTATTAAATGATACTTGAAGAAGATCTAGTGTGGGTGCTCGGGTGTTGATGGGAAAAGCTAACTGGATAATTACACTTAAAAAGTCATTTCTGAAGGAAATGTGTAGAGGGACTTAATTAAAGGAGGAAGAAAAATGTCTGCGTAGAAAGTGTAATTAAGTCTTACATTAAGTTGAAGACTAATTTGTTTGGCTTTGAAATTGTTGCCATGGACACAAACTTTGTTGACAAAGTCTGATAATACCTGCTTAATATATTGTTTATTGAGGATCCCCATTAGCCGACGCACAAACGCCAGGCTAGTCTTCCTGGGGTCCTTTTCAAAAGTTCAAAGTAAAATAGTAATACAGAGATCCAGTTACAAAACATACACAAATCCAATTACAAATAAAAGAAGGGAAAAAGGAAAAGAAAAAGAAAATTCTCAAAATAATAAAATAAAATAACAGTACACAGATCCAGTTACAGAACATACGCAGATACAGTTACAATAAAAGAAAGGAAACAGGAAAAGAAAAATAAAATTCTCAAAATAATTAAAAAAAAATAACAGTACAGTAGAAACACTGGCCTACTGTATCATTAGGCCAGTGGTTGGAGGTACCGAACCCCACCAGTTTCATATGCGGATTCACCGAACCCGAACTGTAATCATAAAATGATGTTATTATATTAAAGAAATACTAATGAAGGTGTATTTTACAAACAGAAAGTTACAGGAATGTACACATGATCCCATGTTTACATCTCATTGTGCAACATGAGAATGTTTTAGTGAACTAAATGTGATATCTGAAAGGGATACACATTATTTCCAAAGCAGGACCCCCACCCAGACATACAATACTAGTACAAACCCCGTTTCCATATGAGTTGTAGGGATGTGCGTATCGATCCTGTGGTATCGATATATCGATACTCACACGCTACTCATTTGGCATCACTTTTCTGAAAAAAGTATCGATATAAACCAAAAAACGGCGTGTGGGGGGTGCAAGCATCACTTTCAGATGTTTTTGATGACTTACTTAACTTACTATGTGCTGGGACACCCCTGTACCTGGCAGAGTATAGAGCTGGCCCAGTCACGTGACAGGAGACAGCGAATGAGCGTCGTCAACGTGCAACACACACACAGCGATGCAGCCAGGCATATCCAGTGTTGTCCAATTGTTGACTTAAAACAGGCATTGTTTTTTGTTTTTTTTAGTAATGTTTACTGAATATTTTTGTTTAAATGATCATCCTAAATTCAAATAATTTCCACACAGGGGAATTTACTGTTAGTTGAAAATTGCTTGAGTATTTAAAACAAGATAAGAAAGAGATACAATTAGGAGATTCTTCATCTTTGCATTACAGTTTTATTTTTTTCCAAGAAAATCTTGAATATATGATTGAATGTGATTTTTGTTTTAATCTGTAACATGATTTCTTACATTTCGAAAACATTAGCCTATTTCATATTTCATTAATTGCTAATTATATCACAAACTTTAAAAAATAACTGCAGCTTCTTGCAATTCGGATTTGACTGTTAATTGGAAAGCCCTAATATTTAATTATTATTATATATAATATATAGTCATTATTGTATATAATATTGAATTTATTTTTCATATTTATGTTATTTATTTTAATTGTACTTTTATTATATATTGACCATAATAAATGTGGTATAAATGGTCTGTATTTGTCTTGTGATTTGTCTTAAATAATAACAATAGTAATATTTTTGACTGACAAAAAATTGCCAATAAGAAATTATTGGTATCGGTATCTGTATCGGTATCGATGAAAATGCAAGAAAAAGTATCGGTATCGTATCGAATCCTAAAAGTGTGGTATCGCCCATCCCTAATGAGTTGGGAAATTGTGTTAGATGTAAATATAAACGAAATACAATGATTTACAAATCCTTTTCAACCCATATTCAATTGAATGCACTACAAAGACAAGATATTTGATGTTCAAACTCATAAACTTAATTTTTTTTTTTGCAAATAATAATTAACTTAGAATTTCATGGCTGCAACACGTGCCAAAGTAGTTGGGAAAGGGCATGTTCACCACTGTGTTACATGGCCTTTCCTTTTAACAACACTCAGTAAACGTTTGGGAACTGAGGAGACACATTTTTGAAGCTTCTCAGGTGGAATTCTTTCCCATTCTTGCTTGATGTACAGCTTAAGTTGTTCAACAGTCCGGGGGTCTCCGTTGTGGTATTTTAGGCTTCATAATGCGCCACACATTTTCAATGGGAGACAGGTCTGGACTACAGGCAGGCCAGTCTAGTACCTGCACTCTTTTACTATGAAGCCACGTTGATGTAACATGTGGCTTGGCATTGTCTTGCTGAAATAAGCAGGGGCGTCCATGGTAACGTTGCTTGGATGGCAACATATGTTGCTCCAAAACCTGTATGTACCTTTCAGCATTAATGGCGCCTTCACAGATGTGTAAGTTACCCATGTCTTGGGCACTAATACACCCCCATACCATCACAGATGCTGGCTTTTCAACTTTGCGCCTAGAACAATCCGGATGGTTCTTTTCCTCTTTGGTCCGGAGGACACAACGTCCACAGTTTCCAAAAACCATTTGAAATGTGGACTCGTCAGACCACAGAACACTTTTCCACTTTGTATCAGTCCATCTTAGATGAGCTCAGGCCCAGCGAAGCCGACGGCGTTTCTGGGTGTTGTTGATAAACGGTTTTCGCCTTGCATAGGAGAGTTTTAACTTGCACTTACAGATGTAGCGACCAACTGTAGCTACTGACAGTGGGTTTCTGAAGTGTTCCTGAGCCCATGTGGTGATATCCTTTACACACTGATGTCGCTTGTTGATGCAGTACAGCCCGAGGGATCGACGGTCACGGGCTTAGCCGCTTACGTGCAGTGATTTCTCCAGATTCTCTGAACCCTTTGATGTTATTATGGACCGTAGATGGTGAAATCCCTAAATTCCTTGCAATAGCTGGTTGAGAAAGGTTTTTCTTAAACTGTTCAACAATTTGCTCACGCATTTGTTGACAAAGTGGTGACCCTCGCCCCATCCTTGTTTGTGAATGACTGAGCATTTCATGGAATCTACTTTTATACCCAATCATGGCACCCACCTGTTCCCAATTTGCCTGTTCACCTGTGGGATGTTCCAAATAAGTGTTTGACGAGCATTCCTCAACTTTATCAGTATTTATTGCCAGCTTTCCCAACTTCTTTGGCACGTGTTGCTGGCATCAAATTCTAAAGTTAATGATTATTTTCAAAAAAACAAATGTTTATCAGTTTGAACATCAAATATGTTGTCTTTGCAGCATATTCAACTGAATATGGCTTGAAAATGATTTGCAAATCATTGTATTCCGTTTATATTTACATCTAACACAATTTCCCAACTCATATGGAAACGGGGTTTGTACACAGCTCATGAAAAACAATATGTTATAGTCATTGTAAGTGGGCCAAAACACTTATATTACAAAATAATCTCATGGAAATGACTGCTGTCGTTTGATTACAATAATAAAACATTGAACTTGTTATTTAGTCAGGTTTGGGACAGGTGTGCTGCAGGTGTGGACTTGCTGCCGGTTGAAATGTTCACAAAGTTCTAATATTTCTGTTGTCAAAAAAGTCATACTTTGACAATGTTAGTTAATGTTCGCTGTGGTGTTAAACTGCACCTGAATGTCTTCTCATGCAGATTAAAGAGCTGGAAAACGAAAACTGCGACCTGAAGAAGCAACTTCAAGACCTGGAAGAGCACATGATGATAGCACACGTGCCGCCAGTAAGTGAGGCCGTGGTCGGCTAACCATGTCATCAATTCACTGCTTCACTCTATGACTAATACACTTCCTCTGCCATCTTTCTCTCAGCCGTTATATATAAATGCAGTTAATGAGGCGTACATGCTGCAGAGACCCTCTTCTCTCTTCTGGTGTCACGACATCAACTCCTATCTGGAAATCTCTTCCGTCACGCTCACCCCTATGAGCTCGCCAGAGTCCAACCTGTCTAGCGGACTACTAACTCCTCCGCCTGCCAAACCCACTTTCCTTCCTCCTAAACCTCCCGAGGGATGCAGCATCCCGAGACCCCGCGTAAACACCTTCTGCTTCTCTTATTATCTCCCCTGCGTTTTGCTGCTTGGTGTGTTTATTTACACGTACACCCACACTGACCATGACCGTGTCTGACACTTTTAAACAGGCAGGGAGCGTCTCCACGAAACCGCAGTCCACGGACGTTTTCGACATGGTCCCCTTTTCCCCCGTGACCCCGCTGGTGCCCACGCAAGTCAGCAACGGCTGCCCCCCACCTCCACCTACCACACCGCCGTCAAATATAGGTGTGACGCTCCTTTCATGCTCCATTTTTAAAAGGGGAACTGCACTTTTTTTTTAAATTTTGCTAACGTTTTTCTTTTTTATGTGCATTCTATATCTTAAAAAAAACATTAGCAAAAGTCAGCTAACAATGGAGTCAATTGTAGCTTCTCTATTCCACGATAAAGCCTTTTAAAAAAGATCCAAAAAACACCAACAATACTCCATTTACATCTGGTGACCTGCATATTAATCAGGTATTAGCAATATTGTTATTATAGGTGCTAACGCAGACAATCTATTTTTAGGTAGGCAGGTATTTAGGTCTTTATTGTTGTGGAAGTTGCCTCCTAGCAGCTCCACTGTCAGACACGGCATACTTGCCAACCTTGAGACCTTCGAATTCGGGAGATTGGGGGTGGGGGGGTGGGGTGTTGTTGAGGTGTAGGGGCGGCGTGGTTGGGGGCGGGGGTGTATATTGTAGCCCGGAAGAGTTACGGATGCAAGGGATTCTGGGTATTTGTTCTGTTATGTTTATGTTGTGTTACGGTGCGAATGTTCTCCCGAAATGTGTTTGTCTTTCTTGTTTGGTGTGAGTTCACAGTGTGGCGCATATTTGTAACAGTGTTAAAGTTGTTTATACGGTTACCCTCAGTGTGACCTGTATGGCTGTTGATCAAGTATGTCTTGCAGTGACTTGGCCAGCACGCTGTTTGTATGGTGAAAAAGCGGACGTGTCGACAGGTCACGGCATGCCCTTAATATTGTTGTCCGGGTGAAAATCGGGAGAAATTCGGGAGAATGGTTGGGAGGGGCACTGACATTCGGGAGTCTCCCGGAAAAATCGGGAGGGTTGGCAAGTATGACACACGGCACAGGAGCCAAGCGTGCAGGTCCCAACAAGGCCTCAAATAAACATCGGTTTTCAACAACAGTTTTCTCTCCAGCAGAACGCGACCTTTCAGTCACGTCCGTATCCTCTCTCCCTCTCTGCTCCCGGCCGCTTACTGTTAAAGACAACAGGTGATTAGATTAACACGTACCACCTGTGAAATCTAATCACCTGCCAGCTGTGTCTCGCTGTCAGCACCGCCCCGCCCCCGTCTGATGGTGCTCTGTCCTCAGCACCATGGACAGAGGCGGTGACCTTTGCTCCTGCAGGCATCTCCACAATTGTCATTGCACAAGTATAACGAAACTTTGTTTTCAGCACAAACCCGTTCAAGATTAGACAGACAAACAGTGTACAGGGTTACAGGACAGGAACGCTGATGGGTCGCCACAAGGCGCCCCGTAAAAATGGGAAAAAGTTAAATGCTGGGGAAGGAGTAAAAAAATACAATCTAGACGGGGCCCAGTCTGGAGTGGGAAAAAAAAACCTCCATAGCAAAGCACATGTAGATATTACAACATACATCTCGAGATATCTAGCAACAGAGGGGAGGGAGTGGGGGTCACGGTGGCAGGCTGCAGCTCTTCAGGCGCTGCCCATCCGTCCATCACCCCTAAGGGATTCGCGTCAAAGGGCGTTGGATGGATGTTTTAGCGGCGCATTGATCACAGACCACTACCTTATGCTGCTATATTGAGGCGGCGAGCTGCTGCAAGGCCTCTGAATTGGTAAATGTTCATTTTAAATAATAAATCATGCCTCTCACCTGGATTGCAGAAGGATGTGGACAACCAATTTAAATAGACAAGAAAAGACGCTCGTTTGCAGCAACTTTTTTAAAATTTTTGGTTAGGATTAGGACTAATTCTTCATCTAAACGGGAAGATATAAACATCCCATCAGTCGGCATCCCGGCGAGAGCAGACATTGTACAGTAATGGGTTGTTTTACTATGCTCCTAGTTTATATTTGTTCTTTAGCACTTGGCAATATTGCTACATGACGCTTAGTGTTTAACACAGCTTCTAAAACGTGTAGATCATCCTCCTTATGTTTCAGTTCAGTTCAGTTTCAGTTTATTTCGAACATGCAATGTAATGCATCACATATTTCCAGTTGTTTCGTTACAGCACGTCCGAAAAGGAGTAGTGAAGTGAATTATATTTATATAGCGCTTTTCTCTAGTGACTCAAAGCGCTTTTACATAGTGAAATCCAATATCTAAGTTACATTTAAAACCAGTGTGGGTGGCACTGGGTGTCTTGCCCAGGGACACAACGGCAGTGACTAGGATGGCGGAAGCGGGGATCGAACCTGGAACCCTCAAGTTGCTGGCACGGCCACGCTACACCGCCCCAGTAGGAAGAAGCTGAGTTTATTTAATCCTACCCGTTTTCATACCATAGCAATTTTATCCCATTTCCTTGTTCTCTGTAATAGAGCAGTGAATAAATAATAAATAAATAATATACCATAGTAAGTAAACAAATATTAAATACATAAATAATCTTTATCTAAAAAAAAACAAAAAAAAAACAAACCAAAAAAAAAAAAAAGATCCGTCCATCCATTTTCTACCTTTCGGGTGTTCATCATAATTCTTGTTCTGTGTACTTTGTGAACACTTGTAGTCTTAAACTGAATCATATTGGTGCTTTGTTAGATTTTTTTTGGGTTAATCCATTCCATAATTTAATTCCACAAATGGATATGCTAAAGGTTTTAAATGTTGTACGGGCATACCATTTTTTTTTTTTTATTTGATCTTCCTCATAGTTTATTCAGGCTAAAAAATACACGGTTCTGGATCGTCATTTGTCCCAAAGTGGTCTGTGTTGTCTCTCGTGAATTATGCCATGATTAGTAGTGTTGTTGTTAAAAGAAATGATGCGTCAGTGAAAATAATACGCTCAAAATGGGCAAAATACGTACATATTATATATTATTATGAATGTGCCTGTTACTACATTACATATACCGTATTTCCTTGAATAGCCGCAGGGGCGCTAATTAATTTAAAACCTGTCACTCCGGCGCTTACCAGAAGCCTGCGGGATGGCCAAGCATGCACTAATTATTTTAAAACCTCTTCTCACTCCGGCGCTTACCTTATCATGAAAAGCACATTTAATTTAAAAAAACGTATTATTGTCTTACCTTTAGGTATAAATGAGTCCATGCCAGCTCCTTTTGAAGAAAAGCATTGATATAGAAGTCTTCCTTATCTTTCTTCAGTTTTAAAAGTCTCTCTGTCTCGATGGAGATCTTTCTTTTAAGTATTACCTCCTGCTTCGATTGAAAGACTAGTTTAGAAAACTGTTTTATTCTAGATATGTAATCCTCCATGGTAAAAGTCCAAGCAAACAATGGCTGCGCACTCTTGCTGCCGGTTGTCTTCTTCTGCAGCACTCTTCTGCAGTACCAGCAGTCGCAAGAAGGATCACTAGCGCCCTCTACCACCAGGAGGCGGGAATCATTTAATGACTCATATTTGACCCGGCGGAAGTGCCAAGCATGCGCTAATTATTTTGCAAAACCAGTTTGACCCGGCTGTAATTCGAGGCATGCGAATACCATATTCCCGGCGCCAATTCAAGGAAATACGGTATGCTAACAGCGTGTATATAAAACCTTAATGGAGGTGTTTGCATGAAAAAGCGCAATAGAGCGACTCCTGTTGACTCCATTGTTAGCTGACTTTTGCTAGCGTTTATTTACTATTTAGAATGCATTAAAAAAAAATGTGATTGTGAATGTGAATTCCAAAAAAGTGCAGTTCCCCTCTAACAATATAACGCCATTTTTGAACGGATGCATTGACAGCCAGTGTGATGTTGATGTGCCGTCCGCAGCAAAAGACTTATTTGGCGCGGAACCTTTTGATCCGTTCACCTGTGGTGCCGCTGACTTCCCTCCTGATATTCAGTCAAAGTTGGACGAAATGCAGGTGAGTAAATACCGAGGCGTGAACTCAAAGCAGACTAGAGTCGCAATTTTATTGACTTGGGACTCGACTTGACAAGCACATATCATCCAAGACTTGCAACTTGACTTGGACTCTGACATCACTGACTTGGGATCTGACTGGGACTTTAGCATTGCAACATCATAAAGGCTTGAGAGATGAGGTGAGGTTGTTCAACTAATGTGTCCTCTGCAGTAATGTATACATTTATTTTAAAAGACAATATAACTATGAGTATGTTGCCCACACTGCAAAAACTGAAATCCAAGTAAGATGAAATATCTCAAATAAGGGTGATATTTGCTTATTTTCTGTCTGATAAGATAAGTCTTCTCACTAATCAGATTTTATGTTAGAGTGTTTTACTTGTTTTAAGGGTTTTGGTCCTAAATGATCTCAGTAAGATATTACAGCTTGTTGCTGAGATGTTATGACCTATATTGAGTAAAACATGCTTGAAACTAGAATATCAACTGTTGCAAAGCTGTGTCATCAACACTCACAAGTATAAAACTGCTTTTTTAAAGTAGTAATTTCTTACTTCAAGCGTGAAAAAAAAAATCATGATGCCGAGCTCATATCATTATGTCAAGATAATATTTTATATAATATTTTTCAACATATTGAGCAAAAAGGTCTCTTTTTTTCCTACCAAGAAAAGTGCACTTGTTATTAGTGAGAATATACTTATTTTAAGGTATTTTTGGGTTCATTGAGGTTAGCTAATTTTACTTGTTTTGGAAAGTCTTGACAAGCCGAATTTTTTTGTTCTATAGGCAGATAATTTTGCTTGGTTCAAATAAAATACCCCTAATTTTTATATATTTTTTCTTGTTTTTGAACACTGACTTTTTGCAGTGCACATGCTAATGTTCGCCAATTCATGTCTCTGCAACCACAAATCAATATCAAATGTAGTTTAATAATGGGTACCATTCACATTTGAAACGATACGGTACCGATTCCCGGTACCTTGATACAATCGTCCGTACTTCTGTGTGTTTATAAACATTGTTTTTGATAACACAATCCAATTTCTTATTGCAACATTTTAAAATGTAATCGTGTATCAATCAATGTTTATTTATACAGCCCTAAATCACAAGTGTCTCAAAGGGCTGCACAAGCCACAACGACATCCTCGGTTCAGATCCCACGTCAGGGCAAGGAAAAACTCAACCCAGTGGGATGTCAATGAGAAACCTTGGAGAGGACCGCAGATGTGGGCGACCCCCTCCCCCCCCCAGGTTAAGACAGCAATTGGTCCAATAGAAAAAAAATGCTAGGTATTTGGCGACACCTAGTGGTCACAATAATTCATTCAATTAAATTGCATGACATAACTATTTAATACCTGTTTATATTGACACATGTGCTGTTTTAGACTGCAACATTGATCAATTAGGGACACTTGTTACTAGAGATGTCCGATAATATCGGACTGCCTATATTATCGGCCGATAAATGCTTTAAAATGTAATATCGGAAATAGAGAACATACAAACCCTTTATTTATTAAGTCAAAAATATTAAAGTTCGGTAAATTGGTAAAATTGCAAACAGCTAAAATGATGTACAAAGCAAACTATAACCTGCTACCAAAGAATGAAAGAATTTACAACAATTCTTCTCTACTAAAGAGGAAAAATATAACCTTAGAGGAAAAAATAATTTAAAACATTTATATGCACGTACAACACTTAGAACTTTTAGCATATCAGTATGTGGAATTAAATTATGGAATGGATTAAGTAAAGAAGTTAAAAAATGTACTGATATGATCCAGTTAAAGAGGTTGTTCAAAATAATAGTACTTACAAAGTACCAAGAAGTAGAATTATGAGAAATACTCCCAAACTTATTGAAAATAAGATATTCTTCATCTCAGTATGTTAATAATGACTGAATTAATTAATTACATATTACAAAACTGTTGTGTATACTAATTCATAGATGTTATTTTATTTTATAAAAAGGTCAGTAAATGATTCTATATATTTGTAAACGCTCTGAAGTGGGAAAGGGGTAGGATTAAATAAGCTTTGCTTCTTCCTACTCCTTTTCGGGCATGATGTAAAATGAAATGATATGAAATTGTGTGATGTATTATGATGTAAGTGTGTTCATGTTCGAAATAAACTAAAGAAAAGAAAGAAATTATCGGTATCGGTTTCAAAAAGTTTTTTTTTTAAATTTATTTATTTTTGTCCTGTCTAGCTTCTCAGGCAAATCATATAGTTGATGTAGATGCCCATATTGGCTGTTCAGATTGAGCCCAGTTTATAATTTCCTGTTATACAGTATACAAGGCAGCCTTGCACTAAAGGAGGACTATGTTATTGTTTACTTTATTACTCTAGTATACTCTGGACTGAAGCTGTGTGCCTTCGTTGTTTTTGTAGCTGTTGTTTTGAGGCATGTTTAAAAAAAAATATAAAAAATAATGCACTTTGTGACTTCAATAATAAATATGGCAGTGCCATGTTGGCATTTTTTTCCATAACTTGAGTTGATTTATTTTGGAAAACCTTGTTACATTGTTTAATGCATCCAGCGGGGCATCACAACAAAATTAGGCATAATAAAGTGTTAATTCCACGACTGTATATATCGGTATCGTTTGATATCGGAATCAGTAATTAAGAGTTGGACAATATCGGAATATCGGATATCGGCAAAAAAGCCATTATCGGACATCTCTACTTGTTACGTATGTCTAGCTTGTTTGCTATCATGTGCTGAGCTGTTGTGTAGCTGCTCGTAGCCTATAGCATGTTTATTTTTGCAAACGATCTCACAAAAAATACAAGACCAGATCAAACTTGCGTGCTCTTTGACATGTTTAATGGCTGCCCAGCTTTGCGCAAGTAAACACCTCTGCATTTGACCCATCCCCTTGATCACCCCCTGGGAGGTGAGGGGAGCAGTGGGCAGCAGCGGTGGCCACGCCCGGGAATCATTTTCTTGCATCTGAGATTTTAGACACACGCTGATATCATCCGATACTTGATTTTGATTTGATTTTTTATTAAGGATCCCCATTAGCTGGTTGCCACAACAACCCACTAGTCTTCCCGGGGTCCACAAACTCAATACAATTACAAGTAAAAGCATTTAATTATAACTACACAATACAGAAAAAAAAATAAAAGCATCAGTAAGAAAACAAGCCAACACTTTACAGTCACAGAATAATAACTACCATATAAATATAACTACACAATACAAAACCAAACAAAAATCATCAACAAGCAAACTAATTTACAGACTCAGATAAAATATTACTTTCTTTTTTAAAAACCTGTTTACGTTCAATGCCGGTGAGAATTCGAAGCCGGTTATTCCAGAGCGATATAGATATATAAATAAAAGATTTCTTGTTTTCACTGATATCAAAGCGACATCCCGAGTCATACCAACGACTATAAAAATGGGACCTATTACCTCCCTGCTTGGCACTCAGCATCAAGGGTTGGAATTGGGGGTTAAATCACCAAAAATTATTACCGGGCGCGGCCACCGCTGCTGCCCACTGCTCCCCTCACCTCCGAGGGGGGTGATCAAGGGTGATGGGTCAAATGCAGAGAATAATTTCGCCACACCTAGTGTGTGTGCGACAATCATTGGTACTTTAAAAGGCCTACTGAAAGCCACTACTAGCGACCACGCAGTCTGATAGTTTATATATCAATGATGAAATCTTAACATTGCAACACATGCCAATACGGCCGGGTTAACTTATAAAGTGCAATTTTAAATTTCCCGCTAAACTTCCGGTTGAAAACGTCTATGTATGATGACGTATGCGCGTGACGTCAATCGTTGAAACGGAAGTATTCGGACCCCTTTGAATCCAATACAAAAAGCTCTGTTTTCATCTCAAAATTCCACAGTATTCTGGACATCTGTGTTGGTGAATCTTTTGCAATTTGTTTAATGAACAATGAAGACTGCAAAGAAGAAAGCTGTAGGTGGGATCGGTGTATTAGCGGCTGGCTGCAGCAACACAACCAGGAGGACTTTGAGATGGATAGCAGACGCGCTAGCCGCCGACCTCACCTTGACTTCCTCCGTCTCCGGGCCGCCGACCGCATCTATGATCGGGTGATGTCTTTCGTCGCTCCGTCGATCGCTGGAACGCAGGTGAGCACGGGTGTTGATGAGCAGATGAGGGCTGGCGTAGGTGGATAGCTAATGTTTTTAGCATAGCTCTGTGAGGTCCCGTTGCTAAGTTAGCTTCAATGGCGTCGTTAGCAACAGCATTGTTAATCTTCGCCAGCCTGGAAAGCATTAACCGTGTAGTTACATGTCCATGGTTTAATAGTATTGTTGATCTTCTGTCTATCCTTCCAGTCAGGGGTTTATTTCTTTTGTTTTTATCTGCATTCAAGCACGATGCTATCACATTAGCTTCGCCGATGTATTGTCGTGGAGATAAAAGTCACTGGGAATGTCCATTTCGCGTTCTCGACTCTCATTTTCAAGAGGATATAGTATCCGAGGTGGTTTAAAATACAAATCCGTGATCCACAATAGAAAAAGAAGAGAGTGTGGAATCCACCGAGCCAGCTTGTACCTAAGTTACGGTCAGAGCGAAAAAAGATACGTCCTGCACTGCACTCTAGTCCTTCACTCTCACGTTCCTCATCCACGAATCTTTCATCCTGGCTCAAATTAATGGGGTAATCGTCGCTTTCTCGGTCCGAATCTCTCTCGCTGCATTGTAAACAATGGGGAAATGTGAGGAGCCTTTCAGCCTGTGACGTCACGCTACTTCCGGTACAGGCAAGGCTTTTTTTTATCAGCGACCAAAAGTTGCAAACTTTATCGTCGATGTTCTCTACTAAATCCTTTCAGCAAAAATATGGCAATATCGCGAAACGATCAAGTATGACACATAGAATGGATCTGCTATCCCCGTTTAAATAAATAAAAAATATTTTCAGTAGGCCTTTAACTTTTAACTTAAATCAATATTGGATCGGGACACCCCAAATGTACAACCCACTGTTATTTTCTCACCGAGCTTCTTGTTGATGGTCTTGTGCAGGTCTACAATTACCCTTTGACAGGTCTTGCCCATCAATTCTGAGTATTTTCTTAAAAGTACTAATTTGTGTTTTTCACCGGCACAAAACTATTTTGAGTGGGTCAAATTTTTCGCAGGTTTTCAGGGGGATCGAATACTTATTTTGTGCATGTAATGTTATTATTTTAAACTAGTAAACACATTTTTACAAAATCAGGAGATCACATATTTGACTATTTTGAAGTCAAGGTGCTAAACTTCTGAACTCTGTATAACTAACCTCCATGGTGCACAGTGCCACTAGGTGGCAGTGTTGAACACTTTCCCTTTAAAGACCTTTTGCTAATTCTCCCATCTATCCTTCTGTCCTCTCCCTGTGCAGCGTCAAAGATGGTTGGTACATTTCTCTGCATGCGCTGTGTGATGCTGCAAGGGCTGCTTCGGTGTTTTGTAAGCATGCTGCTAACTTCCCATCGCTTTTTTTGTTCGAGCCGCACCTGCCATCAACCGATCGTTAACTCCCCAACGTC
>NC_084743.1:21056359-21068859 GCF_033978785.1 Entelurus aequoreus | reverse complement strand
TCATCACAAATATTTATAATCAAGGCTTAGGTCAGGCTGATTACAAAAATAAATACTAATCAAATATATTGGAAAAGAAGGGACTCCTAAAAACTTGTACAAATATACATAATACATACATTTACACAGTGCTAAAATATATACATTCTAACTAAATAATATATATATACCTGTATATGTCTATATATATATATATATATATATATTTTTTAATTTAATTTTTTTAATATTTACATATGTACCGTATTTCCTTGAATTGGCGCAGGGAATATAGTATTCGCACGTCTAGAATTACTGCCGGGTCAAACTCGTTTCTCAAAATAATTAACGCATGCTTGGCCTTATCGCCGGTTTATTATTGAAGCTGGATCAAATTCGTTTCGCAAAATATTAATTTTATTATCGCATGTCTATAATTTTCGCCGGGTCAAACTCGTTTCGCAAAATATTTAGCATATGGCTAGAACTTCCACCGGGTCAAATTCGTTACGTCACGAGTGACGCATCTGTCCTCATTTTCAAAATGGAGGAAGCTGCTTTCAGTAGTTTACAATCGCACAAAGGAAAAAAGATAAAGAGCTTTTCAGTAGGATTTAAGGTCCAAGCTATTGAATACCGGTACAGTATGCTAAAGAGAACAGTAAGCAGCTATGTTTTATTAATATACCGTAGCTGCGTGTGTGAAATACTGTATAAGTCATTAAATCACTCCCGCCTCCTGGTGGTAGAGGGCGCTGCCGCGCTAGTGATCCTTCTTGCGACTTCCTGTACTGCAGAAGAAGTGAACACACGCAGCAAGAGATTTATTTTTTCCCTCTGCCTGAACTTCTAACATGGAGGATCACATACAGGTATCTAAAATAAAACAGTTTTCTAAACTGGACTTTCAATCGAAGCAGGAGGTAATAATTAAAGGAATATCTCCATCGAAACAGAGACTTTTAAAACTGAAGAAAGAAAATAAGGAAGACTTCTATAAACAAGTTATCGATGCTTTTGGTCAGAAGGAGCTGCAAATGGACTCCATTTATAAGTACAGGTAAGACCATAATAACGTTTTTGTTAATTAAATGTGCTTTTCATGATGGTATGCTTACATCACACTCAAAGCGCACGCCTAAATTTTATGGATTCCTTTTGGTAAACGCCGGAGTGAGAAGAGGTTTTAAAATAATTACCGCATGCACGGCCATCCCGCCGGTTTCCGGTAAACGCAGGTGTGACAGGAGGTTTTAAATTAATTAACGCCCCTGCGGCTATTCAAGGAAATACGGTATATATATATATTTTTTATTTTATTTTTTTTATATTTACATATGTATGTATATATGTATGTTTGTATATATATATTTTTTAATGTACATATGTATGTATATATGTATGTTTATATATATATATATATATATATATATATATATATATATATATATATATATATATATATATATATATATATATATATATATACATAGTTATGCATATATATGTATGTTTATATATTTATATATATATGTATATATATATATATGTCATGTATGTATATATGTATGTATATATATATGTATTTTTTTTAATGTACATATGTATGTATATATATATGTTTATGTATGTTTATATATATATATATACATAGTTATTTATTTATATATATATATATATATATATATATATATATATATATATATATATATATGTATATATATATAAATATATATATATATATATATATGTATATATATATAAATAAATAAATAAAATAAATAAATATATATATATATGTATATATATATAAATATATATATATATATATATATATATATATATATATATATATATATATATATATATATATATATATATATATATATATATATATATATACATATATATTACAGTTTGTATCTTATATATACACAGTGCATCCTGAGAGTATTTACAGCGATTCACTTTTTCTACATTTTGTTATATTACAACCTTATTCCAAAATGGTATCAATTAATTTTTGTCCTCAAAATTCTACACACAATACCCCATAATGATAATTTGAAAATGTTTTTTTTTTAACTTGCAAATTCATAAAAAAATAAAATATCACATGTCATCAGACTTTTTGCTCAACACTTTGCTGATGCACCTTTGGCAGAAATTACAGCCTCAAATATTTTTGACTACGACGCCACGAGCTTGGCACACCCCTCTTTGGGCAGTTTCCCCCATTCCTCTCTGCATCACCTCTCAAGCTCCATCGGGTTGGATGAGAAGCGATGGTTTTTCTTCCGGGATGTCTCAGACCAAGAACACCCAAACCAGGCCGTAACGGCTGCCCGTCGTGATGGATGGGCTGAGCAGAGCTGGGAGCACTCAGACCCGTGACTATCTCAGATTATGGTCGCAAGTTGGACAACATCTCGGAGAAGCGTTCCACTCTGCAATGCGAATTTATGATCTGAGAACCAGAATAGACAATGAGACCTGACAAACCATTGGAATGTGTTTGTTCGCCCTAACCGAAGACAATCCTTATCTACAGTTCGGCTCCCTGTGCAACGGCCTTGGCAGGGTCATGCTGTAAACACCCCTGTGAGACCAGTGCAGCAAAATACGCTCTGAAAAGTCCGTCCCTCGTTCTTCAAAGACGCCTGGGATGTGGACTCCCGGCCTCCAGGCTTATAGACAAAACACGCACCCATAGACTACTGCACACATACGCACACATACCCCCCGCTTCAACGCTTCAACCCCTTGCGGTATGACGGCCTACCGAGCAGTGCCCTGGAGTTTTTTAGTTATGTGCTTATTTTTTTTCCAGAGGTTTTTTTTTTTCCAGGTCTCAAACTGAGCCCCCCCTCCCATAGTAGCTTAGTTTGGGAGCTGCTTTTTTCCCCTCCTCCTCCCTCCACTCCCCCAATGTCTTACCTTTATTTTCCTACCTTTTTTTACACGTTGCATCCCTGTGGCGAGTCATCCGTCTTCCTGTTCTTCCTGTAACAAGATATTGTATGTCTGCTCATTGACGGTTGTACCAAAAACTAATATTGTTGTACTTTTTTTTAAAGTAAAATGACAATAAAGACCTACAGTCAGGAAATATAGCCTGTGGGTGATCATTTTGCAATGCGGTCTGCAGAAAATTATGGAAAGCGCCACTCTGCATAGCAACTGATGCTGTTGATAAAGTTGGAATTTTAAGATAATCAACACTCTACTGCCGTCTGGCGGCTAAAGCGGGTAGTGCACGCCCCAATTCGTCACGTTTCATGTGTCAGGTAAATCGCAAATATGAATACCCTTCCTATTCTAGTCTATTATGTGCTGTACATCATATTTTTGCAGTTATGGACACATTTGACGCTTGAATCCCTTGGATGGCTGAGTCGCGCTTATACCATGAATTGATTAACGTGGACCCCGACTTAAACAAGTTGAAAAATGTATTCGGGTGTTACCATTGAGTGGTCAATTGTACGGAATATGTACTGTACTGTGCAATCTACTAATAAACGTTTCAATCAATAAAAAAAAAACCAGCAGCCAGCCTCCGTAGCTCCCACTCATTTCCCTCTGTTGCAAGTTTTGTTGATTCTATGTAACATGTTTATGTGTGCTATGGTTATGAGGTTTTTTTCCTTGGCCTCAGTCTGGACCTCTCTGGAGTCCAGACTTTTTGACTGAATATATTTTATACTCCCCCTCAGGGATTAACCTCTTAAGGCCCAAGCTGTTTGTTTACATGCTTTTTTTTTTCCTCTTTGCTATTTGGGCTTATTGGACCCTAATTAGAATAAAAAACTAAGAATCATCTTTTTATATGATGTACTTAGTCCATAAGTACACAAACGTGTACTTCATGTTTAGTGGCATGCTAATTCTTATTTTTACACTTTTTTTTTCCAAATTCCATTGTATGTTATACTCTTCTGACACCACCAGATGGCAGTATAAGTGTCCACATAAGCGGCCATAAGACCCCAATTCAGTGGTGTACACAATTTTGGAAATAAGAGCTAAAAGGTGTTGTCCACGCATGTGGCCAATAAGGCCTTTAGAGGTTAATAAAGTATTTCTGAATTTGAATCTAAATCTGATTTCTGGTCATCTGAAAGAAACACAGCCGGTAGAAAAGTAGTTGCAAAGTTTATTTCAAAGGATGAAACTCAAAATGCATCCAGTGTGAAAAATGGTGTCGTCCTTTCTGGGATGTATCAGGCAGAAAAGTACAAAATAAAAAAAATAAAAAAATGTATAATAAATATACTAGAATAAGCACCAAATGACCATGACGGCACATTCAACAATTCAAGTTACAAAAAAAAAAACACTACACTTTGTCACTTTGTACGGAGCCCCTAAAGGGACATGGGGGAAAACATTGTTTTTATAATTTTTTATTTGTTTTTTTTTTTTTTTTAGACATGTATCTCGTGCACACGAGAAACTATCTTGTGCGCACGAGGAACTTTTTATAAAGTTATACAAAAAAACTTTATATAAAGTTATGAAAGTTTTTTTATAACTTTATAAAAAGTTTCTCGTGCGCGCGAGATACATGTCTAAAAAAAAATGTATTTTTATTTTTTAAATTTATTTTTATAACTTTATAAAAAGTTTCTCGTGCGCACGATAAAGTTTCTCGTGTGCACGAGATAGTTTCTTGTGCGCACGAGATACATGTCTAAAAAAAATAAATTAAAAAATTATAAAAATAAAAATTTCCCCCATGTCCTTTTAGGGGCTCTGTAATTTTGTGTGCAAAATGACAAAATAATAAAAAAACCTTCCTAAATTAGTATGACACGAGTTTGGCAGATTAACACGCAGTTTGTTTAATTTGTTGCATAGCAAGAGATACAAAGCAAACAGCCACCTCTTCTTGTATAAGAGGAATTAAATGGAGAGAATATATTATATTGAGATGGGGAATCGGCATGCATAAAAAAAAAAGAATAATCGTCGCTACCTTTTAAGGTTCCATATTGCAAGATTGTAAAAGTTACAAAGCCTCACACACACAAACACACACACACACACACACACACGACTCACACTAAGGTGATATTCACCTCTCCATCCTGAGACAGAAAGATCTTTATTGGCATCCCTTGGACTAGTAAGTGTTCAACACAGCACCTTTTACACGTTGCGTCACATCCTCGTGACGAGGTAGCTAACAGGAAACGTCAATCTCTCATACAAACCGTGGGTCATAAAAAATACTTTTTTTTTTTTTGGGGGGGTCCATCACTTAAGCACGAAAAACGTTGAATTTTAGCACTTTTTTTAACCAAGTCCGACAACAAAACTTACGCCGTGATTCGTGGTTGGACCCGATCGTACGAGTCGATTCCGAACATTCGTCTTAACTAAATCTTGAGTTGAAAGGCACAATAAATATCTTGCCGCAGGGCCAGAACAGTCCTCAGTACTCGTATGTACAATCAGGACACCTTCTCAGTTCAATCAGGAGTGCCAACCCGTGACGTTCTTTACAAGAAGCACACTGGCCCGATGTCGATGCCGAACTCTTGATTTGGGCCGCCAATGTCCACGGGGGCGATATCCAAAATGGGAAGTCTGGCGGTTTTCTGTGTCCTGTACTCAAACACCGTCTTGCCCCAGTTGCCGTTCGCCTGCTGTTGGAAGAGACGAGGTAAAAGGTCAGTGTCGTCAACGTCGCTCATCGTTTTCAAAGCTCAACTTGAGGTCATCCGAAAAGTGCAAAGACTTTGACAGGTGTGACGGCAACATCGTCTCCGATGTTTCTCCGAGCCTCGCTGTTCAAAGTTGAACTTTGATAATGGCAATAAATCGATTCGGCAGGTTGAGGCAATGTATAGTTAATAAAGTAGTGTTCGGGGTTGCAGCACGATTGGCAGATCAGCTGGCAAAGCAGATGCTAACACAAGAGAAGCTCAGAGAGATACTTCTCGGTAAGACAGAAGCAAACGCATTCATTTAAGGAAGTATTTTGAAGGAGTGGCATACCGAACACAGTAGGAGCGGGAAGAACTGTAAGGGGGAGCACAAAAGAGGACGACTTTTGGAAGATGGAAGACGACTTCCATAGACTAAACACTACTGCCTTCTAATGTCTGGGAATTGCAACTGCATGCACATTTTACAATATGATACTCGCAAATGAGACTCAAAAAAGGAATGGTGTAACAACTAGACAGCACAATTTTCAATATCAACTCAGTTTTAAATACATTGCATTATTAAACAAATGAACATTTAATAACACAAACACGCACAAAAGTACCAAAAATTAAGTATCGGTTTCCAGATAGCGGTAGATTGCACCATATTGATTCAAATATGAAAGGTAACCGTTCCTACTGACCTTTGTCAATTATTTCTACTAAGTAGGATTTATTCATTATAAATGAAATATTTCCATAACAAGAGAGATCCTTCTCAGTAAGACAGAAGCAAACGCATTAATTGAAGGAAATTTTTTTGAAAGAGTGGCATCTACATTCGCATGCAATACAGAACACAGTAGGAGCGGGAAGAACTGTAAGGGGGAGCACAAAAGAGGACGACTTTTGGAAGATGGAAGACGACTTCCATAGACTAAACACTACTGCCATCTAATGTGTGGGAATTGCACCTGCATGCAAATTTTACAATATGATACTCGCAAATGAGACTCAAAAAAGGAATGGTATAACAATTGGACAGCACAATTTTCAATATCAACTCAGTTTTAAATGTTAGATTAATAAATGCATTGCATTACTCAACAAATGAACATTTAATAACACATAAACATGCACAAAAGTACCAAAAATGAAGTATTGGTTTCCAGGTAGCGGTAGATTGCACCATATCGATTCAAATATGAAAGGTACCCGTTTCTACTGACCTTCGTCAATTATTTCTACTTAGTAGGATTTATTCATTATAAATGAAATATTTCCATAACAAGAGAGATATTTCTTAGTAAGACAGAAGCAAACGCATTAATTGAAGGAAATATTTTAAAGGAGTGGCATCTATATTGGGACATGAGTACAACGGGAAGACACTCGCATGCAATACAGAACACAGTAGGAGCGGGAAGAACTGTAAGGGGGAGCACAAAAGAGGACTACTTTTAGAAGATGGAAGACGACTTCCATAGACTAAACACTACTGCCATCTAATGTCAGGGAATTTCGACTGCATGCGATTTTTACAATGTGATACTCGCAAATGAGACTCAAAAAAGGAATGGTGCAACAACTAGACAGCACAATTTTCAATATCAGCTCAGTTTTAAATGTTAGATTAAAAAATGCATTGTATTACTCAACAAATGAACATTTAATAACACATAAACACGCACAAAAGTACAGAAAATGAAGTATTGGTTTCCAGATAGCGGTAGATTGCACCATATCGATTCAAATATGAAAGGTACCCGTTTCTACTGACCTTCGTCAATTATTTCTACTTAGTAGGATTTATTCATTATAAATGAAATATTTTCATAACAAGAGAGATACTTCTCAGTAAGACAGAAGCAAACGCATTAATTGAAGGAAATATTTTGAAGGAGTGGCATCTACATTGGGACATGAGTACAACGGGAAGACACTCGCATGCAATACAGAACACAGTAGGAGCGGGAAGAACTGTAAGGGGGAGCACAAAAGAGGACGACTTTTGAAAGATGGAAGACGACTTCCATAGACTAAACACTACTGCCTTCTAATGTCTGGGAATTGCAACTGCATGCACATTTTACAATATGATACTCGCAAATGAGACTCAAAAAAGGAATGGTGTAACAACTGGACAGCACAATTTTCAATATCAACTCAGTTTTAAATACATTGTATTATTAAACAAATAAACATTTAATAACAAAAACACGCACAAAAGTACCAAAAATTAAGTATCGGTTTCCAGATAGCGGTAGATTGCACCATATTGATTCAAATATGAAAGGTAACCGTTCCTACTGACCTTTGTCAATTATTTCTACTAAGTAGGATTTATTCATTATAAATGAAATATTTCCATAACAAGAGAGATACTTCTCAGTAAGACAGAAGCAAACGCATTAATTGAAGGAAATATTTTTGAAAGAGTGGCATCTACATTCGCATGCAATACAGAACACAGTAGGAGCGGGAAGAACTGTAAGGGGGAGCACAAAAGAGGACGACTTTTGGAAGATGGAAGACGACTTCCATCTAATGTCCGGGAATTGCAACTGCATGCAGATTTTTACAATGTGATACTCGCAAATGAGACTCAAAAAAGGAATGGTGTACAACTATACAGCACAATTTTCAATATCAACTCAGTTTTAAATGTTAGATAAATAAATGCATTGTATTACTCAACAAATGAACATTTAATAAAACATAAACACGCACAAAAGTACCAAAAATGAAGTGTTCGTTTCCAGATAGTGGTAGATTTTACCACATTGATTCAAATATGAAAGGTACCCGTTCCTACTGACCTTTGTCAATTATTTCTACTAAGTAGGATTTATTCATTATAAATGAAATAGTTTCATAACAAGAGAGATACTTCTCAGTAAGACAGAAGCAAACGCATTAATTGAAGGAAATATTTTGAAGAAGTGGCATCTACATTGGGACATGAGTACAACGGGAAGACACTCGCATGCAATACAGAACACAGTAGGAGCGGGAAGAACTGTAAGGGGGAGCACAAAAGAGGACGACTTTTGAAAGATGGAAGACGACTTCCATAGACTAAACACTACTGCCATCTAATGTATAGGAATTGCAACTGCATGCAAATTTTACAATAATGATCAAAAAAGGAATGGTATAACAACTAGACAGCACAATTTTCAATATCAGTTCAGTTTTAAATGTTAGATTAATAAATACATTGTATTATTTAACAAATGAACATTTAATAACACATAAACATGCACAAAAGTACCGAAAATGAAGTATTGGTTTCCAGGTAGCGGTAGATTGCACCATATTGATTCAAATATGTAAGGTAACCGTTCCTACTGACCTTTGTCAATTTTTAAATTATTCATTATAAATGTAATATTTTCACTCGATTTGAATTATATTTTGGCCAAACCGGGCATAAAAATCCTGAATTTTTTCAAGGGCGTTAAAACATTTTGTAATTCTTTTTTTTTTTTGCTGAAATTTATAAAAAAACTTCCGTCATAAATAAAACTATCAAAGTAGGGATGTTTTATTTTCCTATATTGACCCTTCTGATTGACGTTTGATCGGAGAATATCACATGCTTTCATTTATAAAATGTATGCTAATTGAAAACTGACATTTGATCAAAGGAAAAAAAACAATACATATTCGGTGTTATTGTTTGGGGTTGAAGTTGATTGAGAGACGGATCTGAGCAAAAATATTTGTATGCCTTAAAAAATACAGGAGTATTTTTATTGAAATAACTTTAAATTTATAAATAAAAGGTTTCTCAGCTTTTTTGCCATTAAGTTTCATATAAAGCGTGGAATTTATGTACGAACTTTTCGATTTACGAACCACAGTCCAAATAAAAACACGTACGAAACTTTTCCCTGTGAACCAGCGTTTCATGCACCCATTGTGTGCCTGCAGTGCAGCCATTTTGTGCCCGGCAGCACATACATTTTGGACGGGCTGATTAAACT
The DNA here is from genome assembly GCF_033978785.1 of Entelurus aequoreus. Classification (NCBI taxonomy): domain Eukaryota; kingdom Metazoa; phylum Chordata; class Actinopteri; order Syngnathiformes; family Syngnathidae; genus Entelurus; species Entelurus aequoreus. The sequence continues at coordinate 21,059,234 of NC_084743.1, read as the reverse complement.
ACTTGTTGTTAATTGTGTGCTTTTCAAGTCTTTTTCAGCCTTTTTTACAGCACGTTTCTAGTTTTGCCAGCTCAACGGGAGTCCAAAGAAAACAACGAACAAACCATGTGTGGGTTTTTTGGTCGATTTGAGCTGGAACTTACTGAGCAGGAGTCCTCCACGACTGTGTATCTGAAGCGGTTGTTTCCCTCTGCTTTGAGCTCCAGGTCGTTGGAAGCTTTGAGGACCACGGCCTTCTTCAAGTTGCCCGCTTTCTGGTCTTTGTAGCCCACTGAGTTCTTGCAGTGGTACGTAATGGACTGAGAGGCTTCTTTGGACAGCAGGCGAATGAAGGTCATCTGGACGGTGATGGTGTTTGCGGTCTGATCTTTGCTGCCGTAGGTGAACTACGAAGACAAACAACATGGAAGTCCTTAGAAACTAAAGTCTTCAAAATATTACAAACATTTGTTCAAATGTCAGCGCTCACGTGTGGTCCTCTGATGATGTCGGCGTTAAACCACACAGCTTTGTTCCTGGAAGAGCTCCCCCAGTTTTTACGAGGTATGCTGGGCGGGCTGGCAGAGATGCAGGTCTCTCCGGTTTCCAGGTTGCAGTGGACTTTGATGGCGTCCTCGGCAGTGCCTTGGTTGGGATCGACCCAGTATTCTCCTGCACGGAGTGAACGGGGGAAACATTCATGAGTGACATCATGTCGTCACGTTTGAGTTTAGTTCTCTGCTGAGGTAATCGCTTAGGGCCCCCCATGCAGGCACAAGACATTGATACAACGTTGATTATACGTACATGGCCTTTAAAACTGACTTTGAAACATCGTTGCAAAAAAGTTGTATTTGTAAATTGAGACAACGTTGGTGCCTAATGTTGGATCCACAATGTTGGTTGGGAAATGACCACATTCCAATGGTCAAATCAACGTCACAACCTGACATTGATTATACGTCGTCAAAAAGCATGTTTCAACGTTGTGTTTGGGTTGTAGAATTTTGGTCGAGAAATGACCAAAATTCAGTGGTCAAATTAACGTTACAACCTGACATCGTATTAAACGTCGTCAAAAAGCATGTTGTTTCAATGTTGTATTCCAAATTTCAATGGTCAAATCAACGTAAGAACCCAGCATTGATTAAACGTCGTCAAAAAGTATGTTGTTTCAACGTTGTATTTGTGTTGTAAAATGTTTGTTGGTTGGGAAATGACCACATTTCAGTGGTCAAATCCACATCACAACCTGACATTGAATAAACGTTGTCGAAAAACATGTTTCAACGTTGCATTTGTGTTGCAAAATATTGGTTGGTAAAAGACCAAATTTCAATGGTCAAATCAACGTCAGAACCCAGCATTGATTAAACGTCGTTAAAAAGCATGTTGTTTCAATGTTGTATTTGTGTTGTAGAGTTTTGGTTGGTTAATGTAATGACCAAAATTCAATGGTCAAATCAACGTCACAACCCAGCATTGATTAAACATCGGCAAAAAGCATGTTGTTTCAGAGTTGTAATTGTGTTGTAGAATTTTGGTTGAAAATTGACCAAATTTCAATGGTCGAATCAACATCAGAACCCAACATTGATTAAACGTCAAAAAGCATGTTGTTTCAACGTTTTATTTGTGTTGTAGAATTTTGGTTTGGAACTTACCAAATTTGAATGGTCAAATCAATGTTACAATTTGAAATGGAATAAACGTTGTCGAAAAACATGTTGTTTCAACGTTGTATTTGTGTTGCAAAATATTGGTTGGTAAAAGGCCAAATTTCAATGGTCAAATTAACGTCAGAAGCCAACATTGATTAAACGTCATCAAAAAGCCATGTAGTTTCAACGTTGTATTTGTGTTGTCGAATTTTGGTTGGGAAATGACCAAAATTCAATAGTCAAATCAACGTCACAATCTGACATGGATTAAACGTCGTCAAAAAGCATGTTGTTTCAACGTTTTATTTGTGTTGTAGAATTTTGGTTGGGAAATGACCAAAATTCAATAGTCAAATCAGCGTCACAACTTGACATTGATTAAACGTTGTCAAAAAAAGCATGTTGTTTCAACGTTGTATTTGTGTTGTAAAACGTTGGTTGGTTAATGACCAAATTTCAATGGTCAAATCAACGTCAGAACCCAACATTAATTAAACGTCATCAAAAAGCATGTTGTTTCAACGTTGTGTTTATGTTGTAGAATTTTGGTTGGGAAATGACCAAAATTCTATAGTCAAATCAATGTCACAACCCAGCATTGATTAAACGTTGTCAAAAAGCATGTTGTTTCAACGTTGTATTTGTGTTGTAAAACGTTGGTTGGGAAATGACCAAATTTCAATGGTAAAATCAACGTCAGAAACCAACATTGATTAAACGTCATCAAAAAGCATGTTGTTTCAACATTGTATTTGTGTTGTAGAGTTTTGGTTGGTTAATGACCAAATTTCAATGGTAAAATTAACGTCAGAACCCAACATTATTAAACGTTGTCAAAAAGCATGTTGTTTTAGCGTTATATTTGTGTTGTAGAATATTGGTTGGGAAATGACCAAATTTCAATGGTCAAATCAACATCAGAACCCAACATTGATTAAACGTCAAAAAGCATGTTGTTTCAACGTTTTATTTGTGTTGTAGAATTTTGGTTTGGAACTTACCAAATTTGAATGGTCAAATCAATGTTACAATTTGAAATGGAATAAACGTTGTCGAAAAACATGTTGTTTCAACGTTGTATTTGTGTTGCAAAATATTGGTTGGTAAAAGGCCAAATTTCAATGGTCAAATTAACGTCAGAAGCCAACATTGATTAAACGTCATCAAAAAGCCATGTAGTTTCAACGTTGTATTTGTGTTGTCGAATTTTGGTTGGGAAATGACCAAAATTCAAT
>NC_084743.1:21008859-21046359 GCF_033978785.1 Entelurus aequoreus | reverse complement strand
GAGCCAAGTGTTTTTTTGAGGTGGTAATTGGTGAATAAAGTTGGAGAACCACTGATTTACGGTCAATAATTTGTCCTTGTAAGCGAACCAGTCAAGGACTGTACATCAAGCACTTAAAATCCCAATCCCAAGAACAAAAAACGGTGGCTAACAATGCAGCTAAAGGGCGTACACTGTTTCGTCCATAAAGCCCTCTTAAAAAAAAGCATCCAAAAACCGCCAACAATACTCCATTTACATCTTGTCACCTGAATATTAACAAATTATTAGCAATATTGTTATTACAAGGACTTACGCAGACAAACAATTTTTTAGCGGTGCCCAGCATGGATGAATACAACAGACAAGTCATTGTTTTGTCTGCTCGCGGAATACAAACATCCTAATCTACGATTTGACTCCCTCGAATGGCCTTGACGCTGTGAAAACAGGACCAGGCTGTTCTGAAAAACACCCCCGAGGACACCTCAATAAAGGACGCGTTTGACCTCCCTCCCTCCTCAACGACACCTGGAGTCGAACTTTTGCAGATCGGCCTCAGTCTATAAAAAACATTACATCATCACACCCAAGATAATTGGGCACACACGCACACAAAGCTGCAACTGTTTAGCGCACAGCTTCTAAAACGTGTAGATCATCCTCCTTATATTCAGGCTCAAAAGAAGAAGGTTTAGATCATAATTTGGCTATCATGAGTAGTAGGTTTGTTGTTTTTGAAGGGAAAAGTGTTGTGATGCGTTAATAATATATTATGTTGCTGTATGCTTAAAATAATCAAAATATGTAAATATTACATGTTATTATAAATGTGACTGTTATTACATTACATATATATTTACAGCGTATAAGGAGGGTTTGTTATGTTTTAGAGCAGAATAGAGTGACTCCCTTTGGCTCCATTGTTTTGCTGATGCTGATTTACAATTTTAGAATGCATAGAAAAAGATAAATATTTTTGTTTTTGTCCTACCTAAAGATTGTGAATGATAGGCAAAATTGACTTTGCACAGAGATAAGGACATCTGTGATACCTTTGGCCCATCAGGACCAGGGGCTCCGGGGATCCCTTTAGGTCCCTGCAGACCATTTGGTCCCAGCTCGCCTCTCTCCCCTGGAATTCCACGCTCCCCCTGGAAAAGAGAACTTTTTCTCAGTATCGCGTTCAAAAAATTAAACGTAGTAAAGTGCACTCCACTTACCCTTGGTCCGATTTGTCCGACAGCACCGAGCTCTCCAGGAATACCCTGAGAGAAAAACATGTTTTCATGACAAAATTCTACATTGATCAGATTCATAATACGTTCATTGTACTCACTAGGTCACCTGGTTTCCCGGATTCTCCGGGTGGACCTTGATTTCCTGGTAAACCCTAATAAAAGAAGAGATAAATCACGATCTTCCAGGATTCTGTGAATATGACGCTTGACACTTGACTATCATCATAGTTATCTGTAAATAATGTATGCACCATGTTATTTATTAAGATACCCATTCACTGCTGCAATGGGGTGTAAAATAAAAAATTAAAAACGTTTATTTATGTACAATATTAAAGCAAAAAGGAATGCCCACACTCATAAGTGACAAATAACACCACTTTCAAAATAGCCATACATATACATTTACAAAACAAACAGTACAAATCACTATCTGCACGCAATCCATTTCAAAAAACCAAAAAAAAAAGACCTGAAGGACAAGAAAATAATTATATTGTGTACATACTTTATTATATAAAGTCGATCTTTTGCAAAAAGTTATTGTATTCAAGTAAATTCCGAGCTGCCATCGGTGTATACTGCAAAGTCTTCTGCATTAAATTAGTTTGACAAAGAGATATTAAAAATCGACTTTCTATTGTCTGACACGTGGAATATTAATGACTATTTCTGGAAAATGACAGTTGTCTGTAAAGTATTATTGGCATTTTTTATTATAATACTTTTTTCTAATAAAATGAATACTGTTCACAGTTAGCCAAGCCAACTGAGAATTCATTTATACAGCAAAAAAACAATGTGATGTTTAATGGGAACGCACTGCAGTGTTTACGGAAGTAAACATGGCTTTAATTCTGATAGGTCTCAGTCCTGGCGCATTTGTGGCATTATCAAGGATTTTGTGCAATCAAAGTCAACATTTTCTGAACCAAATTATTGCATGAAGAACATTAAGAAGGTGAGAGCAAGTAATTTGGTTCCTAGAACCTATTATGGACCACCGCTTGTTTCCCCTCGGGGTGATGGACGGCTGGCAGCGCTTCATAGCAGCAGTCGACCTCCAGGGTCCCAACTCCCCGCCCCTCTGTTTTGAGTTGTCGTGATTAAATGTAACGTGTTTATGTGTGCATTGCATGGAGTTTTTTCCCCACTGCAGACTAGGCCCCCTTGGGAGCCCAGTCTAGATTGTATTTTTTTACTCATCTTCTTCCCCAGCGGTTTACCTTTTTCTTATCTTTTACGGGGCGCCTTTGGCGACCCATCAGCGTTCCTGTTCTGTAACCCTGTACACTGTTTGTTTGTCTAATCTTGAACGGGTTTGTGCTGAAAACATAGTTTCGTTGTACTTGTGCAATGACAATAAAGTCCTATCCTATCCTATCCTACAATGGAAACAAGCCTTTTGGCATTTTGTGCCACTCATTTGCCTTTTTAAAGCATATGGATTCAATTCTTTAAGATGTCAATAAACTTCTCAATCAATCAATTTTAAATTGTTCTCACCTGTTTTCTGCTCGTATGTCAACTATTTATTTTATCTTATTTTCCGCGAATATTTATGTCAGTTATCACTTTTTCATGTCCCATTGGTCGGACAAATGCGACTCAGTCTTTCAGACTGCAGTCGCATCGGATTGATATCTGGCCTTGTTCACAGTGCAGGTCAATTCCGATATTTTTTGCTCATATGCGACCCGTGTCGGGTTTTTTCATGTCCGTGTGAACAGTGCAATTCCGTATTTTTCATATCCGAACCAGGTCTCTTTGATATGTGGAAATAAATCAGATATATATGCGATTGCGACACGTCCTCAATTTGAACGATACTGTGCTCAGGTCGCATTCATCCGACCAGAACAGGATCAAAAAGCGATAAGCCTCATAATTATTTGCCAAAATAGACGGTTACAAAATATATTGTTGACAACGTAGCATAAAACAAGTGAAAATAAGATGTTTTAAGAACTCATGTGACCGTTCCACCACAGACACCCAGCAGGCACAAGACATTGATACAACGTTTATTATGTCCTTTAAAACTGACTTTGAACAACGTTGCAAAATAGTTGTATTTGTAAATTGAGACAATGTTAATGCCCTAACGTTGGATCCACGTTGTTGGTTGGGAAATGACCAAAAATTCAATGGTCAAATCAACGTCAGAACCCAACATTGACTAACAGTTGTCAAAAAGCATGTTGTTTGCTCAACGTCAGAACCTAATTCAACAAGTTCTCAACTTTGTTTTGACGTGTTGAGCCGGCTGGGACGGTCTTCAAAATATCCGATAAAACTGCCAGAGCTAAAGTACTTGCCCTCTTCCTTCTTAATATTCTACGCCCAATAATTAGATTCTGAAAATGTCGACTTTGATTGCACAAAATCCTTCAAATTGCCACAAACGAGCCAGTACTCACACCTACAAGAGTGCAAACCATGTTTACTTCCGTGAACACTGCAACGTCATGTCCGCATGCAGGTCAGCTTGTATTAGGCGCCGTTAGGGACATTATTCAGAATTACCTCTTACATACATTACTGAAATTCAGTAGTGTGTATGAAAGTGTTTCAGTAGTGTGTGTGAGAGTGTTTCAGTAGTGTGTGTGAGAGTGTTTCAGTAGTGTGTGTGAGAGAAAAACATTTCAGTTGTTTATGTGAGAGCATTTCAGTAGTGTGTGAGAGTGTTTCAGTAGTGTGTGTGAGAGAAAAACATTTCAGTTGTTTATGTGAGAGCATTTCAGTAGTGTATGTAAGAGGTAATTCTGAATAATGTCCCTGACGGCCCCTCATAAGCTTGTGTTCATGTTAGAAATCGCATTTGTTTTTTTTTGTAACTTGAAATGATCGGATCTGGTAATTGCACTGCTCACATTGACGGGAAAAATCAGACGCAGGTCACAAATGGGCAAAATAAATCGTAATTGACCTGCAGTGTGAACTAAGTGCGACACTATTTGCTATAAAACAATTTTTACAGTGCTTTATAACGCCATTTTCATTAATTTCACTGTTCCCACTTGACATACCGTTAACATTGACATGTAACAATTAGAAAAAAACGGTTACATACCTGGAAGCCATTTACACCTGGAGGTCCCTGTTCCCCTCTGTCGCCTGCCACGCCCTGTAGATGAAGGAATGATTAGTCTGCTGTGACACTGGTGTTGATAAAATATCAAAGGAGATAATATAGGTGGTGGAGGTAACGGTTCTTAATCGATAAAAAAAAGCAAAAATCGATAAAAAGAAATACAAAATTATGTTGTTCTTTTTTTTTAATCTGTCCTGTTTCGACACTTCATATTGTTGATGTAGATCACAGGTGTCAAACTCAATTCATTTTATTTGGCCCTGGAAATATTATGTATCAATAAAGTACTGTAACTTTTCTTACTAAATGTATTCTTTCTTTCTATCTCTGAAGAAAATAATTTTTTACTCCATGTAATCGCAAATTATGTTAACTTAAATATTGTCTAATTATTCATAAATATATAATTAAACATTCAAACTGATTTTTTTTAATATAAATTAATACTAATAATAATGATTTCAAAGCAAGTTATCCATCTAATTGTGCAATGTAAAAGTAGCAATAGATTTCATGGTAAAATTTGTGAAATGTACTATGGTTTTTACAGCATTTTTCTGTACATGAAAAAAACAGTACTGTTTTTTTACTGTAATAACATGTGGTTCCGTTTTAGCATTTACAGTAATACACCAAAAAATATACAGTTGTTGATTTGCGGTAAAAATTAAAAAACAAAATGTTACTGTAAAATTGCAGTTTTTGTATTAACAGTAAAAAAAAATAATTAAATTTTAAAGTAAAATTCTGGCAACTAAGCTGCCTTTTTTTAAATAATAAAAACAGCAGTACTGTTTTTCCATTTACACTATTATACACTAAATTTTGAGTTGAAATTATTGCAAGTTACCATATTTTTTTTACAATTTAGTTTGAAAAAAATCGACTAACAAAATGCATAAAAAAATTCTGTAATAGCAGTATTCACTGTTAAAAGCGGCCCTCTGGGGCCAAACATAACTGCGATGTGGCCCTCAGTGAAAAAGACTTTGACACCTCTGATGCAGATGATATCTGCTGTACAGATTTACTTTAGATAAGAGAAGAGTTGGATACTTCTCTTGTTACCTTATTTGTATTTGATTTAATTAAATGTTTGGGTTGAATTTTATTAAACAAAACGTTTTTCTTTTAAGTAATATAGACATTTATCAGAGCTGTTTATCTATTTCGTGGAGGAACTTAGTTAATTATTGTGGGGGCAGGGGGAGGGGCGTGGCCTGCGGACCTGCAGCGAAGCGGGGTGTGTCAGGACCGGCTGCGAGATCAGCGACAGGTGCTTAGATGGCCCACCTGGGCCTGGTTGTCTAATCACCTGTCGCTCTGTTAAAAAGCAGCAGCCGGGGAGGAGAGTGGGATTGGTGGTGGAGCGAGAGCGAGAGCAAGACAGACTACACACTGGAGAGAAACCGTTTATCATTTGTAGTAAACGATTGCTGAAAGACAATTTATTGAAAAATAAAACATTATTGTCAACCTGGAAGAGCCTGGCATGTCGGTGATTGGTGGTCCTAAGAACCCGGAAGCAAGAGTCTTCCACAATCATAAAACTAGCACCTAATGTTGTTAAAAAATTATTGATTTTGAATTGAAAATCGATTCTGAATCGAATCGTTATCCCCAAGAATCGAATTGTGGTGCACAAAAATTCACAGCTCTAGTAGAAGATAGTTCTTACTGATGGGCCGGGCGGGCCAGCAGGTCCAACTTCTCCATCTTTTCCAGGAGGACCCTACGGACAAAGAAACAATAATCAATCAGGCAAAAATCCAGTTGTCTATAATGCAGCTGATCAAACATTGCATCGCTTGTAAAAACTCAAAAACCTGCAATATTCTAGGGCACTTACCCTTTGACCTGCCACTCCTGCAGATCCTTGTTCACCCGTCTTTCCTGGGTCACCCTTTAGAATGCAAGACATTTTGGATTAGAGATCCAAATGTAGACAGCGCATACTGCTGCGAAGTGCGAGACTTACATTAAATCCCTTAGGGCCGGGTACTCCCATCGTTCCTGCAGGCCCTCGGTTGCCAACAGACCCTGCAGGGCCCGGACGACCGTCCTCACCAGGTGCACCCTAATCAACAAGCAAAGCAGACTTCAAAACAACGTTTGCGTTCGGAGAGATTCCAAAATGGTAACAAGAACGAGGTAAGTCACTGTGACTTACCAGTGGTCCTGGCTTTCCCTCTGCTCCCTGGACTCCAGGAGTACCGGTAAGACCCTATGTAGAGCAGACTCAATTGTTAGCCATCAGAAGTGCATAAACTACCAGAGATGCTGCTCATAAGTAAAATGTTAAGAGTTGTCGGTGTTACCCTTGCACCTGGAAGACCAGGTTCTCCTGTACGACCAGGGTCCCCTAGAGAACCCTTTGGTCCTGGTGGGCCTGATATTCCACGATCTCCTTGAGCGCCCTGCAGAGGCAAACAAAATAGAGACGGACATTGGATAATGTTCAAAGCACATACTCGAATCCAGGGATGTCCAAACTTTTTTTCTGCCGAGGAAATACATTTTGTACATTAAAGATGCTAAAACCGAGTAACAAAGTGCTGGCTGTCGGGAGGATAGCCCGGGCTTTTAGCTTGGTGGTTAGCACGCTTGTCTCCCATGCGGACAACACAGGTTCGAGTCCAGGGCGGAACAGAAAAAGCAGGGACTGAACCAGGCAGGCTACGTTGGTGCTGTGACCCGGATGCGAGTTTGAGGGGAGTGGGTAAACCTTACTCCCTGACGACCTCAAGAGTAGTGCTGGCTATCGGGTCGATAGCACTGGCTCTTTTAGCGCGGTAGTTAGCACACTCATCTTTCATCATGCGGCCAACCTAGGTTCGAGTACCGGAACTGAAAATAGCAGGGACTGAACCAGGTGGGTTATATACAGTACATGCTAAGCAATTTGGAGAAAAAAAACACAGTTATTTTATCTTTTGTGTTATAGCTCAAGAATACAATTAGTTGTTAGTGCATCTAATATACTTAATCAATAATTAATTAATTACATTTTCCGACAATGTCGAGGGTCAATAAAAACTAACTTCGGGCCGAAAATGGCCCCTGGGTCGCACTTTGGACACTTAGCACATGTATAATTGTGAATTAGGTATCTTGAATTACACCTATGATAAGACTAAGGGTGTCCCAATCAGATCTTGATATTGGATAGGGAACTGAAATAAGCAACACAAAAAAATATATATCCAATTACTTCTGTTAATTGGTAGGAATTATTAATTGCAAATCTAATATTTTAATAGGTAGAGCATAAAAAAACATGTTAACTACATTTTGAATAAATTTTTCAACATTATGAGGGCCCTCTAGACAGGAAATAACATCATTAGTCATCTTTATACTCCTTCGATCTAATGTCGTAATGCTTCCTGGTGCTGAGCCAATCACTGGACACGAGACTGAACAGCGCACTCTGATTGGTTTGGTATCGTCACGCGGCCAATACTACCGTAGTTTTGACATTTTTACTTCATTTTGCAGAAATGTTGTAGAGTATGCTTTAAAACAAATCTGTGACGTGACGTTATTGGGTTGGTGTTGAAGCCAGGTGTGAGGGGGCGTGGCCTGCGGACCTGCAGCGAGGCGGGGTGTGCCGGGGCCGGCTCCGAGATCGGCGACAGGTGCGTAGATGGCCCACCTGGGCGCGTTTATCTGATCACCTGTCACTCTATAAAAGGGCAGCAGCCCGGAAGGAAGAGGTTGGAGAAGTTGGAGTTGTTGATGGTGAAGAGAAAACCCGAGCACGAGCGAGAGCGAGACGGAAACGGAGACGAGAGCGGATGGCTGAAAAGTAATCTGAAGAGCGAGACCGTCACGAGAGGCGATTGCTGAAAAGCAGAGCGATAAGTTTATTGCAAAATAAACCAAATCACAAAACCGTCAAGCCTGTCATGTCCGTTCTTGGTGGTCCAAAGAACCCGGAGGTGCAAGACCTCCCCACCAGTATATTTGAAGCGCGATGTGGCGAGGGTCGACTGTATCGGATTATGTCGGACTGCTTCTAAATCTCCGGTATTAGCACTCCAATAACAGCAGTCCAGACTTCTATCCAGCAGTGCCTAAATCTACAAACGTTTGTAGCTTGCAGTGATTACAACAGCTGCAACAAAAACGTCAACAATGCAATGTAGCGTACTTTCAGAGGTAGCCAGCTAGTGCGGCTAAGGTATGTCCAAAACTATCCCCTATAAGTTATTCATCCTCGCCTCTGGGGAGGCAAATAAACTACACTACATGTTCCTCCAAGTGATATCATCACTGTAGGGCTCGGACTAGCTAAGCGACCCAAGCAGGAGAGAGCAGGAGACAAGAAGACCAATGCTAACCGCTAACAGAAGTGTAGCTAGAACCACGTCACAACGGAGGATAACCAGCGATGACTGAATAAAAATTAACTGTACCTTAGGTCCGGGCAATCCGTCGGCACCAGGGAATCCTCGATTTCCTGGGCCACCCTGAGAACAGAACAAGCTTTATTTTCTCCACGTTTATACAATTGTTTACATAAAACACTCAATCTGCATCTGGGACTGAATGTTATGAAAGGAGGGAGAATGATGACTCACTCGCTCACCAACGGGACCAAGAGGGCCAACAGTACCAGGGTCGCCCCGATGTCCCCGCTTCCCTTCCTCACCCTGAGGTCCAAGCCCTCCTTGAGATCCTTGAGGGCCCTGGATTTGAAGAATGTAACATTCTCTTATCATGTATGTACACAAATGTGTCTGAATATTAGCCTACTTGTTCTCCCTTAGGTCCAGCCTCTCCTTTAAATCCTGGTACGCCAACATCTCCCTGGAACAAACCCAGAAGATGAACCACCGGCACTTTACTGAACAATCGAAAACCAAGAACGAGCATACCAATTGTCCTTTGATACCAGGCTGGCCGGTGCTTCCTTGGGGTCCTGGAGGCCCAGCAGGTCCAAGATGCCCACCTGGACCTTGTGGACCAAGAGTTCCCTGTAGAAAATCAGCATATAATTGAAATCTACTCATGACCATGACTATTACTTTTCTGCTCGATTCATCGTTTTACATACCAATGGTCCTTTGGTACCTAAGCCTCCGTCAGTCCCCGTGGGTCCCTTTGGATACAGAATTCCACCGGTTAAAATATGAACAACACATGATTGACAACTTCGAGAAAAGGGCAGGAAGGGATGGGTACCGAATCCGGTACTTTTTTTTGCAAGGACCGATTAACGTAAAATCCAACGGTGCCATGTTTTGGTGCCATGTTTTGGTACCTAGGTTGCGCGTCACGTGACGGGATAGCGACTAAGCCGTCTCTTTGCACTCGGTGCTTGCCGATAAATCCAGCAGCACTGAAAATTGGCATTGAAAATTGGCAACAAAGTAATTGACGTAAGTTAAGTAAGGCTCCACTTTTCCGAAAATGCGCTAGCTTGATGCTAATATACATTGGCTTTGCTATTGACATGCTACTGATTGGGGTTAACCATTTCAACAACAGAAACTACAACCAAGATGCACGTTACAATCAAACAGCTGGTGCGTAATAAGTACAATACTTACAGTATTAATACTTTGTAAGGCGCAAAAGACTGAACTAACACACTATAAACTACACACTACAGCCATCTAATGTCTTTGACTTGCAACTGCAATTGAGACATTTCATAATAAAACAGGGTATAACAACTTGAGAGCAGTTATAATGAGGACCTTTTTTAATTTAAAACATTTGATTTTTTTATCAAAAAATATTTTACTAATGTATTAACACGCACAAAAGTACCAAATATTGGTACCGTGTCAAGTTAAAATGTGATATGATGTTAATTGAATGTATGTTATGCTTGTTCCAGTAAAAAAAATTTACCCTTAGGCCAGCTGGTCCAGCTCTCCCTAGATGTCCCGTCTCTCCTCTTTGTCCCTGAGGACCTTCTGGACCACGGACACCAGTAGGACCAGCTTGTCCCTGTGATAAAGAAGTACAGGCGAAGTACCAAAAAACCAAGAACGTAGACACATTATTAAAGACAACACAACATTTATAGTCATTATTGTCATCGTGTCAAGATCGGATTTTATAGGACGTGTTTTTTGATGTACTTGCCTTCTGCCCTGGTGTTCCTGGATACCCAGCGGGGCCACTGAGACCCAGGGGACCCTGTGAACGGACAAGTATTCAAGGTTACAAACAATAAACTAATTTGTAGAAGTCAGAAGTAGAAATGACATGTATGGTTCTTTGAAGGGAGCCAGATTTTGAGGAACCGTTCCTTTCAAGGAGCCGTTCAAAGACTTGTTCTAATCACGGAAACAATCACCAGTAGCAGTTATAAGATAAGATTTAGATTAGAATCATTCCAGTTTACACAACTCCACCAATGTATACTTTAGTAATGGGAAAAACATTGAAACATTGATAATAATTTAATTTGGTTTATGTTGTCAATGTAAACGTTCCATAAGGTGTTGCCATAACCCTTACCATGTGCATTGACAATGACATCGCAAAATTTGAATTTTCCATACTGTATATACTGCATATATATATAATTTGTCACATCTCGAGTAATAGGAACTTACCATTGGACCTGGTTTTCCGACGTTACCCAATTGGCCGCGCTTACCCTGAAAATGACAAAAAAGTAAACAAATTGCTTTGAATGTTTTTGTAGTCAACTGCTAGGATTTGGAATGTGATTTGTCGTATACCGCTGCGCCACCGGGTCCAGAACGGCCCCTTTCCCCAGGCATCCCAGCAGGACCCTGCAATCATAGAAAATGGTCAGTTGGAGCTGTCCTCCATCCCGTGCAAACAAGCTCTTACAGTCATGGGTCATTGTGGTCATACATATATTAATTCTACGTGTCTTGTTTGTCTTGTTGGAAGGGGCGCCGGAAGTTGGCAGACCCGTCAGCAATCCTTTGGGATTGTGCTGAAAATCTCAATTTCCCTTCGGGGATTAATAAAATACTTCTGAAGTAGAAAATTGCAAATCTCACCAAAAATGTATACTGGTATCAACATTATAGGTGTGAACTAAATATAGTGCTGGTTAACACATCACAGCACATGTATTAGCATATCACAGCTAGAAAACCCTGGCTATCGAACAGTTATGTGTGTCAGTGATTTGGGAATCAGAAACAGATGTTTACCATTGGCCCTGGTCCACCCATTGGACCAGGAGGTCCTGTGGCACCCTGAGAAAGAAAGGATGAAAATAATGACAGTTACTATGGTTGTCCTTCAATAAAATGAGTCCAGCTGTAACCATGGTTAACAGGGGTGTGGATCTTTAATAATGTAATGATGTAATGATGATTCCATTCAGAATCGATTCTCTTTTCAACGCGATTCTCGAAATGTATCATTTGGTATAGTAATTATAAAGAGACTTTTTCAAAACAGGTAACAGGTTAGAAGGCTCCTTTTTAAAAAATTGAATAAGATTAATAATCACGTTCGGATGTAAACAGATCTGCATCTCGAATGGATATCCAACAACAACAACAGTCCATCCTACCCTATCCTATCCTTTTTGTTGGATCGCTAACCATAACTTCTAACATGCATAACTCTTAATCATTTCGTAATGCAGTCTGACGGTAATTATGGAAAGCGCCATTCTACATAGCAACTGACGCTGTGGTCAAAGTTGGAACATTTTAAGATATTCAACACACTACTGCCATCTGGCGTCCAAAGTGGATAGGGCACCTCCCACGACCCCCTCGAAATTTGTCATGTTTCACGTGTCAGGTAAACCGTGAGTTATGGGACCAAATGAATACCCTTCCTACTGGAAAAGCAGTTAGGCCTTATACCACGAACAAAAGCAAGCCCAAGAAGTGTCAAACTATTATTCGGTGTGATTTTTCACTTTGGCGATCAGAAATACACAAATTCCTGCCGCAAGAAGGGATTCATAATAAACAAGTTGAAAATATAATTCCCGGCTATTAACTACAAAGTCATTGAATCGGTAAAATTACATTTCTGGATAATAAAGACAAATCGGTATCAAGGCATGAGAGTGTTTCAGGATCAAATCCCCCATTACAATTGTAGAATTCCATGTATTTACCTTGGATCCAACTGTTCCAAATTCACCTTTTTGCCCGAGTATACCCGCATGGCCCTGTCATGAAAAACACGTGAAGTTAAATAGGAGAAAAACAAATAAGTAAGCACAAGCAACATGTTGATCAATACAACACATGATTTTACTCACTCTGTGCCCTTTTAGTCCGGGAGGCCCCGGTGTACCTGGAAACCCTCTGGATCCCTAAAACGAGAGTTGTCATTGTTCATTAACAAACAGCCCACGCAACAGGGTAACAACACGGAAATAAACATTGCATTACTGTACATCAGCGCTTATGGGGGTAGGGCACGGTCAAGTCTCAGGGGCACTTCTACTATTGGCATCTTTATTCATGCTTGAACGATACACACACCTCCAGCTAGGTGGTGGCAGCAGTGCTCGGGTTAACCCTTGTGTAATGTTCATATTGTTGTTACTCAGCCAGCGTTTGTGGGTCTGATGGACCCGTTGCATTTTGTGGCTTTTAATGTCTCACAATCAAACACTTTTATGTTAAAATACTGAACAGATGTTTACCTTATCCCAATCAACATCTGTTCAGTATTTTAACATACAAGTGTTTGATTGTGAGGCATTAAAAGCCACAAAATGCAACGGGTCCATCAGACCCAAAAACGCTGGCTGAGTAACAAAAAATATGAACGTTGCACGGAAAATTTCTCTGCCAGTTTCTGCATCCCACAGGGATTCTTCTTTTGTGTTTTTGCACCTGCGGTTCCCACACAAGGTTGCAACACTGTTTGTCAACACTGTCTGCTCTCATTTTCTCGCACATTTGACCCTCTGATGTTCTGTGTACCTAGACTCTGTCCTCCTCCTGTCTAGGCCTGCTGTGTGTGTGTGTGTGTGTGTTTTTTGCGTGTGGTACACAGAACATCAATTTCCACACTTCTATTAGCCCCGCCCGGGTCCAGTGGACCTGGACATCTTATATGTTATAGAAAAATGTAGTGGGGGTGTATGGTGTGTGGTCATTAAATATGTATTCTGATATATGTTCTTTACAGAAGATGAGCCAAAGTCAGTGAGTCTCAGTTTGAAAAATTAATTAATTGTATCATTTTTTTAAATAAAAAATGAAAACGGGTCCCACAGACCCGAACACCACACAAGGCGAACCAGGAAAGGGAGGGTGGCCTGACGTAAAACCATTGCAGATCCACTGCTGTATAGAAGATGTTTGAAATCTTACCGCCGATCCCGGGAATCCAACTTCTCCACTATTTCCCGACTTGCCTGCTTCACCCTGAGGACATAATAGTCACATAGTTAAAGACCCATTTGGCAGAGTTCACATGGAAAATGTCAATGACACCGGCAGGGTGACATGTCGTTTGTAAATCGACTGCTGCTCTTGAATATTTTGTGGATACTTGACTTACATCTTCTCCTGGTTTCCCTGGGGGTCCCTCAGGTCCTCTCTGCCCTGATCCACCCTGAAAACACACATTGTCGTTGTAACGATACTGTGACTGTTTTGATGCAAAATGTTATACCAAATGTCCTGGATCGCCAACATCTCCAGGAGGTCCTTGTGTTCCTTGTTGTCCCTTAAACAATCAAAAGAAGCAATGTTTGATATTTGATGTACCGTTTGTGATTTATCGGATCTTATTGAAGATATACTGTAGGGGACTTACAGGGGCGCCAAGTGGCCCAGGGGGTCCTCTTGCTCCAGATTCACCCTAAAACAAACATTGTGGTTTTATCAAGAACAAGACAAGACAAGAACAAGAAAGTTTGATCATAGTACGCCTATACTGGCTCACCTGCACTGGCTTCCTGTGCACTTAAGATGCAATTTTAAGGTTTTACTACTTACGTATAAAATACTAAACGGTCTAGCTCCATCCTATCTTGCTGATTGTATTGTACCATATGTCCCGGCAAGAAATCTGCGTTCTAAGAACTCCGGCTTATTAGTGATTCCCAGAGCCCAGAAACAGTCTGCAGGCTATAGAGCGTTTTCTATTCGGGCTCCAGTACTCTGGAATGCCCTCCCGGTAACAGTTAGAGATGCTACCTCAGTAGAAGCATTTAAGTCTCATCTTAAAACTCATTTGTATACACTAGCCTTTAAATACCCCCCCCCCCCCCTTTTAGACCAGTTGATCTGCCATCTCTTTTCTGCTATGCCCCCCTCTCCTGCGTGGAGAGGTTATTAGGTGACCACAGAGGACGCGCTAACTGTTCAAAGTCGGGACCTGTGGTGGACAACTCATCTGTGCATCAGTTAGGGACGTCTCTGCGCTGCTGACTTGTCTCCACTCAAGATGATCCCCTGCTGGCCCCATTATGGACTGGACTCTCACACTATTAATTAGATCCACTCGACGTCCACTGCACCGGTCACCCAGAGGACGTTTGAGAATGTACTTTTACTTGACAAGGACAATCCCAGTTAACTTCATCTTTGGCTGTAGCTTGAAACTTTTTTTTTGCCAGCGTAAAAAGGATTTGTTTGAAAACACTCATTGGATCCAACAAGACTCAGACCTAGGGACGGGTACCAAATTCAGTATTTTTATAGGCACCGACATGATAATGCCGGTGCTACGAAAAATCGATTCCCGTAAAAATCAAACAGTGCCTTATTTCATCACGCCCGGTTACAGACCCGTCACATACGGTTGCAGACAAAACACCGGCTGACGTATACAATCACTCAAGCAGCACTCAGGGCGGACTCAACCAAACTCCCTCTAAGTAATATTGTAATTTGCAACACAAACAGAGCAAGTGTGCTTGGTAGAAAAGGCTCAAACGTAAGGAAGTTTTCATCTTCCAAAATGTGCTAGCTTTATGCTAATTTACATTGGATTTTCCATAGACAGGCTACTATTAGCATTAGCGATTTTACATTTGAACATCTCCAAATTTGGTAACTAAAAGTTCAACTAAAACGTTACAACCAAACAGCTGGTGTGTAATACTCACAATACTTACAGTTTAAACACTTTGTAGGGGCAACATAACACATTCAGCTTCATGGAAGAAGCCACTTCTTAGTTAGACAACATACTATAGATAGCCTATTCACTACTGCCATCCAATATCTCGGAAGTGCAACTGCATTGCAAATAAGACTCAAATGCAATAACACAATATAACAACTGGACAGCACCGTCATCATAATTAGCTAATTTTTAAGTGTTACATTAAAAAAAAAAAGTTTTATTATCAAACAATTGACATTTATTAACACACACAAAAGTGTCGAAAATTGGTACCATTGAATATCAATTTCTAAGTACTGGGAATTGGTACCATATTGGTTCAAACGTTAACGGTACCCATACCTAATACGAACAATGAGTCTAAGAAAGTTGTGAGAAAGAGAATTTTGGATTTATAAGTGTTTTAATAACTTTTCTAAACTGTATTTCAAAGAATCGTCCCTAAATATGAGTCATGTGAATGTGTCACCACTTTGTCAAGGTCTACAAAAAGGCTTACACGATGCCATTCTCAAGTGAAAACTAATTGGTTAGGATGTTCAGGAACAAACAAGAATCACTCAGGATAAAGCCTAACATAAGCCAGAAAATCGGTGGGACTCCAACGTCCCTGTCCACAGTGAAGCAAGTTTGGACTGGGGCAAACCAAGAAAGTTACCTTCAAACTCGGCTAACATTTGAAGACGCCCACAGGAATCAACACTGTACCAACTGTCAAGCATTGTGGTGTTATAGATATTATGACTTTGGACCACCAACAAAACCATTTAGAATCACATGTACATGGTGATCTGAGGTTGGTCCGGGAACACCTGAGTAATGGATCGATACAACCCCAAGAACAACATCCTCACCGTCAACCATAGCAGTGGAAAGCTTCTCCAGGAAGACTTGATAGTTTGAGGGCCGATAATTGAGCTCATGTACCATATAATCTTAGATGAGAACTTCCTGGCCTTAGTCAGATCACTGAACAGGAATCAACATGACAAACAGTAGGTTTCCATGCACTTGTCAAGTAATCAGCTTTCTACAACCCATGGAAACACTTTCATTTGATCGTGTTTGGCTTTCTAAACATCGGATTAACACAAACTGGTTCAATGACTCCAAACATACAGCACAGGCAACAAAGAAGGGCTCAATGATAAGCAAAGAAGAACCTGTTTATAGGACTTTTTCCCCAAAGACAATCTCTGGAAAAAGTTGAAACAGTTGCAGCCACAACCTATAGGATAGTATCTGTTTAAAAGAGTTGGCAAAACATCCTCCCTGAGATGTGATCAACTACAAGAAACATGACATATCTGCTTCTGCCAACAAGAGTTTCTCGACTAAGTAACTAACTCATGATTAGCTTGAAAACCGGAGTCAACACTGTACCAACTGTCAAGCATTGTGGTGTTACGGCTGTTATGACTTTGGACCACCAACAAAACCATTTAAAATCACAATCACATGTACAGGGTGATCTGAGGTTGGTTCGTGAACACCTGACTAATGGATGGATACAACCCCAAGAACAACTTCCCCACTGTCAAACATGGCGGTGGAAAGCTTCTCCAGGAAGATTTGATAGTTTGAGGGCTGATTAACGAGCTCATGTACCATATAATCTTAGATGAGAACTTCCTGGCCTTAGTCAGATCACTGAACAGGAATCAACATGACAAAAAGTATGTTTCCATGCACTTCTCAAGTAATCTGGCAGGAAATCAGCTTTCTACAACCCATGGAAACACTTTCATTTGATCGTGTTTGGCTTTCCAAAAATCGGATTAACACATCTAGATTACGCGATTGGAAACTGGTTCAATGACTCCAAACATACAGCACAGGCAACAAAGAAGGGCTCAAGGATAACCAAAGAAGCACCAGTTCATAGGACTTTTTCCCCAAATACAATCTCTGGAAAGAGTTGAAACAGTTGCAGCCACAACCTATAGGATAGTATCTGTTTAAAAGAGTTGGCAAAACATTCTCCCTGAGATGTGATCAACCTGACCAATCTACTTCTGCCAACAAGAGTTTCTCCACCAAATAACTAACTCACGATTAGCTTGAAAACAAAAACTTACCATCAACATATATGAGCCTTCAAATGTCAAAACAATCCAAAATAAGTTCAAACTTGTCCACCCTTTTCTTGTTTTCAAAAGTAACTGAATAATCAAATTGTCCGTTTTTCGCACTCTTGTCTAAATAACGGTTGACATAGAGTAGATCATAGCATTCAAGCCTATGAAGAGCGTATGTAAACGTGTAACCTTTTAAAAAGGAAGCCAAAAACTTACCAAATCAGCTGCATTTGAGAAAAGTATTAACTACACGTACTTTACACTTAAATGTTTAGGTACGACATTCTGCCGACATCTTACCCTGGAGCCACTCAGCATGCTTTGGGGTGCATTTTTTCCGTCAAACCCTCCAGCGATCTGCGCCCCGAGGCCCTGTAGGTCATCAATCAGAGTTGTTTCAGGTTTGCATTCATCAAGACTGCATTTTAGTTCAGGCATTGATTTGTCTTGCGCTTGCTAATGCAAACATGCATGCAAAGTTTGTTTGTTTTTTGTCGAGAGAAACAACTGCGGGTACAACTTACTCCTGGGTGGGTTGGGTGTCCCGGAGGTCCAGGTTCACCGGGCTGTCCCGGAATTCCAGGCTCTCCGTCAAAACCCTGAATGCCTCGCGCTCCCTAAGAAAAAAGATACGCATTGGTTTTGTTAAAAAAATAATATTTCACAACAACTCTTAACATTTCATGAACTTACAGGTCTTCCTTTGTTTCCTCTGTCTCCTCTATCTCCAGGGAAACCAGGGGGTCCCTATTTGAGCGAAAAAAACAAAGATATATGAGACAGCTGATTTGATCAGATTTTTTTTTATGTCAGTGCATAGACATTTTTCCAAATGTGATGTTTCTTTTACATATGTTGTGATGAATTAAAACAGAAAATAGTCGATTGCAGCTGGACCATCAAATTGTTTTGGAAGCTGTTTCACTTCTCACCCAAGCAGGCTTCATCATTTCATGCTTACTCACTCCGGGCTATAAGCCGCTACTTTTTTTCCCGCGGCTAATTCATGGACTTGTCTTCGCTGACGGCCATAATGCAAATAGTTGAAAAAAGAACAAGCAAAGACACTGAATAGGTGTGTTATTGTTTGTGCTATGGCTCAATCTTTTGGACTAGTTTGCTCACTGCAGGCGCTGCTGTGTTGCATTGCCCTTCTGTTTAGACTGAGATTTTAACCGGAAGTGCAAGGGCTAGTCCGTCTTCTTGCCGTTCATAGCGTTTCTACTTGTATGGATTCTTCATCCGTCACTCCAAGCAACGTTTGTAATGTTTACAATGTGATGAAAACAATTCTTACTTACTAAACCGTCCCGTGTGTGATGTCTGTAGGAGTGTTTTCGTGCATTTTTGTACATGCTGTCGTAATGTAATGAAGCTATCGCCGTTAGCATTAGCTAATATGCTAACACATTTACGAGAGTCTTTGTTAGTACTATCAACTTCCGATGGCATTCTTTTTGTATTGTGTCAGTTTCACAAATTCACCAAAATGCCAGTGCCTCAGACTGGAAGTCTCTGCAGAGAGTGGTGAGGACGGCGGACAAGATAATCAGGACTTCTCTTCCTCCTATACGGGAGAACGCGAAAAAACGCTGCCTGACCAGGGCTCGGAAAATCAGTAGAGACTCCTCCCACCCCCACCAAGGACTGTTTTCACTGCTGGACTCTAGAAAGAGGTTCCGCAGCCTCCGTAGCAGAACCTCCAGGTTCTGTAACAGCTTCTTCCCTCAGGCCATAAGACTCTTGAACGCATCATAATAATCCCCTCAATTCCCCCTAAAACAGATTAACTCACTGGACTATAAAGACAATATAACATACATCCGTAAACGTGGATGCATATGCAAAAGTGCAATACATTTATCTGTACAGTAATCTATTCATATCTGCACCTTCTTTTGTAAACTCTGCACCTTATTGCTCTTTTATCCTGCACTACAACGAGCTAATGCAACAAAATTCTATTCTTATCTGTACTGTAAAGTTCAAATTTGAATGACAATACAGGAAGTCTAAGTCTAAGTCTAAAACATCATTGTGGACTTATTGAGTCTGTTTAGCTGATTGGAGAGTTAGCTTCCGCAGCTGGTGGGTTCATGACCATGACTTCTGTTTTGTTTGATCAGCCGTTTTACTGCCATGTGACAGGCACCGTTTGGAAACAATTAAGGTTTTTGTAAATAAACATTTACAAATTCTTTCTGTGTCAAAAACTAATTTCACCACGTATGCATCTGAGGCTTATAGTCCGTTCCGGCTAAAATATGGGAAAACATTTTTTTCTTCTAAAATTTACTGGGTCGTCCGGAAAATACGGTACTTGCACAGGACAGCTCTAATTTGAGAGGATGGCGCACGATCCAAAGTGTTTATCTGTGCCCTGACAAAGATGGCTTCTCTCTGTTGTGGTGCAAAACGACTGCACTGCACTGATTTGTATATTGAGGGAACAAAACGATGGGCAAACTCCTCAAGTCAAGACTTGGCTACCAGAACCTCAAAGAGAAATAGCACAATTTGAAAACAAAAATTTACATTTTCTGGACGGATAAGATGGATAGTTTGAAAGGGGAGTGAGGGAAGCCATATACGGCAACTTTGAGAAACCACCCCTGAAAAGTGGAGTCACCGAGCTTTTAAATTTGCTCCAGAGTACAGTGTGAGAAAGAAAAAGGGTATCTGAAATCTTCTGTACAGTATGTCTTGCAAGTATGGAAAAATTGACAATAAAAATATTTGAAGTCTTTGATCGCAGCCATAGTCAAAAAATGATTCAAATGCGTCAGAAGTTGCTCACCATAGGTCCAGGACGACCTTGAATACCCCTCACCTACACAGAAATGAGGTGACATTAGAAAATGCATTCTTTTTTTCCCCCCTCATTCTTTTGTGTAAATGTTTTTATGAAGAGAAATATGATACATACAATTGGGACAACACCGGGTTCTCCTTTCTGGCCCTGGAGTCAAAGACAGAGATGGAAAAATGTTAGAAATCCCAGTGATTCATCACATAAATGTAATAATGTTGTTGTTGAAATGCTGTCGACTCACCTGGTAGACTGTGCTCCCACCTACATTAAAAAAAAGAACAAACATACATTAATCTTTTGCTTAAAATTGATCGTGTAAAAGTGGTGTTGTAAAATACACAAGTTTTGCATGTAAAAATAGAGACGTCAGGTGTGAAAAAATTACAAAGAAAGAATACCGAAAATTACGCACTATAAACCGCTCCTTTTTTCCTTCACTTTGAACCTTGTGGCTTATAAGACGGTGCGGCTAATTAAAAAAAAATTATTCGCTGAGGCCATAATAAAAAGTTGTCAAAAAAAAAACAAGAAAATACACTGAGAATGCGTTTTATTGTTTGTGCTATGGCGCCATCTTTTAGACTTCGGTGTCCTTTCATTTATGCCGTTAAGTCTTCTTGCTGTTCATAGCGTTTCTACTCATATTGATTATTCATTCATCACTCCGAGCAACGTTTGTAATGTTTACAATACAACCAAACGTTTTTATACTTATTACGTGATGTCTGTAGGAGTGTTTTCATGCATATTTGTATGTGCTATTGTAATGTAATAATGCTAGAATAGTTAGCATTAGCTAATATGCTAACACGTTCACGGGTGTTCTGTTTTGTTTGATCAGCCGTTTTACTGCCCTGTTACAGACACCGTTTGTTCCCATGTTGTCACAATTAATAGACACAGATTGGTAGCATAGCGGTTGACCTGCTAGCTGATAGCATTGTTAGCATTGGCTTTTTGTTGGGATTCTTCCAAAATTAAAAATAGATGACAATGACATTTTTCTTGTCAGATGCTAGCTTTATCATTTTGTATATCACGTTGAGATTTAGCTCTTGAGCAATGTCTACGAAACAAGTTGATATTGTTAGCATGCGATTTGTTAGTGTTAGCCTTTTGTTGGGATTCTTCCAAAATTAAAATAGGTGGCAATAACACTTTTTTCTTATTAAAATAAGTCAAAATCTAGAGGACACTAATCCGTTAACAGGTAGCGGACTTATCAAAATGTCCTCTCCAATGATCCTAGTTCTGATTATAATCAAGATCAACAAATCAAAGGTACAATCCAAAAATCGTTCAAGGATCTTTAAAAATTCCAAATAAAATATATCAGTTGGATGGTTTAGGTTTATTTTGAACGTGCATACAGTTAAAATCTTAAACATAACATATTTCAAATATTATGTCATTTTTCTCTTTACAACATGTCTGAAAAGGAGTATCTAATCCTACCTATTTTCAATTTCAAAACAACAACTAACTCATTTTTTTACTTCCGGTTCTCATTTTGTAACACACCTAAATTAATGAGTGATACTCAGTGGCCTAGTGGTTAGAGTGTCCGCCCTGAGATCGATCGGTAGGTCGTGAGTTCAAACCCTGGCCGAGTCATACCAAAGACTATAAAAATGGGACCCATTACCTCCCTGCTTGGCACTCAGCATCAAGGGTTGGAATCGGGGGTTAAATCACCAAAAATGATTCCCGGGCGCGGCCACTCTACCAAACGAGCTATAACCTTCTGTTGTAATAAAATCCCAATCAAACCCTGCTCACCATAAGCCCCTTGGCCGCCGGTGCTGGGGCTCTCGCTCTGACAAATAGGGCAGCACTCGCCCTCAGGGATGAACATCTTCTCACAGTTGGTCAGCTCGTCACACTGGATGTTATCGCAGAGGACCAGGCCGCTGTCGCAAACGCAGATCCGGCACGGCTCCGGCTTCCAGATGTCCTTGTTGGGGTACACTTGGCCATCTGCAGAGCAGCTCCCGTCATCCCCTGAAACACGGACAAAACCCTCGTAAATCAGCTATCCAACGAGATTGATTGAGACTTTTATTAGTAGATTGCACAGTACAGTACATATTCCGTACAATTGACCACTAAATGGTAACACCCGAATAAGTTTTTCAACTTGTTTAAGTCGGGGTCCACGTTAATCAATTCATGGTACAAATACATGTATATACGATCAGCATAATACAGTCATCACACAAGTTAATCATCAGAGTATATACATTGAATTATTTACAATGTAGGTTACAATGGGGGTTGGGTTTGGTTGATATCAGCACTTCAGTCGTCAACAAAAATATATCATCTGAGAAATGGACATTGTAACAGTGTAGGTCTGACTTCGTAGGATATGTACAGCGAGCAGTAAACATAGTGAGCTCAGAAAGCATGATAACAAGTATATACATTTGATTATTTAAATTTGATTAATTACAATCCGGGGAGGTGGGATGTGGTGGGGGGAGGGTGTTAGTCTAGGGTTGTAGCTGCCTGGAGGTGTTCTTTTAGTGAGGTTTTGAAGGAGGGTAGAGATGCACTTTCTTTTACACCTGTTGGGAGCGCATTCCATATTGATGTGGCGTAGAAGGAGAATGAGTTAAGACTTTGTTAGATCAGAATCTGGGTTGGATGTGGTTTGTGGAGCTCCCCCTGGTGTTGTGGTTATGGCGGTCATTTACGTTAAGGAAGTAGTTTGACGTGTACTTCGGTATCAGGGAGGTGTAGCAAATTTTATAGACTAGGCTCAGTGCAAGTTGTTCCTAGTCTATAAAATTCGCTACACCTCCCTGATACCGAAGTACATGTCAAACTACTTCCGCAGACGCAGGTATATTGTTAGTTAGCTTGTGTTAGCGTTATCGTTTTCTACGTCCTTTTTCAGTTATTAACGTTTATATCGCATCAAATATGTCTCGGCGTACGAAGGCTTCATTCATTCACATCGCATCGTGGCTGCCGTTTTGATTACATCACTTCCTGTACAGGCTAGCACATCCTGCTAAACATCCTGTTTACATCATGTACACTTCTGACTAATTTATTTCCACAATTGTCATATTTTGTGTGATCAGAAACGCTTTAAATGTGTCCAAACTAAGCTAAAATGCTAGCTGTGAGTTAGCATTTCAGCCCAGTTAGCCTCCGGCTAGCGGCCCGTTTAGGATTTTATCTGCGAAAGGAGCTTTGTTCTGCAGCAAGTCTTCGATTGCGATGAGACCAAAAAAGATGCCACAGCGGACATTTATTACAACGAAGGAGAAGGCACTACCGGGACACAATCCGATGAAGGATCGCCTCACACCGCTAGTTTTTGTTAACGCCAGCGGTGACTATGTTAAGCTACTGCTTGTTTATCTCCCCAATACTCCCAGAGTGTTCAACAATGCCACAAATATTCACAAACACAAGGTAAAATTATTTACCTTTTTTGTTTTTTGGTGTAGTATGTACAGTCGCGATCAAAGGTTTACATACACTTGTAAAGATCATAATGTCATGGCTGTCTTGAGTTTCCAATACTTTCTACAACTCTTATTTTTTGCGATAGAGTGATTGGAGCACATACTTGTTGGTCACAAAAAAACATTAATGAAGTTTGGTTCTTTTATGAATTTATTATGGGTCTACTGAAAATGTGACCAAATCTGCTGGGTCAAAAGTATACATACAGCAATGTTAATATTTGGTTACATGTCCCTTGACAAGTTTCACTCCAATAAGGCGCTTTTGGTAGCCATCCACAAGCTTCTGGCAAGCTTCTGGTTGAATTTTTGACCACTCCTCTTGACAAAATTGGTGCAGTTCAGATAAAGTTGTTGGTTTTCTGACATGGACTTGTTTCTTCAGCATTGTCCACACGTGTAAGTCAGGACTTTGGGAAAGCCATTCTAAAACCTTAATTCTAGCCTGATTTAGCCATTCCTTGAAGTGTGTTTGGAGTCCACAGACCACAGCACTTTCCTCCAGAAGGTCTTATCTTTGTCCATGTGATGTCAGATGAAACAAAAACTGAGCTGTTTGGCCACAATACCCAGCAATATGTTTGGAGGAGAAAAGGCGAGGCCTTTAATCCCAGGAACACCACACCTACCGTCAAGCATGGTGGTGGTAGTATTATGCTCTGGGCCTGTTTTGCTGCCAATGGAACTGGTGCTTTACAGAGAGTAAATGGGACAATGAAAAAGGAGGATTACCTCCAAATTCTTCAGGACAACCTAAAATCATCAGCCCGGAGGTTGGGTCTTGGGCGCAGTTGGGTGTTGCAACAGGACAATGACCCCAAACACATGTCAAAAGTGGTAAAGGAATGGCTAAATCAGGCTAGAATGAAGGTTTTAGAATGGCCTTCCCAAAGTCCTGACTTAAACGTGTGGACAATGCTGAAGAAACAAGTCCATGTCAGAAAACCAACAAATTTAGCTGAAATGCACCAATTTTGTCAAGAGGAGTGGTCAAAAATTCAACCAGAAGCTTGTGGATGGCTACCAAAAGCGCCTTATTGCAGTGAAACTTGCCAAGGGACATGTAAGCAAATATTAACATTGCTGTATGTATACTTTTGACCCAGCAGATTTGGTCACATTTTCAGTAGACCCATAATGAATTAATAAAAGAACCAAACTTCATGAATGTTTTTTTGTGACCAACATGTATGTGCTCCAATCACTCTATCACTAAATAATAAGAGTTGTAGAAAGTATTGGAAACTCAAGACAGCCATGACATTATGTTCTTTACAAGTGTATGTAAACTTTTGATCGCGACTGTATACATATATATATATATATATATATATATATATATATATATATATATATATATATATATATATATATATATATATATATATATATATATATATATATATATATATATATATATATTAAAATTTTCCCGAGGTAACTCTCCTGAAGGAATCAATAAAGTACTATCTATCTATCTATCTATCTATCTATCTATCTATCTATATATATATATATATATATATATATATATATATATATATATATATATATATATATATATATATATATATATATATATATATATATATATATATATATATATATATATATATATATATATACAGTATACACTATAGTGTCTTCAAAGAGTCCAGTTTTTCACTAAAATATGGACTTTTGTCAAGGCTAGAACCTGTTATTTATGTTTACATTGATTCTTATGGGGAATTCTGCAACAGTACACAAACTTTTGGTTTACGAACCATGTTCAAGAACCAATTAAATTTGTAAATCGAGGTTCCACTCTTTGTTGTCGTCAGCATTTCACCCTATCAAACTATAGTTGGTGTGTATTCTTACCATGAACCGTAGAAAAAAACATAAATAGCTCGTACCCAACCTCCCGTTTTTTTTCTGTATGCAGCTACTGCAGACATTTAATACGGTAACACACACACACACACACACAAAAATACGTTCTGGAATAGGTAATTGTTTCATTGTAGTCTCCAGACATGACATCATTACCTCTCCAGGCTTTGTCTCAGCAGTGAATTAATTTGTGCAAAATAGAAAACCTGATGCCACAGCTCTCAAAACCTCAGACCTCACTTTAGACGTTATTAAACGCAAACCATGAACACACATGAGAATAACATTTTTCCTGGAAGTTTGTAAGTAACATGGCACACAACGACAGCGTCAGGTGTAAGAAAGACCCTGGAAACAGCAGGGGGCAGCTCAGAGCCTAACTTCAGGTAAACCAGGTTGGATTTCAAATCACACAGGAGAGGAAAAAGCTGCACACCGATATTTTTTATTGTTACAAAGTGGCGGAAATATGTATGTAAAGAAACACAACAGCTCACAGTTGGTAGCATAGCTGTTAGCATGCTAGCTGTTAGCATTGCACTGTTAAGATTATCCCGTAATCAAAAATGGTGGCAATTACAACTTTTAAGTGTTCGATATCACTTTTTAGCATGTTGTGTTGAGATTTAGCACTTGATCGAAGTCTATGAAGAAAGATGTAACAATTAATCCACGCAGGTTGGTTAGCATTGGCATTCGTTGGGATTATTACAAAATTAAAATAGGTGTTAATTTGATTTAACTTTTGATATAGTACCTTTGTCAAATGCAAGTGTTATCACTAGAGATGTCCGATAATGGCTTTTTTGCCGATATCCGATATTGTCCAACTCTTAATTACCGATTCCAATATATACAGTCGTGGAATTAACACATTATTATGCCTCATTTTGTTGTGATGCCCCGCTGGATGCATTAAACAATGTAACAAGGTTTTCCAAAATAAACCACCTCAAGTTATGGAAAAAAATGCCAACATGGCACTGCCATATTTATTATTGAAGTCACAAAGTGCATTATTTTTTTTAACATGCCTCAAAACAGCAGCTCGGAATTTGGGACATGCTCTCCCTGAGAGAGCATGAGGAGGTTGAGGTGGGCGGGGTTGAGGGGTAGGGGGTAGCGGGTAGCGGGGGGTGTATATTGTAGCGTCCCGGAAGAGTTAGTGCTGCAAGGGGTTCTGGGTATTTGTTCTGTTGTGTTTATGTTGTGTTACGGTGCGGATGTTCTCCCGAAATGTGTTTGTCATTCTTGTTTGGTGTGGGTTCACAGTGTGGCGCATATTTGTAACAGTGTTAAAGTTGTTTATACGTCCACCCTCAGTGTGACCTGTATGGCTGTTGACCAAGTACGAATGCATTCACTTGTGTGTGTGAAAAGCCGTATACTGTATATTATGTGATTGGGCCGGCACGCAAAGGCTGTGCCTTTAAGGTTTATTGGCGCTCTGTACTTCTCCCTACGTCCGTGTACACAGCGGCGTTTTAAGAAGTCATACATTTTACTTTTTGAAACCGATACCGATAATTTCCGATATTACATTTTAAAGCATTCATCGGCCGATAATTATCGGACATCCCTAGTTATCACTTTGTATATTTGCGATTCGGTTCTTGAGCAGTGTCTATGAAGCGGGAGATGTTCCCATGCTGTTATTGTAAATCCACTTAAGAAGGTTAGCATGCTAGCGGTTAGCATTGACATTTTGTTGGTATTCTTCCGTAATCCAAATTGGGAACAATTACATTTAGGTGTAATATTTTTGTAAATAAAAAACTAACAAATCACAGTTGGTAGCATAGCTGTTAGCCTATTACTATTGTTGGCATTGCCATGTTGTTAGGATTCTTCCATAATCAAAATGGTTGGCTATTACAGTTTTTAAGTGTAGAGTAATGTTCTTGTCGGGTGCTGGCATTATCATTTTGTATATGACATTGTGATTCAGTACTTGAGCAGTGTCTATAAAGCAATACATGTGACCATAGTATCACAATTAGGGATGTCCGATAATGGCTTTTTGTCGATATCCGATATTCCGATATTGTCCAACTCTTTAATTACCGATACCGATATCAACCGATACCGATATATACAGTCGTGGAATTAACACATTATTATGCCTAATTTAGACAACCAGGTATGGTGAAGATAAGGTCCTTTTTAAAAAAAAATTATAAAATAAAATAAGATAAATAAATTAAAAAACATTTTCTTGAATAAAAAAGAAAGTAAAACAATATAAAAACAGTTACATAGAATCTAGTAATTAATGAAAATGAGTCAAATTAACTGTTAAAGGTTAGTACTATTAGTGGACCAGCAGCACGCACAATCATGTGTGCTTATGGACTGTATCCCTTGCAGACTGTATTGATCTATATTGATATATAATGTAGCAACCAGAATATTAATTACAGAAAGAAACAACCCTTTTGTGTGAATGAATGTGAATGAGTGTAAATGGGGGAGGGAGGTTTTTTGGGTTGGTGCACTAATTGTAAGTGTATCTTGTGTTTTTATGTGGATTTAATAAAATAAAATAAAAAAATAAAAAAAACGATACCGATAATAAAAAAAACGATACCGAAAATTTCCGATATTACATTTTAAAGCAGGCCGATATTATCGGACATCTCTAATCACAATAAATGTCAATGCTAACCAGCTGTTAGCTGGTTAGCATTGACATTTTGTTGGGAGTCTTCCATAATCAAACTTGGAGAGCAATAACCTGCAGGCACAATTAATGTGAAGGAATACCAGACAGATACCAAACAATTCATATAAAGTAGTAAGCCATTTCACCAAAGTTGATATCCTGTAGAAGAAATCTTCTTGGGAAAGGATCAAACAACGCTAATGTCGACGTGCCTCAACATGCCAACATTGGGACTGTTGACATTCATGTTTTTTCAGCATGTTTATAAATTTGCTGACTCATTGTCAGTGAATATTTCCAGCCAGCTCCAAGTATGAAACTACACAACTACACACAACCTATTAGTTGTTTGTTTAC
The DNA here is from genome assembly GCF_033978785.1 of Entelurus aequoreus. Classification (NCBI taxonomy): domain Eukaryota; kingdom Metazoa; phylum Chordata; class Actinopteri; order Syngnathiformes; family Syngnathidae; genus Entelurus; species Entelurus aequoreus. The sequence continues at coordinate 21,017,724 of NC_084743.1, read as the reverse complement.
TTGGTGATTCGACTTTAAACCACAAGCTCGTCAAGCTACCTAAATTGTTTGCTCCGAAGCTTATGTCTTTAAAGCAACCTAACTTAACAAGCTAACAGCTATTTCAGAGGGAAAAATCCTACTCATATTCAAACATTTGAGTTTAAACGTAGAGCGAGCACAGTTCAAGTGTACATTACCTTAACCGTCATTGACTGTTATTCTTTATTTTGCGCTAAATTCATCACAGAAAGTATACGAAAAGCAATGAGCGCCCTCTTAATTTAAAAATAATTATCTTTAAAAATATCCGGAATATGCAGTTGGAAGATGTTTCATGAGAGCAGAGTGTGTGACTGTGTAACACTACAACTCCCAGAGGACAGCCAAATGGCTGGATTAACTCAGGTTTGGACCGCCCAGCTTGTCGCCATTGTTCTGTAATTGAGGCAATTGCTCCACACAAAGTCTGAGCCATTTATTCTCAACTGTCTGCCTCTGCTGCCATCACAGTTTGCTCTGGCATTATTACCATTATTATTATTTTTTAAGTTGCAAAAAAGTTTTCATCCAAGAATATTTGGGGATATTCCAAGAATTTTTATTTTTATTTTACAAGTCAAAATTATGTAAAGGCAAATATAATATTTAAAAAAGTATATATATATATATATATATATATATATATATATATATATATATATATATATATATATATATATATATATTATTTTTTTTTTTTTTAAGTTAGTAATATTATGAGGAAAAAGCCATTTTATATGATTAAAGTATTGTGAAAAAATATTACCTTCTGAAAATGAACAAATCATAATGTTGTTGGGATTTTTTTACACTTATATGTTGCGGTTAATAGTATTATACCTTTATTTGTTGTTATTTATACTTTCTGAATAAATCATGTGATAATGTTCATCAGTCAACTCATTGGTGTTGATTTTCAATCAATCAAGATAAAAAAAGAATATCAACATCAAATTACAGGATGTTATTTATGTAGTTTGCTCATTTTCCTCGACAGGTGCACTAACATCTGTGGTTTATTTTTTTTTACATATGTAGCATCATCTACAAAGATACAAATAATTGCTATTACGACATCTAGTGGACACATTTAGAACAGCAGTTTCTTTCATTCAAAAATTTCGGCTCATTTTTATACTTAGCAAACTCATCCCGCGGGCCGGATAAAACATGTTCGCTGGCCTGATCTGGCCCATGGGCCGTACGTTTGACACCCCTGCTCTAAACTTTACAGCTGCCGGTATTTTTTTCTCTATTTTCATTGTAATATTGTTGTTGCATTACATCTTGTGTAATGTTCATATTGTTGTTACTTAGCCAGCATTTGAACAGATGCTTATTGGGATAAGGTTAACATCTGTTCAGTATTTTAACATAAAAGTGTTTGATTGTGAGGCATTAAAAGCCACAAAATGCAACGGGTCCATCAGACCCACAAACGCTGGCTGAGTAACAACAATATGAACGTTGCACGGAAAATATCTCTGCTAGTTTCTGCATCCCACAGGGATTCTTCTTTTGTGTTTCTGCACCTGTGGTCCCCACACAAGGTTGCAACATTGTTTGTCAACACTGTCTGCTCTCATTTTCTCGCACATTTGACCCTCTGATGTTCTGTGTACCTACACTCTGTCCTCCTCCTGTCTAGGCCTGCTGTGTGTGTGTGGGTGGGTGCGTGTGGTACACAGAACATCAATTTCCACACTTCTATTAGCCCCGGGTCCACTGGACCCGGACATCTTATATGTAATAGAAATGTGTAGTGGGGGTGTATGGTGTGTGGTCATTAAATATGTATTCTGACATATGTTCTTCACAGAAAATGAGCTAAAGTCAGTGAGTCTCAGTTTGAAAAATTAATGAATTGTATCATTTTTCTTTTAATAAAAAATGAAAACGGGTCCCACAGACCCGAACACCACACAAGGGTTAAGAATGTGTTTGTTCTATTTTTGGCCAAAGTAAGGGGGGGTTACCCACATATGCGGTCCTCTCCAAGGTTTCTCAGTCATTCACATTGATGTCCCACTGGGGTGAGTTTTCCTTGCCCGTATGTGGGCTCTGTACCGAGGATGTCGTTGTGGCTTGTACAGCCCTTTGAGACACTTGTGATTTAGGGCTATATAAATAAACATTGATTGATTGATTGATTGACAAAAAAAAACAATCTGAAGTTGTCTTTATTTTTTTTGTTTTAATGCCATGATTTTAATAGTCCGGGCCGCCTGTGCACAGATTTTCCTCCATGTGGCCCCTGAGCTAAAATGAGTTTGACACCCCTGCAGCAACACCTTAGTTACATTAATCACAGTTGAGGACTTAAAGGGGTGCCTTGAGGAACGCCTCCGTTATACAAATTACAATATAGGAACCTGGTGTTCTATATTTGCTGGCAAGGTTAAAAGGATCTGTCAACGTGTTTACAGTTGTCCAAGTTCCTGGTACGGATTTGGGCCCCGGGCTGCCAGTTGAATAACCCTGCTCTACACTGTCATTGGCTGGTGACCAGGACAGGATAAGAGGTACAAAAAAATGCTTAACTTCTTTCTCTTATGGTTGTATTTTCTTTGGAATCGAATTCAATGCACATCATAAAACACTGAAATTACACTTCCATGGTATCAAAACATCTTGTCTAGCCGAATAGGCGGGTTTTGAGGGATTCTTAGTATTTATGAACATTTCATATTTTTAATGGAAGGGTCTTGTGATTTTTTTTAGCGGGGTCCAAAAAAAACCCCACCGCAAGTCTTGAGGAAGACAATCTTTTTTTCCCCTGGCGGCGTATGTTCCACGTCCGTATGACGCTCAGTTTATTAATGACTAAGATGAAAAGCCGCGGTCCTTCCTTTGAGTCAACTTGATGTGTATTTTCCAGGCGTCCGCGAACAAAGCACACGTTTCACTCAGATGGTTTAAAAGAAAAAAAACATGGTGTCTGGAGTATTTCGCATGACTCAGGTGTGTTCCTAGGCAGTCCACCAGACAAGTGCCAGGACAAGGTCGGCATCTATAATGCCATACATCAAGAAAAAAGGCTTTGAGAAAATTACTGTTGCCAGAACTCTGACGTACAATACATGAACTGACAAGCTTATTATTTAATTTTTTGGTTAATATGGCGCTCAATGGGCCCCATTCAGCAACCGTTCTTAAGAACAAATGTTGTTCTTAGGCCCACTTACGAAGTTTTTAAGGAGATTTTTGTATTCACCAATGTTTTCTTTGCTGGGATTTGTTTGTAGGTAAGAACAAAATCTACTAGTGCTCCGGAGCGCTCTTAGGGTGGCCTTTTTGTTCTTAAGTGTGACAAGTTCCCTTACTTCTATTGTCTAATGTTAAATTAATATACAATATATAGATAGATAGATAGATAGATAGATAGATAGATAGATAGATAGATAGATAGATAGATAGATAGATAGATAGATAGATAGATAGATAGATAGATAGATAGATAGATAGATAGATAGATAGATAGATAGATAGATAGATAGATAGATATCTAACTATCTATTAGGGATGGATAGATAGATAGATAGATAGATAGATAGATAGATAGATAGATAGATAGATAGATAGATAGATAGATAGATGGATGGATGGATGGATGGATGGATGGATGGATGGATGGATGGATGGATGGATGGATGGATGGATGGATGGATGGATGGATGGATGGATGGATGGATGGATGGATGGATGGATGGATGGATGGATGGATGGATGGATGGATAGATAGATAGATAGATAGATAGATAGATAGATAGATAGATAGATAGATAGATAGATAGATAGATAGATAGATAGATAGATAGATAGATAGATAGATAGATAGATAGATAGATAGATATCTAACTATCTATTAGAGATAGATAGATAGATAGATAGATAGATAGATAGATAGATAGATAGATAGATAGATAGATAGATAGATAGATAGATAGATAGATAGATAGATAGATAGATAGATAGATAGATAGATAGATAGATAGATAGATAGATAGATAGATATCTAACTATCTATTAGGGATAGATAGATAGATAGATAGATAGATAGATAGATATATAGATAGATAGATAGATAGATAGATAGATAGATAGATAGATAGATAGATAGATAGACAGACAGACAGATAGATAGATAGATAGATAGATAGATAGATAGATAGATAGATAGATAGATAGATAGATAGATAGATAGATAGATAGATAGATAGATAGATAGATAGATAGATAGATAGATAGATAGATAGATAGATAGATAGATAGATAGATAGATAGATAGATGGATAGATATTTATCTATCTATTAGGGATAGATAGATAGATAGATAGATAGATAGATAGATAGATAGATAGATAGATAGATAGATAGATAGATAGATAGATAGATAGATAGATAGATAGATAGATAGATAGATAGATAGATAGATAGATAGATAGATAGATATATAGATAGATAGATAGATAGATAGATAGATAGATAGATAGATAGATAGATAGATAGATAGATAGATAGAGAGATATAGATAAGACAGACAGACAGACAGACATATAGCAAAATGAGCAATATATAGACATTTCAAAATACCGCACACTTCGGGGCTATCTCAGCTGTCCCCCCTTTCTTAAACTTACGTATCGACATTATGTATTTCCCCCCACGGGATAATACAAATTTCTCTTCTGTAATCTGTTTGTGTTTTTTCCGTGTGTTTGATGTAAGCCGGAATTGTGCCCTTATACAGGGAATTAAGGGCGTTTACCTATGCAAATTACGGAATTAAGGGTGTTTACATATACATATTGGGGAAATAAGGGCGTGTTTATATGCAAATTATGATAGACATGCACGCGCTACCCATTTGGCATTCAGCAATTTAAGAACAGCAGGCGGGAACAATTTGGCAGTTTAAGAACACGTCATGAATTTTAGGAAATCACTTAGGAAGAAAGATAAGAGGAAAAGTTAGGAACTTATTGCTGAATGGGGCCCAATGTGCTTTAGAGCAGGGTTTTGAACCTTTTTGACCTTTGGGGCCCAACTTTTCCATCACAGAGGGGTTTGGACTCAAATATGTTTTAGTTTTAATTTCAATTAATTTAGTTTTACATATTCATAGTTTCCAACCTTGTCAAACGATATAAAACCACGTGTTATTCACAAGGAGTATTATCAAAGCTAAACTAAACTGCATTTAGTTTAGTTTAGTCAGGCATATCTTGGAATATGCGATCCATTATTTAACATTTTTTTAACTATTAAATGAACTTAAAATATACTTTGCTGAAAATATTGGACACAATGTGTTGTCAAGCTTATGAGATGCGATGCAAGTGTAAGCCACTGTGACACTATTGTTCATTTTTTAAATGTTTTTATTTTATTTTTTATAAATGGCTGTGATGATAATGTCAATGAGGGATTTCTAATCACTTCTATGTTGGAATTCTTATTAATATTGATATTGTTGTTTATATTATTCATTTTTGTTTGACTAATTTTGGATTGTTTTGTGTCATGTTTGTGTGTTTTCTCAATTGCTCTGTTTATGTGGGCTCTGTACCGAGGATGTCGTTGTGGCTTGTACAGCCCTTTGAGACACTTGTGATTTAGGGCTATATAAATAAACATTGATTGATTGATTGATTGATTATTGCTGTTCTGAATGTTACTGGGCCGGGTTTGGTTTTGGAATTGGAATTGTTTTAATATGGTATTATTTTGTGGGACTGATTAATAAATAAATAAAAATAATTAAAACAATTTAAAAAAATTAAAAAAAAAACTTGGGTCAGGCTGATCATAAAAATAAATATACTGCAATGAGAAGGGTCTCCCAAATAACTGACAAAAAATAAAAAAAATAATGAATGTATTTCTTCACTAAAATGTCAATAAAATTCAAGTGCAAATGAAAATACAGCTTCACCACTTTAGTCATCATTTTTGCACTTAAGAAATTCTCTAGACTTATTCTCTTTGTTTGGGATTGTTATAGTTAACGCTGCATTAAATTACTTTCAAAAGAAAAAAAAAGTACAGTAAAGTATTGTAAATGTTTTTGCTGGCTTATAATAGTGAGTTTCCGCAATCAGCAACATCTGATCTGACAAGAATGAGACAGTACATTCTGGATGGTATCGCTGATTAAATGTAGTTCTTTGTTAACTAACACAGTCACACCGCAGTTCCTGTTGTTTTCTGTGATTTTTTTTAAATCGAGTATGACTGCGAAACAACCCATCATAGGGCCAAAAAAAGTTGCGAGTAACAGCACTTTAACTAAAAAGGTGAGACAGTCTTAAATAAAGTGCGTCTGTGTGGCTCTCCCTTCCCCCCTCCCTTGTCGCTCTTCCCCAAAATGAGTTTTCTACAAAGTAAAGAATATTGTGGTTTCACTTTGCAGATTATTTTTTGGTCCTAAATTTGGTAAAAATATCAATACTGGAGTAGTATTGGCCACTGCAAGAGACCAAACCAATCAGAGCGCACTGTTCAATATAACGTGGCCACTGTTTGGCTCAGCCTCAGACAGCATTACCATATTGGATTAAAGGAGTGTAACAGTGACTAAAGGGTGCTATTTAATATCTAGAGGGCTCTCATAATGCTACAGAACCTATTTAGAAGGTCATAAATGCTCTTTTTAATTGTTTAATGCTCTGTCTATGAAAATTTGATTTATAATAATAATAAATACTTTGAGAAAAATAATTGATGGCGGTCATGTCGAAAACCAATTGACAGCGATAAACGAGGGACGATTGAAAAGGTAAAAATGTCATTTCATTCATTATTTATATGTATTTTACCTTGATTTTTGCATGTAAAACAAGGGGTTCTTAACCCGGGGCCTACTCAAACAATAACACTTACTCTTGATTTCAATCATATTTAATAATTATGTCGAACATACGTACAGATCAACAGGATAAACCTGGTAAAATAATATGAAACCATGTGTTTATCACAAAACATTTTACAAAAATAAATACTAATCAAATATACTGCAACAGTAGGGACTCATAATAACTGATGAAAAATACATTTACAGTATGGGAGGGATTCATATGGCCCCATTCCTGGGTGGATGTGTTTTATTGTTTGTGCTATGGCGCCATCTTTTGGACGAGTGTGTTCAATGCAAGTGCTGCAATGTCCTTCCATTTACCGGCAGTGCTTTTTTTTTTGTTTCAACCGTAGTGCCATCCAGTCTTCTAGCCGTCCATAGCGTTTCTACTTGTATGGATTCTTCATTCATCACTCAAAGCAACGTTTGTAAGTTTTACAATATAACTAAAACTGTTTATACTCACTAAACCGTCCTATGTGTGATGTCTGTAGGAGTGTTTTCATGCATATTTGTACGTGCTATCGTAATTAGTTTTAGCTAATATGCTAAAACATTTACGAGTGTCTGTTTTAGTATTATTGACTTACAACGGCATTTTTTTTGTGTTGTTTCAGTTTCACAAATTCCTAAATTCACCAAGACGTCACCGTGGAGTTATTGAGTCTGTTTAGCTGACTGGAGAGTTAGCTTCCACGACAATGACTTCTGTTTTGTTTGATCAGCCGTTTTACTGGCGTGTTACAGGCAACAATTAAGGTATGTAAATAAACATTTACAGAATCTTTCTGTGTAAATAGCTCATTTCGCAACCTATATATCTGCAGCCTATTGTCCTTTGCGGCTAATATATGGTCAAATATTTTTTTCCAAAAATTTAGTGGGTATGATTAATATAACGATGCGCTTTATAGTTCGTAAAATGCGGTTATCAATTTGCAATGCTGTCTGCTAAGAATAATGGAAAGCGTTACTCTACATAGCAACTGACGCTTTGGTCAAACTTGGAATTGTCACGAAACACATTATAAGATATTCAACACTCTACTGCCATCTTGCGGCTAAAGTGGGTAGTGTACCCCCGATTTGTCACGTTTCATGTGTCAGGTAAACCGTGACGAATCGGGGCCATTTGAATCTTCTTTCTACTGTACATAAAATTGTGAAGTGCTAAAATGAATAAATTCATTACATACTATACATTACATACTATACATTAACTTTTGCACTATATTAATTTATATTATTATGTGTTGTCAACGTTGTACTTTTTTTTTTATGTCATTGCCTGAAATAAATAAATAAATGAATGAAAAAAACTAAACAAAAAAAAACTGAATGAATACTAATGATATAAATGTTTCTTAACTACACTGTCAATACAACTGAAATGCAAAGGAAAATACAGCTTCACCACTTAAGTCATATTTTTTGCGCTTAATGAAACGCGTCTATGACTTTAGCTCCGGACTTTTTTCCCAAAATTTAGTGGGTATGGCTAATATACCGATGCACTCTATGTCCGGAAAATGCGGTTAAGATATATTCAACACTCTACTGTCATCTGGAGGCTTAAGTGGGTAGTTTACCCCTGATTTGTCACGTTTCATGTGTCAGGTAAACCGCGACAAATGGGGCCATATGAATCTTCTTTTTACTGTAAATACAATTACACAGTTCTAAAATGAATAAATGCAAACTAAATTAATAATAATGATATACATGTTTCTTAATTACACTGTCAATACAACTGAAGTGCAAAGGAAAATATAGCTTCACCACTTTAGTCATATTTTTTGCGCTTAATGAAACGTGTCTATGACATTTGCTCACGTTTCATGTGTCAGGTAAACGGCGAGGAATGGGGCCATATGAATCTTCTTTTTACTGTACATACAATTGCGCAGTGCTAAAATTAATACATGCAAACTAAATGAATAAAATGAAAATGCAGCTTCATCACTTTAGTCATATTTTTTGCGCTAAAA
>NC_084743.1:20941359-21003859 GCF_033978785.1 Entelurus aequoreus | reverse complement strand
GTATACAATCTACTGCATATCCCACATTTCTCATCCGATGTGAACCGTTCCAACATCCACACACTCCACTCACCCTGGACATTCAAGCCAGCATGTTCCCCGGTTCCGAAAATTTCCTAATTACCCGGGATTACCAGGAATTTCCCCCCATTGAAAATGAATGGGCAACAAACAAACCTCTCCATATCCCACATTTCTCAACCGATTCGAACCGTTCCAACATCCACAAACTCCACTCTCCCTGGACTTTCAAACATTTTAGTTCTGTTCACACGTATCGGCGGTTCTGCAGCTCGCGCACATAGGGCATTCACGCGCAATTCCTTCTGGAATTGCAAATTCTAGTTTATGTATGAAAAGCGCTTAGTAAATAAAACATTTATTATCGATTGATAAAAACAGCAGAGTGCTCTGACAAAATAATTAGAGAAAAATCAAATGTCTACCGTAGAGGACACTTCTTCTCAGGAATATACAAAATAAGACAAAAAGTGAAGAAAGAAGTCCGGCCCCCCGGTCCTTAGCTTTCTGAAAATGTGATCCCCAAAACCAATTGGTTGAATATCTCTTACTTACATCCTTCAGAAATGTTATATTCATATTACATATTTGTCTACTTTTCGTTTATTTTCTTCAAAAACAAACACTTATTTAAGTAAAATGTCTGTTGTTGGGTTTTCACTCAGTCCTGTTACACTGTTTTCACGCCACCCCCAAATTGAGATACTATAGAGCGGTGTTTTTCAACCTTTTTTGAGGCGAAGCACATTTTTTTCATGAAAAAATCCGGAGACACCACCAGCAGAAAACGTTAAACAATGAAACTCCACCAGGTCGTCGTGTCATATTTTGAGTTTTTTGGTGTTTTTTTGTGTGTAGTGCTTTAGTTCTGTCTTCCTGTTTTGTTGGTGTTTTCCTGTAGCAGTTTCATGTCTTCCTTTGAGCGCTATTCCGCGCACCTACTTTACAAGCAAGGCTGTTTACGTTGTTGCTATCCTACTTTGTGTGGACATTGTTCATTGTCATGTCGTGTACGGATGTACTTTGTGGACGCCGTTAAGTTTTTGTTGTCGTCCGGCATTCTGTTTCTGTTTACTTTGAAGCCAGTTCAGTTTTACTTTCATTTTTGCATAGCCATTGCCTTTTCCTTTCCTTTGTGTTCATTTTTGGTTTAAGCGTCACATACCTTTTTACCTCCACACTGCCTCCCGCTGTGGTCTGCACAATGGGATCACAACAAAACCATCCTCGTATCACCCGACACATTCCGACTTTTACAAAGCAATTAACTACCTGCTGCCACCTACTGACGTGGAGTATAACGTGGTTACCCTGCAGAGTTGTACACGGCACAGACACTAGGCAGTGGCACATTATTTGCAGATTATAATTATTGATTTGCAAAAAGTATTTTTTGGACCAATTGCATAACGCAGTGGTTGAAAAACACTGCTATAGAGATATGTTGCCTTTCAACATTCATGTTTAATGAACTTTTACCGCAAATAAACAGCAGCTCCAAATAGCCTGTTTGACTACTATTAATCAGTATCGGCCCTAAAAAAAACATATCGGTCGATCTCTACCTAGGTTTTGCTTGAATAAGCTCGTGTAAAATGTCAGAAAATGACAGGGCGCTTTATATGACATTTCAACACAAACTTATCCCTAGCTTATTCCTGTTCTGTCAGTGATAACAATATAATGGCCGATTTCCCGAGATTACAGAAAATGAATGCTCGTTATTTGTACCAGAATCAAATTCTGGCTGGTGATGTGTCAGGACGACATATACATTTATGTTGAACTTGTTATTTTGCACAAAATAATTCCTAGTAAACGTTTTAGTAAAAAATCATGCATGAAATTCAATTTAAGTTTGATTAAAAAAAGTATAAACAATCTAACTTAAGTCTAACCTTTTTATGCAATAATGTGTAAAAATTCTGCTTTGGTCCCCAATTTAACTAAGGCTGGCCCTGATCATAACATGCGTTTAATTGAAACCACACTAATAGTTTTAGGTTTAAAACAACAAAAATCGAATCGAATACTTACAACCTCTCCCCTGTACTTAATAAAATGACTCATTTTAATTTTAAGCGTACATTGATTGCAACTGTTGCTTTACATTAATATGCCTTTTTTCTTGTGACTCGCTATTTAGTGATGTGGGATGCCACTGATTTTCTTTCCCATCCAATACCGAGTAAAAATCATGCCGATACCGGTACTTTGTGCAAACATACCTGATATGTCCGCTAAAATTTAAAAAGTTGTGTATTTCAAATAGCATAAACAATGCAAGACAGGTGTATTTATTTATCTCAAACTCTGAAGTGTATTGAGGTAGTGGCTTGAATAACAATATATCCAGTCAGGCGAATAAAACATACAAATGGCGTTTCAAACCATAAAGAACGTAAATGAGTAAAATAATGAAAGCATTAAAATGAATGTATTATTGACAACTATTTTTAGCGTAAAAATAATTCATAATACAGTTACATGAACATGTTAATGTGAAAATATTAAACATGTAATTATCACTTAACAAAAGCTTTGTAACATTGACACATTGCCTCATTCGCAAGTTTAGATCCTTTTTTTTACTCTGTGTTCCTGGTAATGATACACATTATCTCCAATATCTTAAATATCTAAAGTATCGATATTAAAAAAAAAAAAAAAAAGCTTTTTTTTTTTTAAGTATCGATATTTGCATTTGAGGATCGCTACACTGCAAAAACTGAAATCTAAGTAAGATTAAATATCTCAAAAAAGGGAGATATTTGCTTATTTTCTCACTAAGCAGATTTAATGTTAGAGTGTTTTACTTGTTTTAAGTGTTTTGGTCCTAAAAGATCTCAGTAAGATATTACAGCTTGTTGCTGAGATGTTATGACCTATATTGAGTAAAACATGCTTGAAACTAGAATATCAACTGTTGCAAAGCTGTGTCATCAACACTACACTACTTTTTTAAAGTCATTATTTCTTACTTCAAGCATGGAAATAAAAATCATGATGCCAAGCACATATCATTATGTTAAGATAATGGCACTAGCATTTACTTAATTTAAGAATATTTTTCAACATATTGAGCAAAAAGGTCTATTTTTTTTTCTACCAAGAAAAGTGCACTTGTTATTAGTGAGAATATACTTATTTTAAGATATTTTTGGGTTCATTGAGGTTAGCTAATTTTACTTGTTTTGTAAAGTCTTGACAAGCCTAATTGTCTTGTTCTATTGGCAGATAATTTTGCTTAGTTCAAATAAAATACCCCTCATTTTTGTATTTTTTTTTCTTGTTTTGGAACACTGACTTTTTGCAATGTACTTCAGCATACATATCTGGTATCGGCGGTATTGATAAATCAGTATCAATCCTCACGTTGCTACCGCTATTATTGCCTGCACATCTCTGCGTATGCGTTTTTGTGGGGGCACGGATCGTATTTCATAATGTGAAAGTATAAAAGCGTTAATTTTCACGTGGACATGGCCTTACAGTAGGAAGGGGATTCATATGGCCCCATTCGTGTCGGTTTACCTGACACATGAAACGTGACACATTCGGTGGGTTGCGCTATCCACTTGAGCCGCCATATGGCGGTAGATTGTTTGAGTTTGAGTTTGAGTTTATTTCGAACATGCAAGCATACAACATGATACATCACAATTTCCAGTTTCTCTATTCAACATGTTCGAAAAGGAGCAGGAAGAAGCAGAGCTTATTTAATCCTACCCCTTTTCTTTTACACAACAGTTGCTAAAACTTTTGTTCACTCCCTGTTCTCAATGTATTCACTATATACTCCATAAGTAATCACAATAAAAATAAATGAATAAATAAACAAAACTCGGTGAAGTAAGTTATATTTCATACGGTGAGATGAGTAAGATTAACTAGAAAATGAATGAATGGATGAAATACATTCAGAATGTTTATCACGGTTCTTCTTCTTTGTACTTTGTAAACACTTTTGAAGAGTTTTTTGAAGTGGATCATATTAGTCCATTGTTTGATTGCTGTGCTTAATACATTCCATAATTTAATTCCACATACTGATATACAGAAGGTTAAGTGTTGTACGTGCGTACAAATGTTTTAAATTACATTTTTCTCTAAGATTATATTTCTCCTCTTTTTTTTTGAGAATAATTGTTGTACATACTTGGGTAGCAGGTTGTAGTTTGTTTTGTTGAATATCTTAACATAGGTTTTGTGGCAACTGCAACTTTGGCCACAGCGGCAGTTGCTGTGGAGAGTGGGCGCTTTCCATCATTTTCAACAGCCTGCGTGAGACCCACCCAATGCTGTCTGCAACTTGTTTGCGGACTCGTTTATTGCGCCGCCACTTTTGTCCTCGCATTGCTGGTTGGACACGTATAAAAGCAGGCGTCGTGCTACAAACACGACACAACCCGAGACCTCATAGGTTGAGTGGATTTTTAAATTTGTTCGGCTTGTAAAAATCCCAATGAGAGGATACGGGCAGAACATTTTCGATTTTCAGCCGGAGAAGTAATTTCACGAAGCGTCCCGATCTAGTGGTGACCATCATCCCCCAAAGCGAGGGATGTTTATTGCTTGCACATTTTGTCTTGACCTCTGCGCTGCACCACTTTTGAGGCTACCTACCTCGTCCTGACTGCCAGAGGCTCCTTTTGAAATTCCATCCTTCTTTTTTTCCTTACTTTCCAACATAGCTGCCATTCTCCATATCGCTATTAAAACATGCTGTCTCCCTTTCACTCCTCGTTTTTCAGTCTTTTCTTTTTGTTTCCCCAAGTGGGGATTTCATTCCTCATTTTCTTCTTCTTCACTCGGTCTCCACTTTGTTATTCTTATAGCTCGGCTGCGGGGGATAGGGCGCTTATATACACGGCGACGTATATAAATCCGCTCCGACAGGAATGTTGTCTACATTTTCGACCTCGCAATACACAATACTCACAAATCACCCGATTTATTTATATTTCAGGGAAAACAGAACCAAACGACTAAAGTAGACCCTCCGCTTTGCTCAAAGTCATCATGATGCCGATCCACATTGTTTGTATATTGAAAAGTTTGTATAGTGAATCATATTTCTTCGCAAAAAACAATGTAAACATGAATAATAGGTTCCAGCCTCGACAAAAGTCCATATTTGAGTAAAGGTGTGTACTAGAGATGTCCGATAATGGCTTTTTTTGCCGATATCCGATATTCTGATATTGTCCAACTCTTAATTACCGATTCCGATATCTACCGATACCGATATATACAGTCGTGGAATTAACACATTATTATGCCTAATTTTGTTGTGATGCCCCGCTGGATGCATTAAACAATGTAACGAGGTTTTCCAAAATAAATCAACTCAAGTTATGGAAAAAAATGCCAACATGGCACTGCCATATTTATTATTGAAGTCACAAAGTGCATTATTTTTTTTAACATGCCTCAAAACAGCAGCTTGGAATTTGGGACATGCTCTCCCTGAGAGAGCATGAGGAGGTTGAGGTGGGCGGGGTTGAGGTGGGGGTAGCGAGGGGTGTATATTGTAGGGTTCCGGAAGAGTTAGTGCTGCAAGGGGTTCTGGGTATTTGTTCTGTTGGGTTTATGTTGTGTTACGGTGCGGATGTTCTCCCGAAATGTGTTTGTCATTCTTGTTTGGTGTGGGTTGACAGTGTGCCGCATATTTGTAACAGTGTTAAAGTTGTTTATACGGACAACCTCAGTGTGACCTGTATGGCTGTTGAGCAAGTACGCCTTACATTCACTTGTGTGTGTGAAAAGCCGTAGATATTATGTGATTGGGCCGGCACGCAAAGTTAAGTTAAGTTAAGTTAAGTTAAAGTTAAAGTACCAATGATTGTCACACACACACTAGGTGTGGTGAAATTTGTCCTCTGCATTTGACCCATCCCCTTGATCACCCCCTGTGAGGTGAGGGGAGCAGTGGGCAGCAGCGTAGCTGCGCCCGGGAATCATTTTTGGTGATTTAACCCCCAATTCCAACCCTTGATGCTGAGTGCCAAGCAGGGAGGTAATGGGTCCCATTTTTATAGTCTTTGGTATGACCCGGCCGGGGTTTGAACTCACAACCTACCGATCTGGCAGTGTCTTTAAGGTTTATTGGCGCTCTGTACTTCTCCCTACGTCCGTGTACAACTCCGTACAGCGGCGTTTTAAAAAGTCATACATTTTACTTTTTGTAACCGATACAGATAATTTTAAAGCATTTATCGGCCGATAATATCGGCAGTCCGATATTATCGGACATCTCTAGTGCGTACACTTTGAACACAATACAAATGCTATAAAGTACTGTATATCAAGAGCTGAACTGTGCTGTATACACTGCTTTGCCAACACGCAAAAGCCAGTATGGTGACCTCACAAACAGTCAGAAATCACCAAAATCCTGAACTTTAACAACCATATTGCTACAATGATAAATGGTAAATGGGTTATACTTGTATAGCGCTTTTCTACCTTCAAGGTACTCAAAGCGCTTTGACACTATTTCCACATTCACCCATTCACACACACATTCACACACTGATGGCGGGAGCTGCCATGCAAGGCGCTAACCACGACCCATCAGGAACAAGGGTGAAGTGTCTTGCTCAAGGACACAATGGACGTGACGAGGTTGGTAAAAGGTGGGGATTGAACCAGGAACCCTCAGGTTGCCGGCATTGCCGGCACGGCCACTCGCCCGACTGCGTCACGCCGGCCTCGGACTCATCACAATTAAAACTTGCAGTGGTGCG
This sequence comes from Entelurus aequoreus, assembly GCF_033978785.1. Lineage (NCBI taxonomy): Eukaryota > Metazoa > Chordata > Actinopteri > Syngnathiformes > Syngnathidae > Entelurus > Entelurus aequoreus. Next base: position 20,997,089 of record NC_084743.1, on the reverse strand, counting down.
ATTCTCCCGTACTATTAATGTACTCTGCGCAAATAGTCTTTTTTTTTAACTCCAAAGTGAGTTTCAGGGACTGATATTTACTTAAAAAATTGGAAAAAACTTGTCAAAAGGCGAAAAAACCCAGGGAAAATAAGCACAAACGCTTAAGCGCCGGGTAGTGAGTGAGTAATGTACTGCAATGTACAGCAAGTGATATGAAGGGCTCCGCCTCCTCACTAAAATTTGGCGCCCTGCTTTTTGCCTGCAGGCGCAAGTCAAAATGAATGATCGAAATGGTCGTACAAAGAGACATGGATCGCACACAGAGGCACATTTGATCTAAAAGTTTATAAATCGAAAAGTTCGCAAATGGAAGGGTTACACTGTATATAAATACATATATATATATATATATATATATATATATATATATATATATATATATATATATACCGTACAGGCGAAAAGTTTGGACAGACCTTCTCATTCAAAGTGTTTTCTTTATTTTCATGACTATTTACATTGTAGATTGTCACTGAAGGCATCAAAACTATGAATGAACACCTGTGGAGTTATGTACTTAACAAAAAAAAAGTGAAATAACTGAAAACATGTTTTATATATTCTAGTTTCTTCAAAATAGCCACCCTTTGCTCTGATTACTGCTTTGCACCCTCTTGGCATTCTCTCAATGAGCTTCAAGAGGTGGTCACCTGTAATGGTTTTCACTTCACAGGTGTGCCTTATCAGGGTTGATTAGTGGAATTTCTTGCTTTATCAATGGGGTTGGGACCAACTCAGTGGCCTAGTGGTTAGAGTGTCCTCCCTGAGATCGGTAGGTTGTGAGTTCAAACCTTGGCCGTGTCATACCAAAGACTATAAAGATGGGACTCATTACATCCCTGCTTGGCACTCAGCATCAAGGGCTGGAATTGGGGGTTAAATCACCAAAAATTATTTCCGGCCGCGGCCACCGCTGCTGCTCACTGCTCCCCTCACCTCCCAGGGGGTGATCAAGGGTGATGGGTCAAATGCAGAGAATAATTTCGCCATACCTTGTGTGTGTGAGACAATCATTGGTATTTTAACTTTTAACTTTATCAGTTGTGTTGTGAATGAGAAGGTGTGTCCAAACGTTTGGCATGTACTGTATATTAAAAATAAAAATAAAATAAAATTTAAAAATGTGATAAAACATTTGAAAAATTGAATAAATCCACAAATAAAAATGAAAAAAAAAGTCTGTTTTGATACTGTTTAGTTCCCTGGGAAATGGTCGGAGACGATTCCGCTTGCTTACAGCAAGTTGCTCTTTGTGTTGCCCAAATTGCTGTCATTTTTATGTTTTCACCGTTATTGTAGAGGCGCGCAACATTGTTATGATATTATTGTGTATAATACTGTATCTATAATAATACATTGTAAATGATGTCTTATATATATATATATATATATATATATATATATATATATATATATATATATATATATATATATATATATATATATATATATATATATATACATATATATATATATATTAGGGCTGCAACAACTAATCGATTAAAATCGATTATAAAAATTATAAAAATAGTTGCAGATTAATTTAGTCATCGATTCGTTGGATCTATGCTATGTGCATGCGCACAGGCTTTAAAAAAAAATAAAAAAATTTAAATAAACCTTTATTTATAAACTGCAACATGTACAAACAGCTGATAAACAATAATCAAAATGAGTATGGTGCCAGTATGCTGTTTTTTAAAATAAAATACTGGAAAGGATAGACATGTAGTTTGTCTCTTTTATCCGATTATTAATCGATTAATCGAAGTAATAACCGACAGATTAATCGATTATCAAATTAATCATTAGTTGCAGCCCTAATATATATATATATATATATATATATATATATATATATATATATATATATATATATATATATATATATATATATATATATATATATATGTATGTATGCATAGTGCTTTGCTGGCTTGTTGCCAGCATTAGCTGTAAATATTACTTGGTTTAATAAGTGGAGTCAAAAAAAGGGGGTTGGCTCACTTTTCTCGACATCAATCAAGCTGCAGCTCCAGGGGGACTTATCAGACATTTAGCACTTTCTCTCGGCACCAAACAGATCCCTTGATGTTTCGTGCGGCTCGCTTTTTGTTTTTGCAAAAGATCCAACCAGAGACATGATGAGGTGAAAGGTCAACACTGTGCTGCATCTCAGTGCGTTTACTGTGGTCATAGCAAGCATATAATAGTAACGATGTTTGCATTTGCAGGTGTTTACACAAATAGATTAGACTCAAACCGCAATTAAGGATCGAGCACCGATTTGTAATACACGTTATCAATAAAACATCTTGTGACCCAGCCAAAAAAGTTCATAAGACTGAATACAAACACAATGATAAAGACTGTAAGTTCACGTGTAAACCACAAATGACAAGCCGGAGCCACAACATGTCTTACCAAAGGAAATTCCGCTTTAAGTGAACTTCCCTTGCTGGAGTTTAGCCAAACTACCAGAATGGAATTTCATTGGTGGCTACAGTTTATGTCTGCCCTCTCCTCTTTGCGCTCTGTGCATCGTCCCAATCAGTGCTCCCCATCATGAAGCCGAGTCTTATGTCAATACACTAAGTCCCCCTAAGTCAGGAGTCCCCGACCTCTTTTGCACCGATTCAACATAGGCATTATTTTCATGTACCTTCCTCGTGTGGCAGATAAATCCTTAAAAAAAAAGTGCTTGAAAAAAATACAACTCGCCAAAAATACTGTTTTACTCCTTTTCGCTAGCTTGTTGGCTTATTTTTGTATCTGATGCCTTATACATTATATGTCCATGTCGAGGAAAAAGAGCGTAGATATACATTAAAATCAGATATACTTTTATATTCATATTTGTGCAATATTTCATACATATAGTAGAAAAGTATGCTTTTTTTTCGGTGCAATAATGTAAACACTAGGGCTGTGAATCTTTAGGTACCACACGATTCTATTTGATTCTTGGGGGTAACGATTAGATTCTTGATTCAAAATCAATACTTTTTTTTTTAATAACGTTCGATGTTTTGATTAACTACATTCCTCCATAAAATAGATAAACAGCTGTGATAAATGTCTTGTATTACTTAAAAGAAATCTGGTTTTCTTTAATAAAATTATACCCAAACAGTTAATAAAGTCAAATACGAATAAGGCAACAAAAGAAGTATCCAACACTTCTCTTTTTTAAAGAAAATAGTGGCATCGACATCAACAATATGAGTTGCCTGAATTTTTTTTAATCGATTAAGAATTGTGACAAATAAGAATCGCAACTAATTTGAAAATATATTTTTTTCCATATACATTTTTTTTTAAATAAATAAATAAAACTTTTTTTTTTAAATAATAATTTTTTTTTTTAAATCTATTTTTTTTTTATAAAGAAAAATAAAAACTTGGTTTTGAATTTTTTTTTATTCGATTAAGAATTGTGACAAATAAGAATCGCAACTTATTTTAAAATATATTTTTTTCCAAATAAATTTAAATAAAAAATATAGTATATATATATATATTTTTTTTTTTTTTTTAAACAATTTTTTACTAAAACTTTTTTTTTTAAATACAAAAATAAATAAATCGATTTTTTTAAAACATCTGTTAATGCTGACTGGTGCAACAGAGCTATGTGCGAGATGCGTGTTTCAAAAATTTAGCACACTTGCACTTTGCCGTTTGTTTTATGCACTTTAACTGCTATGGTGACTTTATTCTTGCTCTCTCCTGAGCTGAGGTCATGCAGCAACCCCCTGTTTTATTTTATTTGTATTATTATGCGATGAGATGGCGACTTGTCCAGGGTGTACCCCGCCTTCCGCCCGATTGTAGCTGAGTTAGGCTCCAGCGCCCCCCGCGACCCCGAAGGGAATAAGCCATACAAAATGGATGGATGGATGGATTGTATTATTATATCTTAGTCTGGGTATTTTATTGTACTGTCTAACTGAACTTTTTATGGACCTTGTTGTGTATACCATCAACCTGCCAAGGACTTGGCTACACTTTAAAATCTGCCTTTGGCTACAATCTGGCACATTTACATGTTATATGTTCGCTAATGTTCATTGTCCCATGTAAAAACGATATAACAGATGGCGACTTCTCGTGTCGGAGAAAATGTGATCGTTTATTAATTATTTAATGATTTTGTGTGGGCCACTGCCTAAATGCCTTAAATCCCATTCATAGAAACACTATAGAAATCCCTACAAGCTTTAATGTAACCCAGGATATAATCAGGGATATTCAACTAAAGTGTTTTGGGGGCCACATTTCCAGAAAGCTATTAGTCGTAGTTTCAATATTCCGGAAAAACCAGCGTCCTCTAAAGTAGACATTTGGTTTTGGTCTATTTATTTTGTCACAGTTACCGGAGAGCTCTGTCACAGATCATCTCTATGATAGCACTCTAGTGTTTATAAGAATCTGCAGCAAAAATGTGAGTCTTTCACAAGTTTTTTTTTAACTGAACGGGCCACCGGTTGAATAGCCTAAATGATGAAAAAGAGAGGACCTAAGATTGAACCTTGAGGAACACCACTAGTATAACTAAAGACGTTGAACAAATGACTGGATCTGAAGTAAACAAGCTACAGCAACACCTTAGTTAGATATCCATCCATCCATCCATTTTCTACCGCTTATTCCCTTCGGGGTCGCGGGGGGCGTTGGAGCCTATCTCAGCTACAATCGGGCGGAAGGCGGCGTAAACCCTGGACAAGTCGCCACCTCATCACAGGGCCAACACAGATAGACAGACAACATTCACACTCACATTCACACACTAGGGCCAATTTAGTGTTGCCAATCAACCTATCCCCAGGTGCATGTCTTGGGAGGTGGGAGGAAGCCGGAGGAACCCACGCAGTCACGGGTAGGACATGCAAAAAAAAAAAGGAGAGGACTTAAAGGGGTGCCTTGAGTAACGCCTCGGTTATGTAAATCGCAAGTTTGGGCAAGTTTGGGTATCGGACTGTCTGATTGAGGCGGTCCGCTCCCTGTATGATCAGTGTCAGAGCTTGGTCCGCATTGCCGGCAGTAAGTCGGACCTGTTTCCAGTGAGGGTTGGACTCCGCCAAGGCTGCCCTTTGTCACCGATTCTGTTCATAACTTTTATGGACAGAATTTCTAGGCGCAGTCAGGGCGTTGAGGGGATCCGTTTTGGTGGCTGCAGAATTAGGTCTCTGCTTTTTGCAGATGATGTGGTCCTGATGGCTTCATCTGGCCAGGATCTTCAGCTCTCACTGGATCGGTTCGCAGCCGAGTGTGAAGCGACTGGGAAGAGAATCAGCACCTCCAAGTCTGAGTCCATGGTTCTCGCCCGGAAAAGTGTGGAGTGCCATTTTAGGGTTGGGGAGGAGACCTTGTCCCATGTGGAGGAGTTAAAGTACCTCGGAGTCTTGTTCATGAGTGAGGGAAGAGTGGATCGTGAGATCGACAGGCGGATCGGTGCGGCGTCTTCAGTAATGCGAACTCTTTATCGATCCGTTGTGGTGGAGAAAGTGCTGAGCCGAAAGGCAAAGCTCTCAATTTACCGGTCGATCTACGTCCCCATCCTCACCTATGGTCATGAGCTTTGGGTTATGACCGAAAGGACAAGATCACGGGTACAAGCACCCGAAATGAGTTTCCTCCACCGGGTGGCGGGGCTCTCCCTTAGAGATAGGGTGAGAAACTCTGCCATCCAGGAGGAGCGCAAAGTAAAACTGGAGGAGCCAGATGAGGTGGTTTGGGCAACTGGTCAGGATACCACCCGAACGCCTCCCTAGTGAGGTGTTTAGGGCACATCCGACCGGTAGGAGGCCACGGGGAAGAACCAGGACACATTGGAAAGACTCTCCAAGCTAGCCTGGGATCACCTCGGGATCCCCCGGGAGGAGCTGGACGAAGTGGCTGGGGAGAGGGAAGTCTGGGCTTCTCTGCTTCGGCTGCTTCCCCCGCGACCCGACCTCAGATAAGCGGAAGAAGATGGATGGATGGAAGTTTGGGCCCCAGTGTTCTAAGGTTAAAATGTCAATGCAAAGATCTGCCAATGTGTTTACTCTAGTCCAAGTTCCTTCAGTGGTTTTTGGAATTTGCTGCAAAAATGTTTGCCGTCCTAAGTTTTGAACTGAACTCGGGGGGCCGGCATGGTGTCATTGACGCCAGTTGAATAACCCTAGAGTACAGCAACGCCTGAGTAAAAACACGAAGTTGATCAATGAAAAAGTTTTTACTACGCAATCATTTCTGTAAAACTAGGTGCTCTGGGGTATATTTGAAGACAGTAAGATATTTCATGTGGATGTCGCTCTAAATCAGTTTTTATTCTTCTTCTTCTGGATCTGAAGCTCCTTTTTTTTTATTCATCCTTCTGAACTAACTCCTCTGCGGCAGTGTGAGAAGTGATTGTGTGGGAACACCGATAGACCCACTAGTGCGTACAATAGAACTACTGTGTTGAAAGAATGCATCACTTCCTTCCATCTCTACTCGACATCACTGTACTTGCCACACAACAACACAGCTAATTCCTACTTTGGATGACGTTGCATTATATGTTTATTTAAAAAAATTTTATGTAGACATTTCTTTTTGCAATAAGTCATTAACCCTTAGAGCAAATTAAGAGCCGGGGGACAGACATTCCCAAATAATGTTTTTAGATCTTTAAGATGGAAACTGTAGCTGCCATTATGATGTGCAGTGATGTTTTCAAATGACCGTAAGTCTTGAACTAGACCAGGGGTTGGCAACCCAAAATGTTGAAAGAGCCATGTTGGACCAAAAATACAAAAACAAATCTGTCTGGAGCCACAAAAAATTAAAAGCCATGTTACATACAGATAGTGTGTCATGAAATATCAATTAAATTAAGAGGACTTAAAGGAAACTAAATGAGCTCAAATATACGTACAAATGAGGCATAATGATGCAATATGTACATATAGCTAGCCTAAATAGCATGTCAGCATCGATTAGCTTGCAGTCATGCAGTGACCAAATATGTCTGATTAGCACTCCACCCAAGTCAATAACATCAACAAAACTCACCTTTGTTCCTTCACGCACAACGTTAACAGTTTGGTGGACAAAATGAGACAGAAAAAGAAGTGGCATAAAACACGTCGGAGAAAGTTATTTGTAAACAAACTAGGGTGAGTTCAAGGACCGCCAAAATTAGTAGGACAAAACGGCGCTCGCCAAATACTCGAATCAGTGAAGCATGGTTAATACAAACTGTGTGCTTTATAACAATTAGGGAGGTTTGTGTCATGTTTGTCCTCGTACAGAAACCATATTAACACAAAAAATATAGTTTTCCATATTTCATAAATTTTTTAAAAAGCTTCAGAGAGCCACTAGAGCGGCGCTAAAGAGCCGCATGCGGCTCTAGAGCCCCGAACTATACAAAGTATTTAAATGGTTGGAATTTGCGCTTATGCATGATATACTAGTTACTATGGTAATCTAATTAGTTACTATGGTAATGTAAGTCCCAGCAGCTCAGACGAGGCACCAAGCAGTGTGGGTGGGGAGCGTTTCCACAGAGTGTTTCCAGAGCGGCCAGCCTGGGTGTCAGGGACAGATGTGGAAGGAGATTTTTACAACAAAGTTCTAAAGCTAAGTGCTATATCAGATATATCAGATAGTAGGTGAGGGTTTTTTTTACCCTTCGCGGTCATATTTCGCTGTGTTTATTGCGTAAAATATGTCGATCGAGAGGGGGTGTGACGTTCATATGTTGTCAATATTTAGTGTTTTATCGTTCATAGTTAATATTGTAAATCCCACATTCTTTATTTTTATGTACATTCTGGGTGTCTCATTCAGTAAAAAAAATTAAAATTCCATTCAGTTTAAGGCGGTCTGTCATAACGTTTTTAGCATTCAATCAGACATTATCATAAGCTTTTGTATTAGTGTTCCTAAAAATAGACATACCGGCCCCCAGACACATTTTTTATACACAGTAAAAACAACAACCCTATACATTACCGTAAAAAAACTAGCAGCTCAGTCGCCAAAATTCTATTGCAAATAAACTATGATATTGTTTTTCCATTTACAGTAATACACTGTAAAAACCACAACCTTAGATTTTACGACAAAAAAATGGCAGTTCAGTCGACAGAATGTTACCTTAAAAAAGCTATGATACAATTTTCCTATTTCACATTTTTTTCTCTAAATTTGGCCCCTCCAGTCAAAATAATTGCCCAGAGGAAAACTGCACTATCATCCACAATCCTTATGCGAGACATGAATATGTCTTTCCCTTTTCTGTGCATTCTAAACAGTAAAAACATGCTAGTAAGGGGTGGCCAACAATGGGGGTGATGCTGTAAGTATGTACCTACTGTAATGTAAGAAAACGAGCACATTCATGATAATGTGTAATATTTACAGTATTTTGGTCATTTTTTATCATTTTTGTAACTTCCCAGAGCGCATAGCAACAAACGCAACAACAACACAGCGAGCACTTTCTGTGTTTGCTGCCACTAATAGCAGACTGTGAGAGCCTTGTAGCGTCACCGGGAAGCCGACGGATGGGATGGTTGTATGTTCCGGCACTTGCACTCTCTTTGAGCTGCTGAATTCGGATTAAAATGTAACTCCACAGCTAACAAAATAATGCTTCCTCGCAATGTTGCCATTGTGTTATGCTGCTTTCTATTTGTTTAGAGCCAAGTAGAGAGATAAATGATAAATAAATGGGTTATACTTGTATAGCGCTTTTCTCCCTTCAAGGTACTCAAAGCGCTTTGACAGTATTTCCACATTTTACCCATTCACACACACATTCACACACTGATGGCGGGAGCTGCCATGCAAGGCGCTAACCAGCAGCCATCAGGAGCAAGGGTGAAGTGTCTTGCCCAAGGACACAACGGACGTGACTAGGAAGGTAGAAGGTGGGGATTGAACCCCAGTAACCAGCAACACTCCGATTGCTGGCACAGCCACTCTACCAACTTCGCCACGCCGTCGCCATGTTGCATCAAGTTAGTAGCGTGTGGATGTTCTAAGTTGACCAACCACAACCTTCTACTACAGTGTTTTTCAACCTTTTTTGAGCCAAGGCACACTTTTTGCGTCGAAAAAATGCGGAGCCACACCACCAGCAGAAATCATTAAAAAACGAAACTCAGTTGACAGTAAAAAGTCGTTCTCGCAATTGTTGGATATGACTTTAAACCATACGGGGTTTTTTTTGCTGTTTTCCTGTGTGTAGTGTTTTAGTTCTTGTCTTGCGCTCCTATTTTGGTGGCTTTTTCTCTTATTTTGGATTTTTTTTTGTAGCAGTTTCATGTCTTCCTTTGAGCAATATTTCCCGCATTTACTAAACAACTGAATATTTCAGTTGTTTTTATCCGTCTATGTGGGGACATTGTTGACTGTCATGTCATGTACGGCTATACATTGTGGACGCCATCTTTGCTCCACAGTAAGTCTTTGCTGTCGTCCAGCATTCTGTTTTTGTTTACTTTGTAGCCAGTTCAGTTTTAGTTTCATTCTGCATAGCCTTCCCTAAGCCTTTTCTTAGGGGCACTCACTTTTTGTTTGGTTTAGGCATTAGACACATTTTTACCTGCACACTGCCTCCCGCTGTTTCCGACATCTACAAAGCAATTAGCTACCGGCTGCCACCTACTGATATGGAAGAGTATTACACGGTTACTCTGCCGAGCTCTAGACAGCACCGACACTCAACAACAACACATCATTTGCAGACTATAATTAATGGTTTGCAAAAAATATTGTTTAACCCAAATAGGTGAAATTAGATAATCTCCCACGGCACACCAGACTGTATCACAGTGGTTGAAAAACACTGTTCTACTATACAGGTAAGATGCATGATTTATAATGTGGTGTCAAAGCCCTTTGATTACTTTGAAGGTAGAAATCCATTTACCATATTTAGCATTTCAGTTCCTCCAAACATGGCCTAGTTGATGCTAGTCATTGATATTTTGTCCCGTTCTATTAAAAGACATCTACCGTAAAAAAAAAAAAAATCTGGATTTGTAGGTCTTTTTTATCTCTCTACTGTAATGCAAGTTTGCGCCAATATTTTTGCTTGAAAAACAGGGGGAAAACCTTGTTCTCAAAGTGGTCGCAATGACTTTGACATGTGTTCACCTGACATAATCGAACATCTGACATAGTAATAATACAGCATGACGATGACAGAAAGGAAGCGCACGGTTGTAGGTGAAGAAATATGAAACACTGGGGATTCATGCGCCGTGAGTGTCCATGTCAAACATCCAGGAGGACGATAATAATTATGTTGGCTGAAAATGAATAGTTTAGGGGACAGGTGTCAAAGTCAATATACTACTATATATGGCCTGGAAATGAAAAGGGTCAATGGGGTACTTTCCCATTTTGACAGGAAAAAAATACATGTCCTGCATGCAATTGCATATGTTTTCAACTTTAATATTATCCAATACTGTAACAAATATTATACGTTCATACATTGCAAACATATCTTGTTGGAATAAAAATGTATATCCATCAAATTGTACATTGTAGAAATGACATTAGATTTTACTGGAAAAGAAAACTTACAATTACCTTGAAAAAACTTTTTTTTTATTTACAGAAAAACCCTGGATATTACGGTATAAAACAGTCGCCAAAACTTTACTGTTAAAAAAAAAACTCCTGTGATATTGTTTTTCCATTTGCATTATTACAATTAAAAAACAAAAAACGGAAATGTTACAGTAAAATCATGACAGCTTAGTTGCTAGAATTTTACCATTAAAAAAAACTGGGGTACAGTTTTTCCATGAATGCACCGTAAAGCCAACCATCATAGATTATACCGTAAAAAATTGACAAATCAGTCACCAGAATTTTACCTTTGTAAAAACAGTGCTATTTTTTTCTTCCATCTACAGTAAGATATTGTAAAAACAACAAATATAGATTTTATGGTAAAACATAACAGTAATACACCGTAAAGAAAACAACTGTAGATTTTAAGGTAAAAAAACAACTTGCGGATCAGTCGCCAGGATTCTACCTCGAAAAAATTGTGGTACATTTTTTATTTATTTACAGTAATACACAGTAAAAACAACAACCCTATACATTACGGTAAAAAACTAGCAGCTCAGTTGCCAAAATTCTATTGCAAATAAACTATGATATTGTTTTTCCATTTACAGTAATACACTGTAAAAACAAAGGCAGTTCAGTCGACAGAATTTTACCTTAAAAAAGCTATGATACAATTGTCATATTTAGAGTAATACACCGTAAAAACAACAGTCATAGATTTTACGGTAAAAAAAACTGACAGCTAAGTCGCCAGAATTCTATCTTAAGAAAATGTAATATAGTTTTTCCATTTTCATGAATACACCGTAAAAACAACAACCTTAGATTTTACAGCAAAAAAACAATGTAGTAAGTGGAAGCTCAGTCGCTGGAATTTTACTTAAAAAAAAAAAACACGATGCAATTTTTCGATTTTTTCTATTTAAAAAAAAAAGTATATTTTGATACTGTTTAGTGGTCGTTGACAATTCCGCTTGCTTACAGCAAGTTGCTCTTTGTGTTGCCCAAATTGTGTTTGTTGTGCTGTCATTTTTATGTTTGCACCGTTATTGTTGAGGCGCTCAACATTGTTATGATATTATTGTGTATAATATAATTAATAATACATTGTAAATTGCGTTTAATATATATTAAAAATCAAATCAAATAAATAAAAATCTAATGAAAAATATAGAAAAATCTATATTTACACAAATAAATATGCAAGCATTTTAGATTTTACACTGTTGAGTTCCCTAGGAAATGGTCAGAAATAGATCGTAAAAACAACAACTGTATATATGACATAAAAACTGGCAGCTCAGTCTGCAGAATTTTAGCGTAAAAACAGTAATATTGACAGACTCTACAAACAACAACCGCAAATTTTACGGTAAAAAACTGGCAGCTCAGTCACCAAAAGCATGACGTTAAAAAAAAATGTGTATATTTTTTTCTATTTATAATAATATGCTGTAAAAAAATAAAATACTACCTAAATTTTACGGTAAAATTGAGCTGCCAGTTTTTGACCGAAATATCAACTTTTAATTTTTTTTTTTTTACAGTGTACATAAAAAGTTTATATTAGTCAAATGCAAATCAAGAGGTGAATCATCACACATGTATTTTTATAAAAAAATATTCACTTTTACAAACGTCTCTGTGGAGGTCTTGCTTCTCCGGGTTCTTTGGACCACCAACCACGGACATGACAGCTGCGTTCAGGGTTTTGAACAATGTTTTATTTTTCAATAAACTGTCCTTTTTGTCCTTTTCAGCCATGTCAAATTCTTTACTCGCTCTCGCTCACGCCTCCCCACAGTCTCTTAATGAAAACAAGTTTGACAGCCTTGCTTTTGAAGTACAGTGTATGCCCCATGGGTTGCTGTATTCGTTCAAGTGCAAAAGTACTGTACTGTAAAGTACTGTGAAAAATTCTTATGTCAAGGATGCGGTAACAACCAAGTGAAAGTCATGTCATTTTTTTCCCCACACAAAAATGCTCACCAAGGACCAGGAGCACTGCGAAAAGTCAGTGTTCAAAAACAAGAAAAAAAATACAAAAATTAGGGGTATTTTATTTGAACTAAGCACAATTATCTGCCAATAGAACAAGAAAATTCGGCTTGTCAAGACTTTCCAAAACAAGTAAAATTAGCTAACCTTACTGAACCCAAAAATACCTTAAAATAAGTATATTCTCACTAATAACAAGTGCACTTTTCTTGGTAGAAAAAAAAAGAGACCTTTTTGCTCAATAAGTTGAAAAATATTCTTAAATGAAGTAAATGCTAGTGTCATTATCTTGACATAAAGATATGCGCTCGGCATCATGATTTTTTTTTTCATGCTTGAAGTAAGAAATTATTACTTTAAAAAAGTAGTTTTATACTTGTGAGTGTTGATGACACAGCTTTGCAACAGTTGATATTCTAGTTTCAAGCATGTTTTACTCAATATAGGCCATAAAATCTCTGCAGTAATATCTTACTGAGATCATTTAGGACCAAAACCCTTAAAACAAGTAAAACACTCGAACATAAAATCTGCTTAGTGAGAAAAAGTATCTTATCAGACAGAAAATAAGCAAATATCACCCTTATTTGAGATATTTAATATTACTTAGATTTCAGTTTTTGCAGTGAGGCGCTACCCTTCACTTGTAAAAAGGCTTTTTTCAGCAGAAAAAAACCTGAAGACGTCGTCCACATCACTAACCTTCGTGGCCCACCAACAGCCGGGCCACTCCACTCCACTCCACTCGCCCTCTGCAGTTGTAACACACACAACCGTACTACAACGTAGAATTTAGGTCGGACCGCAACCTACAATTATGGGCTGCAGGCACCATTTTGTGGCATGCAGCAAAGTGAGCCCGACGTGAGTGACAGTGAATATTATCCCACGTACAACAAGCACTTTAAACATTTATGTCATATAATTTGTGAGGGGTTACATGTGACAAAGTATATACAATGCCCTACAAAGCGTTTTTTTGTTGTTGTTTTTTTCTTAAGTTGTCTTCACCTCGACAACTTTTTGAACCAATGTGGATCATGACCCACATTATTGTGTCACAGAGCGTGACACAATCGGAAATCGGAAGGTCAAAACAATTACAGGGAGGACGTGTGCAGAATCAAAGACCTGCCGACCAACGCAGGGTAAAGACCTCCAGATGTCCTGGAATACACCCTTGTAATGCCAACTATAGAGGGCGGGACTATTCAACTTCATCATGAAGAGGGCCACAGTTTCAGGGGCCAGACATCGAAATGTGGATGATTTGCGAGAAAGTGCCTGGGAGACTTGTTGTAGATTGCGTTTACTTAATCGCAAAGTAAACACATCGGCTCTCACGCTGCACTGTCATTAAATTCATTATTCTGTTAACAGCATGAAGAAACAGAAGCTCCAGAAGTTTTGTTGAGGATTGAATTCTTCTTCTTTTATTATTATTATTATTTTATTATTTTATTATTATTATTATTATTATTTATTATTATTTATTATTATTATTTTTGTATTATTATTATTATTATTATTTATTCTTCTTCTTTTGAATTATTTTCTTTCCTTCGTTTTACTTCTTTACACTTCTTCCTCCGTTTTATGTTTGTAAGACCGAAAACAAAGTAAACGTTACAAAAGTATAACGTCCATTGTGTACCGTATTTTTTCGGATTATAAGTCGCTCCAATGTATAAGTCGCACCGGCCGAAAATGCATAGTAAAGAAGGAAAAAAACATATGTAAGTCGCACTCGAGTATAAGTCGCATTTTTGGGGGAAATTTATTTTGATAGACATTTGAAAGGCAATTTAAAATAAATATAGAACAACAGGCTGAATAAGTGTACGTTTATGATGCATACACAACGAACTGAGAATGTGCTGATATACGCTTAGTCTCTTACGTGAATGAGATAAACAATATTATTTGATATTTCACTGTAATGTGTTAATAATTTCACACACAAGTCACTCCAGATTATAAACGCACACCCCCAGGCCAAACTGTGAAAAAAACTGCGATTTATAATCCGAAAAATACGGTATTTTACGTAAATAATGTCCCTACGCAAAAATAGGTTTGGTGTTATTACATTCACACAATAAACTACATATGTTTGACATTAAACATTACCTGCGTCAAACATTGCACACAATGTATGTGACTCATCACGATTAAACCTAAATTCATTATTGCCCTCTACTGGTCAAATGTAGTCTTACATGTATTCAGATAGGCTATGCTTGCCAAAGTTTATGTGGATTTCTATCGTTGTTGCTGCTTGTCAAGAACATAAAAATAAATTGCGAAAATTGGACATTAAACAACGACTGAACAACAAAGTATGAATGTTCTCGGGTCATTGTTTCCTGTAGGGCCTTTTAAGCGACGGACACAATATATATACGTATATATATATGTATATAACAAGGACATTAACACATCCGACACGTACGTAGGATTAACCGAGGGAGAATTCAAAGCCAGATAGAACAATCACAAAGCTTCTTTCAGAAACCAAAGCCTGCTGAATACTACAGAACTCAGCAAACACATTTGGAACCTCAAAGACAATATTGTTGAATATTCAATAACATGGCAAATTCTTGCATCCAGCACACCTTACAAAAGTGGTAATAAAAGATGCAACCTATGCTTAAAAGAGAAACTGTTTATTATATACTGCCCAGACCTGTCATCCCTCAACAAGCGCAGCGAGATTGTATCAGCATGCCGTCACAGAAGGAAACACCTCCTAGGTAACACATGAGCCAATCACCACGCCCCTTCGCCTGCCTGTACCCACCCGCTCTGTGCCCTATATAAACCATGGTATGTGAATGCTTCTATTAAAATCTCCTGATGATTGAGGGAACCCCTCATGAAACAGGCCTGTAGAGATGAAGTAGTCTTGTGATTTTTTCCCACACATACATATATATATATATATATATATATATATATATATACACAAACGTTTGTATATATATATATATATATATATATATATATATATATATATATATATATATATATATATATATATATATATATATATATATATATATATATATATATATATATATATATATAATATGTACATATATATACAATATATATGTATATATATATATATATATATATATATATATATATATATATATATATATATATATATATATATATATATATATATATATATATATGTATATATATATATATATATACGTATTTATATTGTGTCCGTCGCTTAAAAGGCCCTACAGTAAACAATGACCCGAGAACATTCATACTTTGTTGTTCAGTCGTTGTTTAATGTCTAATTTTCGCAATTTATTTTTATTTTTTTTCAGGGTTGAATGAGTAGTCTTCTTCTACTCACTCCACTCCACAAAGCGGCTTGAAGATGATCTGTAAAACATCATCTATGCAACATTTTGACCAAATAACCACCATCACATGTTATGTAGAGCACAAGGAAGTGTTTTACATTTAGAAAAAAATTATAATAATATGACTACTTTAATTCGCCTTATATATGAAAAAGATTGAAAATAGTCCATTCATCGGCAGTGCGCCTTATAATCCGGAAAATACGGTATTTAAGTTTAAATTCTGGACAATTTATATTGAATACCAAGTGTGTGTATTGGTTTTAGAGTGGGATTTGGCCCTTGTGCAGAAGACCCGGAATTTGGTGCTCGCCCTCTGTATGCAGTTAAGAGTCCACATCTTGCAAGTTGTTCACTTCTATCGGCCATTTTAGGTTGTCCTCTTTCAACATATCTGCACAGCAAAGGGGCCTAGCCTGTAATATTTTCCATATAGGGCCAATGCGAGCGTTTCCACATCTGGAAGCCATCCCTCTCGCGCCCAAAAAGCCTTCTTTTTTTTTTTGCTGACTGCAATCATTTCATTTCCAAGAGTTTTCCCATGAAGCTTTGGTCCTGGTCGACAATTGTTGTTTGGCCATCAAGACCACCAAACATCAGGTAACCCAGTTTAAGGTAAAAGTGCTATAGGGTGAGACACTCTTAAGAGTGGAAGAAGAGAGGCGTGCAATCAAGTCATAGCTGAAAAATGCAGCATGTGGTTCTAATCTAAGCCGTCTGTGGACCTGCTTGGGTTCTCATGTTTGGACAGAACCGCTTTGGTGGAAAGCAGAGCAGTTGTTGCGATGTCAGTGACGTGGCAAACACAAATTGAAACCACTCGGAAGGCGGAGTGACCCCCATGTTGATTTTACTGATTTGCAATAGCAGATTAGTAAAGCAGTTTTGTAATTCTCCCCAAATAAAGAAAGTTGATTTTTGTGGTTATTTTCTGTGATGGTTTTCACAGTTTTACAGTAGTTTTTTTTAATCACTTCAGAATCATGTTTTAAACACGTAGCTAAATGTGTTACTACTTCTACCAGCAGCTATAGTGACCCTAAGATACGACGGGCCTATAGTCATTGCAAATGTAATTTTTTTATTGCAATTTTTTAAATAATTTAACACTACAAGCGGTAGAAAATGGATGGATGAAGGGAGTTCCCCAGGAAATGGTCAGAGACAATTCGGCTTGCTTACAGCAAGTTGCTCTTTGTATTGCATTGTCTCTAATATTCATAATAATATATTGTAAATTATATTCAATATATATTAAAAATGGAAAAAATAAAAAACATATACAAATGTAATAAAAACATTTTTTTCTGAGGTGGTACTTGGTGAAAGAAGCTGGCTAACCACTGTTTAAGCGGAATAAATTATATTTAATATGTATTTAAAAATGGGAAATAAATACATCTTAAAAATATAATAGCAAATTATAAAGAAATATATACATTACTATTTAAAAACGTAATAAAAAACTGTAAAAAAAAAAAAAAAAGAATAAATACACAAAAAAAATAAAAAATAAAAATGATATTTTGATACTGTTTAGTGGTCGGAGACAATTCCGCTTGCTTACAGCAAGTTGCTCTTTGTGTTGCATTGTTTCTAATATTCATATAATATATTGTAAATTATATTCAATATATATTTAATATAGAAAAAAAAACTTTTAAAAATGTAATAAAACCATTTTTTTCTGAGGTGGTACTTGGTGAAAGATGCTTGGGAACCACTGTTTCAGCGGAATAAATTATATTTAATATGTATTTAAAAATGGAAAATAAATACATCTTAAAATTATAATTGCAAATTATACAAAAATATATAAATTACTTTTTATAAATAGTTGATTTATATAGGCTAGTAAGGTAAAGTTTTGTACCTGACAAGTTTCGGCTATCTTGCTTCTGCAGCCTTCCTCAGAGGTGTCTTGTCAGGTACAAAACTTTACCTTACTAGCCTATATAAATCAACTATTTATAAATACACATTAGTAGGCTAAATGAACCTCTTTAACATATATAAATTACTATTTAAAAACGTAATAAAAAACTGTAAAAAAAAAATTTTAAAAAAATACATACACAAATACAAATGAAAAAAATCAATCAATCAATCAATCAATGTTTATTTATATAGCCCTAAATCACAAGTGTCTCAAAGGGCTGTACAAGCCACAACGACATCCTCGGTACAGAGCCCACATACGGGCAAGGAAAAACTCACCCCAGTGGGACGTCGGCAAATGACTATGAGAAAATAAGTATATTTTGATATTGTTTAGTGGTTGGAGACAATTGTAAATTATATTCAATACATATTTAAAATAGAAAAAAAAAACATTTACAAATGTAATAAAACCATTTTTTTCTGAGGTGGTACTTGGTGAAAGAAGCTTGGGAACCACTGTTTAAGCGGAATAAATTAAATTTATTATGAATTTAAAAATGGAAAATAGATACATCTTAAAATTATAATTGCAAATTATACAGAAATATATAAATTACTATTTAAAAACGTAATACAACACTGTAAAAAAATAAAAATAAATACACAAATAAAAATGAAAAAGAAATCATATTTTGATACTGTTTAGTGGTCGGACACAATTCCGCTTGCTTACAGCAAGTTGCTCTTTGTGTTGCCCAAATTGTGTTTGTTGTGCTGTCATTTTTATGTCTGCACCGTTATTGTTGAGGTGCTCAACATTGTTATGATATTATTGTGAAGTGAAGTGAATTATATTTATATAGCGCTTTTCTCAAGTGACTCAAAGCGCTTTACATAGTGAAACCCAATATCTAAGTTACATTTTTAAACCAGTGTGGGTGGCACTGGGAGCAGGTGGGTAAAGTGTCTTGCCCAAGGACACAACGGCAGTAACTAGGATGGCGGAAGCGGGGATTGAACCTGCAACCCTGAAGTTGCTGGCACGGCCGCTCTACCAATCGAGCTATACCGCCCCATATTGTGTATAATATATATATTTTTATGATTGCACCGTTATTGTAGAGGCGCTCAACATTGTTATGATATTATTGTGTATAATATAATTAATAATATATTGTAAATTGTGTTTAATATAATGTATATAAAAAATATAATTAAATAAATAAAAATGTAATGAAAAATATAGAAAAATCTATATTTACACAAATAAATACGCAAGCATTTTAGATTTTACACTGTTGAGTTCCCTAGGAAATGGGTCAGAAACAGATGTGCTTGCTTACAGCAAGTTGCTCTTTGGGTTGCCATATGTGTGTTTGATGTGCTGTCATTTGTCTGTTATAATCAGTGAGTCTCAAACTGTGGTACGTGTACCAGTATTGTACCACTAGCGAAATCCATCTTGTGGTGCGCTATAGAATCACTTTGATTAAAGTGCAGTGTTTTATTTTCTTATATCCAAACACAGTGTTACTGTTCAAACCGTGTGTAATCTTGTTAAATAAAACCTCATTCTTGTTTTTAATGAATACTTAGGCCTACTGTATTTATTGTTGGTCTTAAAGCTGGTACTTGGAGAGACAATTTTTTTCTGAGGTGGTACTCGGTGAAATAAGCTTTAGAACCATTGTTTTAGTGGAATAAATGATATTTAGTATATATTTAAAATTTACAAATAAATACATCTTTAAAATATTATAGACAATTATAAAGAAATATATAAATGACTATTTAAAAACTTAATAAAAAAACTGTAAAAAAAATACACAAATGAAAATGCAAAAATTTTATATTTTGACACTGTTGAGTTCTCCAGGAAATGGTCGGAGACAATTATATATATATACACCGGTATATACAGTATATATATATATATACATATATATATATATATATATGTATCGAAAAAACACTGACTACAATAACGATGCAAACAAACAAATTACATCACAACAAACACCCATTAAACAAACACAAAGAGCAACTTACTGTAAGCAAGCAGAAATTATATTGTATTTTTTTAATATGTATATATGTATTTTAGTTTTTATATTTTTTATTTTATTATATATATATATATATATATATATATATATATATATATATATATATATATATATATATATATATATATATATATATATATATATATATATATATATATATATATATATATATATATATATATATATATATATAATAAAATACAATTAAACAAATAATATATATATATATATATAATAAAATGCAAAAAATACAAAATAAATATATATATATATATATATATATATATATATATATATATATATATATATATATATATATATATATATATATATATATACATATTAAAAAATACAATTCAAAATTGTAAGAAAACATTGTATTAAAAAAATAAAAAATAAAAAACAAATACAAAAATAAAATTAAAAATATGAGTGCTATAGTATATTTAGTTATTAGTTATTAGGGTGCACGGGCCACAATTACGCTGAACTATGAAGTTAGGTAGAGTGCCACTAAATAGGGGCCTGCGCCCCACGAGTTTGAGACCTCTGGTTTACAAATAAAAGCCATGGTCCCATATTGACAGTTTTATTTTCCCTTATCAAGACCATATACCCAAAACCTACTGTAAGAGTTTTCAAATATAAGGTAGTGAAGGTACTTTGAAGCAGATAATCTACGTTGGCGTCGCCATTTCCTACTCTGAGCCTATAAGTCTTTTGTGGGCTCCGCCATCCCCCCAAAAAGAGTCACGTGCAGGCAAACTGTCCACACATGTGCAAGCACATGACTTCCATCCACTGATACCGAGGAAAAAAAACTGAAGAAAATATTTAACATTCCCAGAAAACGTGGTTTGACTTCAAATTCCAGAAGGTTCCTCACAAATCTTTCCAGTTACCCTAAACACTTTTTTTTTGCTGATTATTCAAATTGACAGCGTGTCTCACCCACATTCGACCGCACCACACTTTTCCATCCTTACATGTTATTGACGTGGAGGAAAAACTGGTACTTTTGCTTCGTATTCTATTGTGCAGTGTTTCCAATCCAACAATAACCTCACACTGTTGAAGAGCTTCAACAGAGAATCGTCTGAAGTGCACCGTATTTTCCAATAGTTGCACAAAAAGGCATGTGTGAGTGAGACTTCCACAGTTTGAAAAAGAAGCAATCCACTCAACTGTTCCATGGAAAGATGCTCGCAAAGCCACATGAAGAAGAAGAGACAGAGGCTGGAAAAGTACATAACAGCAGCCTTGTATGAGCACCAATTGACACTAATAATTGTTGTATCTAATTTAAAAAAATGTTTATTAATTAAAAAATGTCATTTTAAATAGTCATTTATTTCAGAACCAGGGGGATCCATATCAAATTTTTAAAAAAAGCACTGAAACAACAATAAAACAAATAAACGCAATAGAAGCAGCAGAATAAAACAAAACAAAGAAAATTTAAAAATTACAAAAATAGCCACAATATTTAATGTACAGCATACAGGCCTGCTCACCAATGGATAAAAAGCTGACAAAACTGCAAATAAAGTTAGTTTGAACATTAAATGTATTGTTATTACATGGCCCTGTTATTAATTGTTGTTATTATTATTATTATTACTAATATTATTATTATTATAAAGTATCATTATACAATTATTTTTGAATAATTTTAAGTCATTTATTTTACAGCTTGAAAAAAACATAAAGAAGTAAATCTATGTAATAATTCAGAATTAGAAATTATTACATTGAACAACATATTGCAATGATTTAATATAAAAATTAATTATAAACAGCTACGTTTTAGTTTTTGTTAGAATAAGTAGGGTATCATTTTCTTATTTTTGTGATTTTTTTTCTTTAAAATAAATACATAATGTTGCTCACTAACGTGAGCTTTTGACAAAAAAAAAACAAACCCAACTAAAATAAACAATTAATATAATATTTAAAAAAAATGTTTTAATCATCAATTAAACCAGAAAAACATTATTTAAATTCAGATATTAACAGTGCTCAGGCCCCACTTATTTTTGTGAGGATTATATTTTAACTGAAATAAAACCACTAAACTCAACAATTAATATCATTTTTACACCATTTTTCATTTTTTTAATAAACCGGGCAATTGTTATTTAGACTTAGACTTAGACAAACTTTATTGATCCGCAAGGGACATTGTTCTACACAGTAGCTCAGTTACAAAGTATGGAAAGGGTAAGGATGGAAAGGATAATGCAGGTATACAATAGACAAAAAATGTACCATAGTATTAAATATATAATATGCATAGTATTTAAATCCACATATTAACAGGCTCCACTTATTTTCAAATAACATAGCTTTTTAAACTAAAACGTCGACCAAATTAATGAAAGACTGCACACAGCAGGCGTCCATCTAATGAACATTCCGGTGCTCTGAGAAGTCAGTGACATCATCTTCGGTAGGGAAAAAAAAAATAGTTTGTGACGTCTAGGGAACAAATTCTACTTAAAAAAAAATGGTGGAAGCGCAGGTCAAGTAAAAACAAGAACACTCAGGTGTTCCGGCTCCTTGGGTTGCCAGGTGAAGACATCATCACCCCCCCAAGTCCCCCTGCCGCTCCCCCCCCTCCCCAACTCCCCCCAGTTTCTCCCCTCCTCACGTTCCCTTCACATCTGCCCTGAATTAACATAGCGAGGCCAATGTTCCCTCTCTAGATGCAATGAGATGGTTTCTGCAGATGTACAGTGTAGTGCGCACCTCATGAATGTTCCACTGATGCAAACCACCGTCGGAGTCATGGAAAACCGCAAAGAGACTGGTTTCCCTTTGCATTTTTTCAAGAGGGGGGTGACGTCACCCGCAACGACTGACAGATGTCCAGACTTTTACAGCTTTTCCTCAAATCTGAATTCATTGACATTCCCGTGCGTAGTCCGTCAATATGTTAGTCATCTCATGCACCTCTTGTAATATTGTAACGGCTTCAAACCAATAGAAAATGTTTGTTTTTCGAAGAAAAAAAAACAAGAACATGTTCATTCAGTTCAAAGAGCACCCGAGCATCGGACGTTATTTACTCACCGCCTTGGCACGTGACAATCGAAACCTGGGCAAGGGAGGCCGCCAAAAAAAGGAAAGTCCGTAAATGTGCAAAGTCCATCATGTCTATAGGCAAGACATGAGACTAGTGAGAAAAAAGGGGGGAAAAAGGGATAAAAAGAGGGGGTAAAAAAGATGAGGTTATCTCTGCATGAATACCAGGGAACCTCTCCTTGTAAGCGGCAAGCAGACCCAGCCCAGGCTGCTTGAGTGCTTTTTTTGTGTAGTTACAGCTTTAAATGAGAAGAATGCTGGCCAGCCAAATTTTCCTCCCCCTTTTGTCAGCCCTCTCCCATCCTCTTTTGTGTCGGCGAGAGAACTACACCCATGTTCGCAACTTTTTTTTTTTTTCCTCTCCAAACTTTTCCCAATGACTCTTCTCGCCTCGGACACAAAAAGTGTGCAAAAGTCTCGAAGGTCGTGTGACTCCTCGCTCTGGAAAAAAAGATGCCACTGATAAGGAATTTAGTTTTGGGTCTTGGCAGACAGGATCATAAAAAAGGGTTTTTATGACAGGCTTCGGGGCGCCCGGCGACTAAGAGTGAGCCACAAATCCCTTTTCTCAGAGTCGCTGGATGTAAAAACTGGGGATAAATAGGTATGATGATTACCATGAATTGATTAACGTGGACTTAAACAAGGTGAAAAACGTATTCGGGTGTTACCATTTAGTGGTCGATTGTACGGAATATCTAATCTACTAATAAAAGTCTCAATCAATCAATCAAAGATCCTGAAAACCCTTGTTGGACTGTCTGTGACGGTCACTGTGGGTGGTCATCCAGGTAGGTGGTCAACATGATAAGGACTCCAGGGTGTGCATTCTGAGAGAAGTGCAAAGTCATCACCTCTTGACTTAGGCCATGTCGACACTAAGTCGTTTAACCCCTTAAAGGAATCATTATTTAGCCTAAGCCCCGTTTCAGCCACACCAAACCAG
This sequence comes from Entelurus aequoreus, assembly GCF_033978785.1. NCBI lineage: Eukaryota > Metazoa > Chordata > Actinopteri > Syngnathiformes > Syngnathidae > Entelurus > Entelurus aequoreus. The sequence continues at coordinate 20,973,117 of NC_084743.1, read as the reverse complement.
CGTTTAAGGTCCAACTCCTCGGGCAAGTTTTTACACGAGTAAGCATACTTGCCAACCTTGAGACCTCCGAATTCGGGAGATAGGGGGGGTGTATATATTTTCAAGAATTCCATCCATCCATCCATCTTCTTCCGCTTATCCGCGGGGACAGCAGCCTAAGCAGGGAAGCTCAGACTTTCCTCTCCCCAGTCACTTCATCCAGCTCTTCCCGGGGGATTCCGAGGCGTTCCCAGGCCAGCCGGGAGACATAAATAATGAATTCGATTTTATATTGCGCTTTTCTATTGTTAGATACTCAAAGCACTCACAGAGAAGTGGGAACCCATCATTCATTCACACCTGGTGGTGGTAAGCTACATTTGTAACCACAGCTGCCCTGAGGTACACTGACGGAAGCAAGGCTGCCAGTTTGCGCTTACGGCCCATCATACCACCACCTATCATTTATTCATTCATTCACCAGTGTGAGCGGCACGGGGGGCAAGGGTGAAGTGTCCTGCCCAAGGACACAACGGAAGCGATTTGGATGTCAAGAGGCGGGGAGCGAACCCTCAGGTTTCTGGCACGGCCGCTCTACCCTCTACGCCATACCGCCCCTAAATATAGTCTAACATAGTCTTCCCAACGTGTCCTGGGTCTTCCCCGTGGCCTCCTACCGGTCGGACGTGCCCTAAACACCTCCCTAGGGAGGCGTTCGGGTGGCATCCTGACCAGATGCCCGAACCACTTTGAGCTCCCCCCGGATTGGCAGAGCTTCTCACCCTATCTCTAAGGGAGAGCCCCTCCACCCGGCGGAGGAAACTCATTTCGGCCGCTTGTACCCGTGATCTTGTCCTTTCGGTCATAACCCAAAGCTCATGACCATAGGTGAGGATGAGAACGTAGATTGACCGGTAAATTGAGAGCTTTGCCTTCCGGCTCAGCTCCTTCTTCACCACAACGGATCGCAATACTGAAGACGCCACACCGATCCGCCTGTCGATCTCACGATCCACTCTTCCCTCACTAGTGAACAAGACTCTGAGGTACTTGAACTTGTACTTGGGGGAGATTCTCCTCCGCAACCCGGAGATGGCACTCCACCCTTTTCCGGGCGAGAACCATGGACTCGGACTTGGAGGTGCTGATTCTCATCCCAATCGCTTCACACTCAGCTGCGAAACGATCCAGTGAGAGCTGAAGATCCTGGCCAGATGAAGCCATCAGGACCACATCATCTGCAAAAAGCAGAGACCTAATCTTGCAGCCACCGAACCGGATCCCCTCCCCATCATATATATAAATAATCCGTTCATGAATGAGTATATCCGTTTGGTCACCGTGTTCAATGGAGAAGTCTGATCTACAAAAATTTGCGGGCAGCATACCCTTTCCCCTTCGAGCTGTCCTGGATGAACTGAAATTATTTTTTTCCAATCATTTTGGAACTTGCAAGCGTACTTCTTCTTCTTACTCGTCGTCGCCATGTCTCTTCTTCGTTCTTCCGCTTCGTCTCTGTTATGTTTTTTTGGACATTACTACTTGCGTTGTTTTGAAGCAATGCATGATGGGAATCCGGATGTTGTGTGTCAGTGTATTAACGTGCCGGCTGGAATAAACACACGTTGAGAAATAGCTCCGTGCCTGGCTACTTTATGGGTTATAGATAAACCTATGGATAACGGAGACATATATAATAGTCTCCTTTTCAGGTGAGAGAGGACGCTAAAGGCAGTGCCTTTAAGGCACGCCCCCAATATTGTTGTCCGGGTGGAAATCGGGAGAAATTCGGGAGAAGGGTTGCCCCGGGAGATTTTCGGGAGGGGCACTGAAATTCGGGAGTCTCCCGGGAAAATCGTGAGGGTTGTGGGTAAGTCTTGAATCTCCGACTCTTAGCTTTGCATGGACTCATTGATCGTTTACAAACTGAGTTCGGAGAGGAAGAGACGGCAGAAAGACCACGCCCCACACAGGAAGTGACATCGGAAAGAACGCGCCACAGCCAGCTTCATAATAAAGCGGTTTCGTAACTCGGAGCTAAACACTAGAAATATGGAGGCGAGTCATCCAGACATGCCCGTGTTTCTCCTTCTTTTACATGTACAGACGCTTGTGGGAATCACACATGAATACCTTAAGAGAAAGCGATTGCAGCTATTTGGGATACAACACTTCTCAGACGGCAAGAGAACTTTCCAATGTCCGCTGTGTGTGGAGACATATATAATAGTCTCCTTTTCAACTGAGAGAGGACGCTAAAGGCAGTGCCTTTAAGGCACGCCCCCAATATTGTTTTTCGGGTGGAAATCAGGAGAAATTCTGGAGAATGGTTGCCCCGGGAGATTTTCGGGAGGGGCACTGAAATTCTGGAGTCTCCCGGGAAAATCGGAAGGGTTGGCAAGTATGAGGGTAAGTCTTGAATCTCTGGCTTTTAGCTTTGTATGGACTCATTGATTGTTTACAAACTGAGTTCGGAGAGGAAGAGACGCCAGAAAGACCACGCCCCACACAGGAAGTGACATCGGAAAGAACGCGCCACAGCCAGCTTCATAATAAAGCGGTTTCGTAACTCGGAGCTAAACACTGGAAATATGAAGGCACGTCATCCAGACATGCCCGTGTTACTCCTTCTTCTACATGTACAGACTCTTGTTGAAATCACACATGAATACCTTAAGAGAAAGGGATTGCAGCTATTTGGGATACAACACTTCTCAGACGGCAAGAGACCTTTCCAATGTCCGGCTGTGTGTCTACTTAGCGAATAACTACGTCCATTTGTCGAAGGAGAGACAATGAGAATGCGATCTCCCGTGGATGTGATAATAAAAGGTATCATGTGCTTTGTATTACCTGGCCGTCGAGGAAAACGGCGAATGCATTTGGACTGGCAAAGCAGACTGTATCAGTTATTGTCCGCCTTGTATGTCGCGGACTCGACGTCTGGGTCCAGAGTATATAAAGTCACCAAAAACGAACGGACAATGAAGGTGAAGGCGAAAGAGTGAGGAGTGTTCTTACCAGATATATAGATCCCTAATTTGATTGATTTTTTATCACATTGTTTACGTGTCTAATAAAGATTTGATTAATTTATGATGTCTCAGGTGTGATTCACTACAATAGGGCCCCACAGCACACTGGATTCCAGTTAATTGAAACACCACAACACTGGATATTGTTCAGATAAGTTAAATTTAAGAATTTGCACACAGAGCAACACTGGAGGTGACTATGACGTGCGCATTTTCCGCGCATGCGTACTAGGTCGTGTTGCGCCGGCGGACAGAGGGGCGCGGGGGTCTTAAACGGTGGCATTGTTGTGTGTGGACACGGATAAGGTTAGGTGTGATTTACCCTGGATAACCTTATCCTGCTTAGCCTCGTAAGACCCAAGCTGTTTGTTTACATGCTTTTTTTTAATTTCTCTTTGCTATTTGGGCTTCTTGGACCCTAATTAGAATAAAAACTTAGAATCATATTTTGATATGATGTAATTAGTCCATAAGTACACAAACGTGTACTTCATGTTTAGTGACATGCTAATTCTTATTTTTACACTTTTTTTTCAAAATTCCATTGTATGTTATACTCTTCTGACACCACCAGATGGCAGTATAAGTGTCCACATAAGCGGCCATAAAACCCCAATTCAGTAGTGTACACAATTTTGGAAATCAGAGCTAAAAGGTGCTGTCCACGCATGTGGCCACTAAAGCCTTTAGAGGCTAATTAGTGTAAACGGGGCCTTAGATCAGGGGTCGGCAACCCAAAATGTTGAAAGAGCCATATTGGACCACAAATACAAAAAAGTAATCGGGTCTGGAGCCGCAAAAAATTAAAAGACTTATATAAGTGTTATAAAGAGGGCAACACATGATGTAAGTGTCTATATTAGCTATATTAGCCTACTGTCAAAATGACCAAGAGTCGCAGGCTGACGCAAATTTTCGTTGACAGAAATGTTGAAATGTAATATTTATTCTACACCTTTTTACACCATTGGAAAACATAAGTAACACTTCTCTGAGGGTGAGATAACTCCTGGAAATGACTGTCTAAGAATGGCCAAAGGTATGTGTGTGTCCAAGTTAAAGGAAACGGCAGGCCGTCTTCTTCTAATGGATTTATTACAATCTTTGCAAGCTAGGTAACGTTTGCTGTGGTCTGGAACAACACGGCAACTGTCAGAAATGCAGCCAACATGACATACAGATAATGTGTCAATAACATCACCAAAGCTCACCTTCGTGCATTCACGCACAGCATAAAAAGTTTGGTGGACAAGATGAGACAAAGAAGGAGTGGCATAAAACACGTCTATCTGTGGCAGCGTCGGAGAAAGTTGTACAAACTGTTGAGTCACAGTCCACACAATGGTGAGTTCAAGGGCCGCTGAAATTGGTAGGACAAAACGACGCTCGCCAAAAACTCTCATCAGTGAAGCATACACACAAATAGGGATGTCCGATAATGGCTTTTTGCCGATATCCGATATTCAGATATTGTCCAACGCTTTAATTACCGATACCGATATCAACTGATACCGATATATACAGTCGTGGAATTAACACATTATTATGCCTAATTTGGACAACCAGGTATGGTGAAGATAAGGTTGTTTTTTTTTAAAAAACAATAACATTAAATAACATAAATACATTAAAAAAATTGTCTTGAATAAAAAAGAAAGTAAAACAATATAAAAACAGTTACATAGAAACTAGTAATTAATGAAAATGAGTGAAATTAACTGTTAAAGGTTAGTACTATTAGTGGACCAGCAGCACGCACAATCATGTGTGCTTACGGACTGTATCCCTTGCAGACTGTATTGATATATAATGTAGGAACCAGAATATTAATAACAGAAAGAAACAACCCTTTTGTGTGAATGAGTGTAAATGGGGGAGGGAGGTTTTTTGGGTTGGTGCACTAATTGTAAGTGTATCTTGTGTTTTTTATGTTGATTTAATTAAAAAAAAAGAAAGAAAATAAAATAAAAAACGATACCGATAATTAAAAAAAACGATAACGATAATTTCCGATATTACATTTTAAAGCATTTATCGGACGAAAATATCGGCAGGCCAATATTATCGGGCATCTCTACACACAAACATATTAAACAGTGGGCTTTCTAACAATTAGGAAGGTTTGTGTCGTGTTTGTCCTCCTACAGAAACCATATTACAACAAAAAACATATTTTTCCCCCAATTTTTGAAAAAGCTCTACGGAGCCACCAGGGCGCCGCTAAAGAGCCGCATGTGGCTCTAGAGCCGCGGGTTGCTGACCCCCGACTGAGAGCATTGGGGACTTAGCGGCAGTTTAACAGGATCAGACTCCGATCTCCGATCCTAGTGAAATGACACCTCATGGTGGACAAGTTATGATATGTTTTTCTTTTTCTCAGTTCTGTAGTACATCAAGGAATCTGTTAAAGTCTGTAAAGCATGCAATGGCTTGTTGAGATGCCATTGAAACGGTACAGTGTTGCATTCACTGACCTGACATTTATTCAGCGTTATGGCCTAAAATGAATTCTGGAAATGGTCCAAAAGAGGAGTCCCCAAACGTTGAGACTCAGGGACCACATTGGGTTAAAATAATTTGAATTTGGTATTTCAGTATATACAGAACAGGCCAAAAGGTTGGACACACCTTCTCATTCACAACTCAACTGATGGTCCCAACCCCATTGATAAAGCAAGAAATTCCTCTAATCAACCCTGATAAGGCACACCTGTGAAGTGAAAATAATTTCAGGTGAAGCTCATCGAGAGAATGCCGAAAGTGTGCACAGCAGTAATCAGAGCAAAGGGTGGCTATTTTTGAAGAAACTAGAATATAAAACATGTTTTCAGTCTTTTTCACCTTTTTTTGTTAAGTACATAACTCCACATGTGTTCATTCATAGTTGTGATGCCTTCAGTGACAATCTACAATGTAAATATGAGAAGGTGTGTCATATTTATATATATATATATATATATATATATATATATATATATATATATATATATATATATATATATATATATATATATATATATATATATACACGTATATATATATATATATATATATATATATATATATATATATATATATATATATATATATATATATATATATATATATATATATATATATATATATATATGGGATTAATTAATAATTAATTTATATATATATATATATATATATATATATATATATATATATATATATATATATATATATATATATATATATATATATATATATATATATATATATATATATATAGACATTAGGGCTGACAAAAAATTTAATATTTAACTATTAAATATTTAATCGCAATTAATGTCTATATATATATATATATATATATATATATATATATATATATATATATATATATATATATATATATATATATATATATATATATATATATATATATATATATAGACATTAGGGCTGACAAAAAATTTAATATTTAATTATTAAATATTTAATCGCAATTAATCCCAGTTTATTCATTGTTAACTCAAACTTAATCGCAATATCGCAGTTGTTTACAGTTAACTCAAAATTAATCTTGATTAATCACAGATACATATAATTTTTCGTCATTAATAAGTGCACCCTATGGACGGATAATTTTCTATTTTTTCTTTTTCTTTACCCTGACTGGACAATTAGTTTGCTTTAATAACATCTGTTTAAATATCATGTGTTTAAGCAGCACAACACAAAATGGACATAAACACACTTTTAATGAGAATTAAAAAAAATAAAATACTTGCAGTGCATTAGTGTCATGTCAGATTTTGTATTTCGCAGGAATACGGACTTTGGATTCCTGCTGTAGGAGCACTTGCATTCAGAGGAGGATCTACACTTCCACGTTTCGATACCGGTTTCACGCGTTAATAACACAAAATGTCATGATTTGATTGTCAAAGATATTTGGTAATGTAACCTGTGATATTTCTATCTGAATAAATACTTCTGATGTGTTGTATATTTTGTGTTGTACAAGTTATTGGAATTCATATCTCTACATGACAACGTCTTAACCTTCTCTATTTATTATTATAATGTAGTATTAAGCCTGGTAAACATTCTGAAAATGTGGACTATCCATGAGAACATGTTATGTATTTTATAACATGTTCTCATGGATAGTCCACATTTTCAGAATGTTTACACTTTATTTCAATCCGCCACTACCCCTGGTCTAACACGATCATCTCATCAACTGATATACTTCCCGCGCTAACCCTCAGCCTAATGGCAGGAAACGGCCGTGTGTTCCGTAAGAATGTGTGTGTCAATGTTTATGTGTGTGTGTCTAAATGAAAGGTGGGGGGTTCCAACCAGCTAACGAGAACGACAGCTGTTTTCTTGTCGGCCTCACCCCCAAAGCCAGTGAGCCAATTCAGAAACAGCCAGCGAGAATCCTCTCGTAAAACATCGGTTGTATTTCTTCTGGAAATGTCCGCGTACAAAACACATAGCAGCTCCCGCGTGGACTGCCAGCAAGCTTGTGTTCACCGAGGACTGTAGCTATGTTTAGAAAGCTGTTCAAGATGGGGAAGGAGCTCTAAAGATCCATTTGTTTGCGTGTCGTCCCTCTTTCTGTCCCCTAATACCGGTACAGATGTTCTCCAATGCCTTTAACCAGGGGCTTCCAAAAAAATGATTTATTATTGGTTGGTTTACATACAGTATCAATGCTGATTGGTTGGTTTACGTATGATGAGTCACGATTGGCTAAGGCTAGGGCAAAACACTACGGGCAGGCCAATCAGAGGTAAGATTGGGCGGGTCATCAAAACCAGGAAGGAAATGTGCCGTTTGGTGGGTGGTCTTATTTACATGAATGCCCCACAACAAGAGGATAGAGAAAAAGAAGAAGCTTATTGACTATGGCGTGGACTACAATGGAGGACAGGCGCAACTTTTCGGGACTTATGCAGATCCCAAATACACAACAGCAGGAACCAATGGGGAATAAAAGCAAGTTTTCTATAATATTCCGGAACCAAAAAAAAGATATGTCTCCTAATAGGTGCAATTGTGGGGTCCTAATGCACACACCATAATAATACTGTATGTTGAAGCACAGTACGTCTGACTATGGTAGTTGTAATGGTCCGACAATCCATCAAGCGGTGTGGCTTCATAGCTTACTAAAGTCTTACTAAAGAATTTTAAAAGATTTTTGAACGCTGTGTGTAATGTTCTATATGCTATACTTGTGTCATTTATTAAACAGGCGTCAACCTGCAGTCCACACATGTCTCTTATGTGTGACTGTCATCTACTGGTCACACTTATCATTACACCATGTACCAAATACAATTGCTTAGAGGTCGGTAAGTACAACCAGCATCAATGCGTACATTAGGCGCCTCGGGTTATAAGTCGCACTGTCGGTTTTAGAGAAAATTAAAATGAAATAAAAAAAAAAAATTTAAATTAAAAAAATAAATAAAATAAAATAAATGAATACATTTTTTTTTTTTAATTAAAAAAATTAAAAACAATTTAAAACAATTTAAAATAGAAAATTAAGGTTTTAGATGCGCCTTATAGTCCAAAATATACGGTATAGTTAATGATAAAGAACATTTTTAAACAAATATTGAAAAATGTTGTGTTTGAAGGAAATACCCAAAATTAAGGAGTAAAACCGGGAGTCATTTACAACTAGACGTAAAAGTCAGAATAGTGTGTTCCAATAATCGATACAAACCAAAGAAGGCAGCCGAACAGAGGGATGGTTTCTCATAACTTCAGACAGTAAGGCCCAGAATATTGTGTTTATTATTATTATTATAGATGCAGCCATGGCTGCAGCAATAAAATCAAGATGAGCCCAAACCATAAATTACTTGTTAATTATTTGTAGTTGATCTAACTTGGGTGTCAAACTCATTTTAGCTCAGGGGCCGCATGGAGGAAAAATCTGTGCACTATTAAAATCATGGCATTAAAACTAAAAAAATAAAGACAACTTCAGATTGTTTTCGTTGTCTTACTTTGGCCAAAAATAGAACAAACACATTCTGAAAATATTACAAAATATAGAAAAAAATACAGACAGCGGTAACGTTTATATCCATGAAGGATCGGAGAAAGTGAATGCATTTTTATAACCAAATAAAAGTACATATGCATAAACATTTGTTGGTAACTGTAGAGGTTGCCCTCTAGTGGGTTCTTCAGACCACCGCACACTTCCAGGAGAGCCAGGAATTCAGGGTATAACACTGCTTTATTTTGTTCTCACAAGGTGCGAGACTTTTGCTTTCCAGCAACAAGTCTTTTCTGAGTCTGCCCAGCAGCACCTTCAACTCCAACTACTCGTCTCATCACGGCTGCTGCTAATAAAGGCGACAGGTGATTAGATAACAAGGCCCACCTGGGCCATCTACGCACCTGTCGCTGTCTTCGAGGTCGGTCCAGGCACACCTCGTTCCGCGGCAGGCCCGCAGGCCACGCCCCCCCCTCCACAGTAACACTTTTGTATGGGGAACATATTCACCATTAATTAGCTGCTTATTAACATGCAAATTAGTAACATATTGGCTCTTAATTAGTCATTATTAAGTACTTATTAATGCCTTATTCTGCATGGCCTTACTATACAATAACATCAGAATTATTGCTTATTAGTAACCCTAACCCTTATATGTTCCCCTAGTGTCCAAATAACTCTAAATTAAGTCTGTGTTACTTAGAATATGTTCCCCATACTAAAGTGCTACCAAAATGTTTTCTTTTGTATTATTTTTTTAATGAACCAAGTAACGTTTATGACAACCTTTTTCCAAAACACAATATAGAATGTGAGATATAACAGGATAATGCGTACATTCATTATTTGTTTTCAAAACGGTTACAAAAAAAGTGGGAACCCAAAAATGTAGTGTGGGACCCCATTTTTATGACTCGATGGGGTCCCATTTGAAAAATGTGAGTATTGGTGCGTGCCAAACAGCAGCAGGTGGCTGTGGCCTGAGGGCCGGATCTAATACTAATCAAATATCATCCCGGGGGCCATAGATAATTAATTTGCGGGCTGGATCTGGCCTTAATTTTGACACTTGGGTCTAAAACAGTGGTCCCCAACCCCGGCCCGGTAGCGGTCCGCGGACCGATTGGTACCGGGCTGCACAAGAAATAAAAAAAATATATATATATATTTTATTTTTTTATTTTTTTATTTTTATGAAATCAACATAAAAAACACAATATATACATTATATATCAATATAGATCAATACAGTCTGCAGGGATACAGTCCGTAAGCACACATGATTGTATTTATTCATGTAAAAAAAAAAAAAAAAAAAAAAAAAAAAAATTTTTAAATACACCCCCCTCCCCCCCCACCGGTCCGTGGGACAAATTTTCAAGCATTGACCGGTCCGCAGCTACAAAAAGGTTGGGGACCACTGGTCTAAAGTGTTCAACTCCATTCCATTCGGTTTGCATTCCATCCAATCTATGTCAAATCCACTTGAGGTCAAGAAGAAGTCGTACTGCGCTTAAAAATCCTGGAAGACCTACAAAACCTTGAGAAAATCCTCCCAGACCAAGTAAGCTGTAGCTTCCGCATGGAAAATTCTCTGCTCTGCTATCTCTCTCTCTCCAGCAATCCTCCCTACATTGAGTTTCCACTGCCAAGGCTGGGATGAGTTCTTCCATTTTCCGGAACATCCAGTTTCATTTTTGTCGTCTGCTAAAGTCGTCGTGCTCCCACTCTTACATTCTCCTACAAAACAAGACGTACGAGGCCCTGTAAAATACGGACAATAACAAAAACACAGCTTGAAAAGAGAAGTTGTGTTGAGTGAAATAGATGTTCGATGGCGTATCCAGAAATTGGTACTACGTTGTGTCATGTAAGAAATAGATACTACTTACAAAAATGTGAAAATGTAACATAAAAAATTATATTATATTATTATGTTTTCACTTCAGTTAAAGGAGTTGTAATTAATTTGTCACTCTCATTTAATGACTATAGAGTGCACCAGTATATAAGCAGCACCCACTACATTTTAGAAGAAAAACATATTTTTCTGTATATTAGCCACACCGCAGATATATGCACTATATTACCAAAAGTATTTGGCCACCCATCCAAATGATGAGAATCAGGTGTCCTAATCACTTGGCCCGGTGTTTAACACTAGAAGTCCCAGCATTTTTCTGTCTACCTAGAAGACCCAGAGAGGGGTCATTTGGCCCGACGCTTTTCCCGAATACACTAATCACTCATTTTGTTATGGTAATGAGGCTGTTAGGGGCAGTTTGTCTAGGTAGACAGAAAAATTATACATGTGGGAAATGCCGAAAGGAGCAATGGCAGTGCCAGGATTGTGAGTGACTGCTCAAATGTATGTCAGTCACGTTTACATGGACATGGTTTTTCATTCTTTGTAAATATGCTTTTTTCTTTGTAAATTTTTTTTTTTAAACTATTTTTGGCACACAAAAATAACAATTGCTTCTGCAACAACCCTCCACACCAAAACTGGGAAAACAGTTGCTTTTTCATTCTTTGTAAATATGTTTTGTTTTGTATTTTTTTTTAACAATAAATGTCAGAGTGTTGATCCCTTCATTCTGTTGATCCTTGCAAAAACACACACAACCTACCTCAGAACTAAAGCTTGAGCTGTAAGGTCCCCTCCCCCACACAGGCTCAAGTGGCCCCCTGCCGTGTGCCACTAACAGCCACATTTTCATAACAAAAGGAGTGTCCACAGGGGGGACTAGGGGTCAAATGACCCTCTTGTGTGTTTTCTAGGTAAAAATGTCAATTGACCCTTCTCTGGGACTTCGCGTGTTAAAACCAACCACTTAGGCATGGAGACTGTTTCTACAAACATTTGTGAAAGAATGGGCCACTCTCAGTGATTTCCAGCATGGAACTGTCACAGGATGCCACCTGTGCAACAAATCCAGTCGTGAAATTTCCTCGCTCCTAAATATTCCAAAGTCAACTTTATATAAGAAAAGTGAAGAGTTTGGAAACAACAGCAACTCAGCCACCAAATAGTGCTGAAGCGCAGAGAGAAAGTTAAATCTAAAAGTATTTCAAGTTAATACATTTATTATCCCAGCCTGTGAAAACTACCTTAATTTTGACATTACTATCGACAATAACATCTAACTTTACGCCATGTGCGTCTTCGAATCTGAGGCCGGTTGGATGTACTGCCAAATTCTCTGGACAGCCTTTGGAGATGGCTTATGGTAGAGAAATTAACATTAAATTCACGGGCAACATATCTGGTGGACATTCCTGCCGTCAGCATGCCAACTGCACACTCCCTCAACACTTGTGACATCTGTGGCATTGTGCTGTGTGATAAAACCGCAAATTTCAGCGTGGCCTTTTATTGTTGGCAGCCCTAGGCACACCTGTGCAATAATCATGCTGTTTAATCAGCATTTTGATGGGCAACACCTGTGAGGTGGGATTGATTACCTTGGCAAAGGAGAAATGCTCACTAACACAGATTTAGACAGATTTGTGGACAATATTTGCGAGGAATAGGTCTTTTGTGTACCGTATATAGTAAAAGTTCTTTGAATTCAACTCGTGAAAAAAGGGAGCAAAAACTAAATAGTTTTATTTTTATTTTTGTTCAGTATATATTGGCAATCTGAGGGTAGATACTGATGTTTGTGAAGTACATTTTCGACCGTGTCAAGAATAAAGTTTTATTTGCCATCTGAAAACATCGCCTCCACCATTTGAATATGTTGCAAAAAAAATAAAAAAATGAAAAAATAAAAATAAAAAATATCAAAAAAATAAAGAATATGTTGCAGACAGACTCAAAAACGGATTATAAAAGTAATTGTTGACCAAAATTTACAAATGAGCATGTCCAATACATATCTGGACCACAAGGAAGTGTATTAAATGTAGATTAAAATCATCGTCGGTCCCCTTTAAGTTCTCCAGGTGAAGTGGATGGAATAGTTTGCAGAAGTATTTTAATAAAAAAATGTCTGCACAACTTGTGTGTGTGTTGTGAGAGTGAACAAGATGAATACAACATATAAAGTATGGCCTCATTTTAGCTAGAGATGGAAAAACACCGATTTATACCAGTTTAAAAGAGAAAAACTGTTTTATATATTGGGAAAAGAGTAGAAAGGTGGATTTATTATTTTTTTATAGCAGCCATGGCATTTTACACTGAAACCCCATTATTCATTCACTCACACAATCTGTCTCGGGGAATACTAATGGAAATGTCTCTGCCTCTCTAACCTCTGCCAAATATTAATTTACATTTATATACCGGTAGGAGACGTGTCTTGCCCAAGTGCACAACAGCAGGGACAGATGGTTGGGTTCAAACCGCCAACCCGGTTTGACGATGCTCTTCCTCATGAGCAATTTCTGACCATAATTTTTTCTAATCAAACCTGTATAACTCAATGATACACATTTCATACTAGTGAGTATTCTGTGCAGTTGTATACATAATAATACATATCATTGTAAATCAGGGGTGTCCAATCATTTTGCCCTGGGGGCCGCATTGGGCTAAAAAAATGTGGTCGAGGGCCGAAATATTAATATGTATATATAAAAAAATAAAAATAGAAACCTCGACTATATATATATATATATATATATATATATATATATATATATATATATATATATATATATATATATATATATATATATATATATATATATATATATATAGTCGAGGTTTCTGTGGTTTATCCGTTATACAGTGCTCAATACTGGGGTAGGGCGGAATATACGTTAGGTCAGGAAAAAACACAGAGGCTGTTTCATCCCTACAAGCCTGTTTTGCATGAAACATTAGACATGACATTAATTTTATTTTATAATAAAATCCCCTGAAGCGCAGCTGCAAAACAGGCTTGTATGGATGAAATAGCCTCTGTGTTTTTTCCTGACCTAACGTGTGTATATATATATATATATATATATATATATATATATATATATATATATATATATATATATATATATATATATATATATATATATATATATATATATATATATATATATATATATACACTGCTCAAAAAAATTAAACAGTTTAATGTCTCAGGAACAAAAGGATGCCACATCTTTTGATGGAAATAAAAGTTTTCAGCCTACAGAGGGCTCAGTATATAGACACCCCAAAAATCAAAGTGAAAAAATGATGTGGCAGGCTCGTCCATTTTGCCTAAATTCAATTTCTGCAACTCAAAATTATTTTCAATATCTTGTGTGGCCCCCAAGTGCTTGTATGCATGCTTGACAACGTCGCGGCATGCTCCTAATGAGACCACGGATGGTGTTTTGTGGGATGTCCTCCCAGATCTGTTTAAGGGCATCAGTGAGCTCCTGTAAAGTCTGAGGAGCAACCTGGCGGCGTCTGATGGACCGAAACATTATGTCAATTGGGTTTAGATCAGGTGATCGTGAGGGGCCATTCAATTGTGTCAATTCCCTCATCCTCCAGATACTGTCTGCATACTCTTGCCACATGAGTCCGGGCATTGTCGTGGACCAGGAGGAACCCAGGACCTACTGCACCAGCGTAGGGTCTGACCATGGGTGCAAGGATTTCATCCCAATACCTAATGGCAGTCAGACTGCCGTTCTCTAGCCTGTAGAGGTCTTTACGTCCCTCCATGGAAATGCCTCCCCAGACCATCACTGACCCACCACCGAACGGGTCATTCTGAATGATGTTGCAGGCATTCATGGCGCTCTCCTTGGCTTCTCCAGACCCTTTCACGTCTATCACAGGTGCTCAGGGTAAACCTGCTCTCATCTGTGAAAAACACAGGGCGCCAATGGCGGACTTGCCAATTCTGGTGTTCTATGGCAAATGCCAATGGAGCTCCACGGTTCTGAGCAGTGATCACAGGGCACACTACAGGACGTCGTGCCCTGAGGCCACCCTTGTGAAGTCTGTTTCTGACTGTTTGGGCAGAGACGTTCACACCAGTAGCCTGCTGGAGGTCATTCTGTAGGGCTCGGGCAGTGCTCAACCTGTTCCTCCTTGCACAAAGCAGCAGATATTGGTCCTGCTGATGGGATGAGGACCGTCTACGGCCCTGTCCAGCTCTCCTAGAGTAACTGCCTGTCTCCTGGAATCTCCTCCATGCTCTGGAGATTGTACTGGGAGACACATCAAATCTTCTTGCAACAGCACGCATGGATGTGCCATCCTGGAAGAGTAGGACAATCTGCGCAACTTCAGGAGGGTTAAGAAATCGCCTCATGTTCCCAGTCGTGATAATGACTCTAGCTAAAGCCAACACTTGTGGAAAAACAGTTAAAAAAGATCAAGAGGGAGGAACTTGAAATGGCCTCCACCTGCAAAACCAGTGCTGTTTTGGGGGCCATCTCGTTGTTGCCCCTCTAGTACACCTGTTGTTAATGCCATCAACACCAATGCAGCTGAAACTGATTAACAACCCCCTCTGCCACGTACCTGACCAAAACCTTATCAGAAAAGCAATTGAATTCATGCCATACCCTGATAAAAAACTTCCTTTAATTTTTTTGAGCAGTGTATATATATATATATATATATTATATATATATATATATATATATATATATATATATATATATATATATATATATATATATATATATATATACATATATATATATATATATGTGAAAGTTTGACTCCTACCTTGTATACTTTCGTGAAGACCCCATAAAGTTTTGCAGTCAATCACAAATATCAACCAGCTAAAACACACCAAAAATGGATCAGTGTGGAAATAGTGTTTTGCATTTTTCCCCATCATGCTTTGTAATGAATTAAATGGGTGTAATTATATATATTTTTTTATATGGTGCATAATACCGACAAATTGTGTTACAGCTTGTTATGTGTGACCATATCTGTAGGCATTTTGTGTTGGTTTGATGTATTTCTTTTTTTTGCACCATGACTAGGGAAGGTTGTTTGCATTGGGTTATATAAATTGATGCCCCTTTCTATAGTTTGGAGTAGTGTTGTCCCGATACCAATCTTTTGGTACCGGTACCACAATTATTTTGATATTTTTCGGTACTTTTTGGTACTTTTCTAAATAAAGGGGACCACAAAAAAATGGCATTATTGGCTTTATTTTAACAAAATATCTTAGGGTACATTAAACATATGTTTCTTATTGCAAGTTAGTCCTTAAATAAAATAGTGAACATACAAGACAACTTGTCATTTAGTAGTAAGTTAACACACAAAGGCTCCTAATTTAGTCTGCTGACATATGCAGTAACATATTGTGTCATTTTCCATTCTATTATTTTGTCAAAATTATTAAGGACAAGTGGTAGAAAATGGATTATCAATCTACTTGTTCATTTACTGTTAATATCTGCTTACTTTCTCTTATAACATGTTCTATCTACACATCTGTTAAAATGTAATAATCACTTATTCTTATCGGTACTTTTCAGAGGCGATATAGTACAGAATATGGTTCATTAGTATCGCGGTACTATACTAATACCGACATACCGTACAACCCTAGTTTGGACACATCTGTTGTAAATCATCACGGTTGTATATTTATTCGTGAAAAAAGTTTCCCCTTGCTTATTTACATTTATGTAACTCATCAATCAATTGGAACTGTTTCAGGTGAATATTTGCAATGTAGGGGCAGCAAAACAGAATAAGAACATTTGGTGACTTTGTTATTATTTTGTTGTTATTGTGGACCCAGTTAGCTCTTAAGTCATCGAGCAGATACAAAGCGACTCGTTCCTGCCAGATCTCTGGTCCAAACTGCAACAATGTTCTATCCACTGAGTTCTGTTTGGGCTCAATTCCCAGGTGTCTACCGCTCGCAAACATTTTCATCCTCTACTTGGAAAAAAGTGTTTGCATTTATTTAGCCTGAGTTTAATGCCCCCTTTCTAAGTTCTGCAGCCTTTACAATAATGATGGATGCTCTTAAATATATGGAACAAGTCCGAACATACTTCTCAAATAGGAATGTTCGGTGACAAATGAAGAAGCAAGCTTCTAACCCAGCAGTCATCCGTCATTGACTGACTCCACGCCAGCAGCACACAACCGGTGGAATGGATTTCTTCAGTGTATTTTCCTCAGTACAGCCAATTGGCGATCACTAACAGTACTCCATAATGTGCATTCAAGTCAAGTCAATGTTATCAATCATAAGTTATCTCGTGACACTTTTTACTTTGAACATGTCTTAAACTACTCCCATTATACTATAAAGGAGTCATATTATGATTGTTTTCCACATTTAAAACACTTCCTTGTGGTCTACATCAGTAATTTTCAACCACTGTGTCTGGTGTGCCGTGGGAGATTATCTAATTTCACCTATTTGGGTTAAAAACATTTTTTTGACTCTTCCATATCAGTAGGTGGCAGCCGGTAGCTAATTGCTTTGTAGATGTCGGAAACAGCGGTAGGCAGTGTGCAGGTAAAAAGGTGTCTAATGCTTAAACCAAAAATAAACAAAAGGTGTGTGCCCTTTAGAAAAGGCGTTGAAGCTTAGGGAAGGCTATGCGGAACGAAACTAAAACTGAACTGGCTACAAAGTAAACAAAAACAGAATGCTGGACGACAGCAAAGACTTACTGAGGAACAAAGACGGCTTCCCTAATGTACATCCGAACATGACATGACAATCAACAATGTCCCCGCGAAGATGGATAAAAACAACTTAGATAGTCTTGATTGCTAAAACAAAGTAGATGCGGGAAATATCGCTCAAAAGGAAGACATGAAACTGCTACAGGAAAATACCAAAAAAAGAGGAAAAAGCCACCAAAATAGGAGCGCAAGACAAGAACCAAAAATTAGGGGTATTTTATTCGAACTAAGCAACATTATCTGCCAATAGAACAAGAACATTTGGCTTGTCAAGACTTTCCAAAACAAGTAAAATTAGCTAACCTTAATGAACCTCAAAATACCTTAAAATAAGTATATTCTCACTAATAACAAGTGCACTTTTCTTGGTAGAAAAAAAAGACACCTTTTTGCTCAATATGTTGAAAAATATTCTTAAATTAAGTAAATGCTAGTGCCATTATCTTGACATAATGATATTTTTTCCTGCTTGAAGTAAGAAATTATTACTTTAAAAAAGCAGTTTTATACTTGTGAGTGTTGATGACACAGCTTTGCAACAGTTGATATTCTAGTTTCAAGCATGTTTTACTCAATATAGGTCATCAAATCTCAGCAACAAACTGCATTATTTTACTGAGATCATTTAGGACCAAAACCCTTAAAACAAGGAAAACACTAACATAAAATCTGCTTAGTGAGAAGAATTATCTTATCAGACAGAAAATAAGCAAATATCACCCTTATTTGAGATATTTAATCTTACTTAGATTTCAGTTTTTGCAGTGTACACACAGGAAAACAGCAAAAAAATCCAAATAAGTCAGGGCGTGATGTGAGAGGTGGTGACAGTACACCTACTTTGAGACAAGAGCTACAGTGATGCATGCTTGGTTATGGTTTGAAGTCATATCCAACAATTGCGACGACGACTTTTAACTGTCAACTGAGTTTCGTTTTTTTTAACGATTTCTGCTGGTGTTGTGCCTTTGGATTTTTTCAACGCAAAAAAAAACTAAAAAAAAACTGGTTTGCATAACATGTAATGGTGGTTCTTTGATCAAAATGTTGCATAGATTATGTTTTAAAGACAGTTTTAAAGCCGCTTTTTGACAGTTTCCTCAGTCTTATTCACTCCACTTTGACAGCGTCTTCTCCCCTTTTTTGTTGTAGTTTTAGCGCTTCCATAGCGAGTCTACTGACAGATTATAAGTTAGAACTAGGGTTGTATGGTATACCGATACTAGTATAGTACAATAAAACAATAAAACAATACACCTTTGGCCATTCTAAGAGTAATTTCCAGGAGTTATCTCACCCCTCTGAGAAGCTTTAAATGTGTAGAATAAATATTATATTTCGACATTTCTGTCAACAAAGATTTGCGTCATAGTCATACTTGCCAACCTTGAGACCTCCGATGTCGGGAGGTGGGGGTGGGGGTGGGGGCGGCAGCGGCGTGGTGGGGGGGGCGTGGTTGGGGCGTGGTTAAGGGCGTGGTTAAGAGGAGAGTATATTTACAGCTAGAATTCACCAACTCAAGTATTTCATATATATATATATATATATATATATATATATATATATATATATATATATATATATATATATATATATATATATATATATATATATACATACATATATATATATACATATATATATATATATATATATATATATATATATATATATATATATATATATATATATATATATATATATATATATATATATATGTATATATATATATGTATGTATATATATATATATATATATATATATATATATGTATGAAATACATATATATATATATATATATATATATATATATATATATATATATATATATATATATATACATATATATATATATATATATATATATGTATATATATATATATGTATATATATATATATGTATATATATATATATATATGTATTTCATATATATATATATATATATATATATATATATATATATATATATATATATATATATATATATATATATATATATATATATATATATATATATATATATATATATATATATATATATATATATATATATTTATTTTATTATACATATAAATAAAGTAAATACTTGAATTTTAGTGTTCCGGAGGCTATCCAGTAGATGGCAGCATTGTCCTGTTTAACTTCTCCGTTCATGTCTGAGTATATCATTTCGCCCCCTGTGTTCAATGGAGAAGTCTGTTTTACAAAATGTACAGGCAACATACATACCCCTTCCCCTTCAAACTGTCCTGGATGAACTGACATTCTTGTTTTCATTCGTTTTGGAACTTGCAAGCGTATTTCTTCATCTTGCTAGTCGACGGCGTCGCCATGTCTGTAACTTCCTCGTTCTTCTGCTTCTTCTCCTTGTTGTGTGCGCAGTTGTGCACTCTACTCTCTAAAAGCCGTAGATGTTATGACGTCATTGGGCAGGCAAGCTGTTTATATTGTGGAAAAGCGGACGTGAGAACAGGCTGTCCCCACTCAGGTCCGCATTGAGCTGGAGGGAGCGTGGTATCCAGCTCCGGCTGAATACCGGGAGTTTGTCGGGAGAAAATTTCTGCCGCGAGGTTATCGGGGGAGGCGCTGAATCCCGGGAGTCTCCCGCTAAAAACGGGAGGGTTGGCAAGTATGGTCATAGTCATTCTGATAGTAGGCTATTACAGTTCATTAGCTACTAACATCATGTGTTGCCATCTTTCTAACACTTATATAAGTCTTTTAATTGTTTGCAGCTCCAGACAGATTACTTCTTTTGTATTTGTGGTCCAATATGGCTCTTTCAACATTTTGGGTTGCCGACCTCTGCACCGTATCATTCATATGCGGATGATTTGCAAGGTCGGTTGTCCGCCAGTCTGCGCAAAGTCCCCGAGGCGCTTCAGCGCTACCATAGACAAGAGACTAACTTCAGTCCGCGCAGACAAGACAGAAGGGTCTGTTGTTGCCCCGTAATTAAGCACAAACTAGGTTGACCTCGTCTCTCAACTCTGTCAAACTCAACCTCAGAAACTTACGTGTGATCTTTGACCGCCACTTTTCCTTTGACACATTTTTTTCCACCGGTAAAATACGAGTTAACTCCAATCCGTATGGTCTTCACACAGTCAATCAAAATGTGTCTCCTCTTGCAAGGTTCTCTTCTCGTAACAACACTCCCCCAAACTTTTATTTTGTATCTTGTGCACTGGAAACCAAGAGGGGTAGCATCTCTAGATTTGTTCTAATGGTCTTTTTCTTATAACCACAGCATTTGGTAACTTGTAAGCAATACCTGTGATAATTGATCAATTTCCTAGAGAGTTAAGACCCAAAGTCCACCGGTGCCTCAGAGTTTGTGTTACTAGAGTGTCATTGAACGCACCACACTGGTAAGTTTATTTAAGCCCTCAAAACTAATTATGGGGTGTGGAAGTCCATTCCAATATTATCAACTTCACAGGAGCCAAGCTTGCAGTTTCTCAATGTTTTATTGTCCATAGACTTTCTTTTTCGTTTTGCAGCCACCTCCGGATCGTCTCCCTTCTGCACCAGGCCACTTACTGTTAAAAACAACAGATGATTAGATCAACACGTACCACCTGTGAAATCTAATCACCTGCCAGCTGTGTCTCGCCATCAACACAGCTACCCGATGGTGCTCGTCCTCAGCGCCATGGACAGCGGCGGTGACCTTTAGTCCTGCAAGCGCGCTGGCCACATCTCCCTCCACATGGGGCTTGCCGGCTGCCCGCCGTAGTTATGTAGAAAATAAAGATGGCATCAGCCAGGGGGTGTTCAAACTTGTTTCCACCAAAATGAACGCAGGTCGAGGTCATTTTTGAAGTTTTTCATTTTTCAAAACAAATGCAATATTTATTGCAACCACTTGGGCTCCTCTAAATGTCGGTCAATGTTTAAGGTATCGGTGTTAAGTCCACCCATCCATCCGTTTTCTACCATTTGTCCCTGTCAGGGTCATTAAGTCATATATTCATATTTTTATCTTAATTTAACCCAAACCTGCTCAGTGGCCTTGTGGTTAGAGTGTCCGCCCTGAGATTGGTAGGTCGTGAGTTCAAACCCCGGCCGAGTCATACCAAAGACTATAAAAACGGGACCCATTACCTCCCTGCTTGGCACTCAGCATCAAGGGTTGATATTGGGGGTTAAATCACCAAAATTATTCCAGAGCACGGCCACCGCTGCTGCTCACTGCTCCCCTCACCTCCCAGGGGGTGGAACAAGGGGATGGGTCATATGCAGAGGGTAATTTCACCACATCTAGTGAAAAACACTAAAGTTAAAGTACCACTGATAGTCACACAAACACTAGGTGTGGTGAAATGTCTCTCTGCATTTGACCCTTCCCCTTGTTCCACCCCCTGGGAGGTGAGGGGAGCAGTGAGCAGCAGCGGTGGCCGCGCTCGGGAATCATTTGGTGATTTAACCCCCAATTCCAACCCTTGATGCTGAGTGCCAAGCAGGGAGGTAATGGGTCCCATTTTTATAGTCTTTGGTATGACTTTATTTTAAGTAATACAGACATTGATCAGAGGTGTGTATCTATTTTATAGAGGAATGTAGTTAATCACAGAACAGGCACCCAAAGTATTAATTTTGAATCGAGATTCGTTTCGAAACGAGAATCGATTCTGAATCGAATCGTTACCCCCAAGAATCGAATCGAATGGGGCACAGAGATTCACAGTCCTCGTGAACACTTTGATAAAGAAAGTGGACACACTCTCAAATTCAAGAAATTTGATGTTACATGCATTATTTTTCTGCATGTATACATTTTTTAAATAATTGTATTTACATTGTTTCCTTTAGAAAAACTGGTTTCCGGTCCTTATATGATTCCACCTTTGGAACAAATTAATAACGAACACCGAGGTACCACTGTTTTAATGTCTCATTGATGACTGGTGTCTGGAAAAAGTGCAAACAAATCTGTTGTACTTACCTATTGTCACGCTACTACATTTGGATATGACGATAAGTTACCAGGTCATGATGGCCTCAAGCAAATCCAGATGTGCGTTTGGTTTTTACATACGAGAAATAAAGTGGTTTGCACCTTGTGGAAAATGTGAGGCCACTGAGCATGAGTCATTGGCCAGCTATCTTTGAGGGGGATGGGAGTCTTGCCTTGGAGTGTTGGACTTGTTTACTTTGCAGAGACACAGAGGAAAGCACTAGAAGGGGGAAGTGGTGGGTAAGAAGCTCGAGTGATAAGTAACATGTTTTTGGTGTTATATGTTATCGCACTCCAGGGTTTTGGACACGGTAAGATGATTAAACGTTCAATTAAATGAATTGAAAGCATTGCTTTTGAAGACGTTTCTCTTTATGAAAGCTTGGCAAAGGACAAACCCAAACTTTTACACCCTTCCAATTGTGGCTGCTTCAGAGTTGGTTCGGGGTCTGTATCTAAGGCCCCTTCTACACTAAGGCCATGCCTACGCTAGGTCATTTAACCCCTTAAACAAATAATTATTTAGCCTAAGCCATCGTTTAAGGTTCCCCTCCTTGGATAATTTTTTACACGGGTAAGTGCGGCGTGTATTACTTGAATCTCCGGCTCTTAGCTTTGTATGGACTCATCGATCGTTTACAAACTGAGTTCGGAGAGGAAGTGACGCCAGAAAGACCGCGCCCCACACAGGAAGTGACGCCAGAAAGAATGCGCCACAGCCAGCTTCATAACAACCGTAGCTAACCAGCTAACTCAGACGGCAAGAGAACTTTCGAATGTCCAGGTCAGCTGTGATTCTACGTAGCGGAAAACTTGGTAAAGGAATGGCTAAATCAGGCTAGAATTAAGGTTTTAGAATGGCCTTCCCAAAGTCCTGATTTAAACGTGTGGGCAATGCTGAAGAAACAAGTCCATGTCAGAAAACCAACAAATTTAGCTGAACTGCACCAATTTTGTCAAGAGGAGTGGTGAAAAATTCAACAAGAAGCTTGCCAGAAGCTTGTGGATGACTACAAAAAGCGCCTTATTGCAGTGAAACTTGCCAAGGGACATGTAACCAAATATTAACATTGCTGTATGTATACTTTTGACCCAGCAGATTTGGTCACATTTTCAGTAGACCCATAATAAATTCATAAAAGAACCAAACTTCATGAATGTTTTTTGTGACCCACAAGTATATCCTCCAATCACTTTATCACAAAAAAATAAGAGTTGTAGAAAGTATTGGAAACTCAAGACAGCCATGACATTATGTTCTTTACAAGTGTATGTTAACTTTTGATCGCGATTGTATGCTATGTTTTGTTTTAGAAGATTCAAGTGATCCCGGACGAGCCCCCAATAATGTTACGGTGCCCGTAACCATTGTCGAGTTAAAAGGGTGGAAAAACACGGACGCTTTGGACTTAAGTGTTCTTCAGTGGACAGTTAAAGGCCTACTGAAATGATTTTTTTTTATTTAAACGGGAATAGCAGATCCATTCTGTGTGTCATACTTGATCATTTCGCGATATTGCCATATTTTTGCTGAAAGGATTTAGTAGAGAAAATCGACGATAAAGTTCGCAACTTTTGCTCGCTGATAAAAAAAAAGCCTTGCCTGTACCGGAAGTAGCGTGACGTCACAGGAGCTAGTATTCCTCACAATTCCCCATTGTTTACAATGGAGCGAGAGAGATTCGGACCGAGAAAGTGATGATTACCCCATTCATTTGAGCGAGGATGAAAGATTCGTAGATGAGGAACGTTACAGTGAACGACTTGAGAGGCAGTGATGGACGTATCTTTTTTCGCTCTGACCGTAACTTAGGTACAAGCTGGCTCATTGGATTCCACACTCTCTCCTTTTTCTATTGTGGATCACGGATTTGTATTTTAAACCACCTCGGATACTATATCCTCTTGAAAATGAGAGTCGAGAACGCGAAATGGACATTCAGTGCCTTTTATCTCCACGAAAATACATCGGCGAAATGCTTTAGCTACGAGCTAACGTGATAGCATCGTGCTTTAACTGCATATAGAAAGAAAAAAAATAAACCCCTGACTGGAAGGATAGATAGAAAAGCAACAATACTATAAAACCGTGGACATGTAAATACACGGTTAATGCTTTCCAGGCTGGCGAAGGTTAACAATGCTGTGCTAACGACGCCATTGAAGCTAACTTAGCAACTTAGCAACCAGACCTCACAGAACTATGTACTCTCTCCTTTTTCTATTGTGAATCACGGATTTGTATTTTAAACCACCTCGGATACTATATCCTCTTGAAAATGAGAGTCGAGCACGCGAAATGGACATTTAAAGTGACTTATCTCCAAGACAATACATCGGTGACACACTTAGCTACTGAGCTAGCGCGTAGCATCGTTCTCAAATGAAGATAGAAACAAAATAAATAAACCCATGACTGGAAGGATAGATAGAAAATCAACAATACTATTAAACCGTGGACATGTAAATACACGGTTAATGATTTCCAGGCTGGCGAAGGTTAACAATGCTGTGCTAACGACGCCATTGAAGCTAACTTAGCAACCAGACCTCACAGAACTATGTACTCTCTCCTTTTTCTATTGTGAATCACGGATTTGTATTTTAAACCACCTCGGATACTATATCCTCTTGAAAATGAGAGTCGAGCACTCGAAATGGACATTTAAAGTGACTTATCTCCAAGACAATACATCGGTGACACACTTAGCTACTGAGCTAGCGCGTAGCATCGTTCTCAAATGAAGATAGAAACCCATCAACAGCCATGCTAACCTGCATTCCAGCAATCAACGGCACGACGAAGGACTTCATCCGTGGGTTTGGCGGCAAGCATCGGCTAGGCGTCAGGGTAAGTAGTCCTTGTTGTGTTGCTGTAAGTATTGTAATGCCCCGCAGTGGAGAAGGAGTCACACAGACGAGGAAGCGCTGCTCAATCGCTTTATTAAAAAGCGGTAACTGGTTGTAGTTCAAAAAGTAACGCACACACATACACGAGCTGCTGTTAGCCAAAACTCACGCTCACACACACAAGTTCTCTGCCAACTCACTCGCGCATGCGCGTTCCCCAAACCCTTAAAGACAGTACACTAATGCAAATATCACAGATATTACAGTATTGTACTTAGCCGCTAAGACACCGATCGATCCCACCTACAACGTTCTTCTTTGCAGTCTCCATTGTTCATTAAACAAATTGCAAAAGATTCACCAACACAGATGTCCAGAATAATGTGGAATTTTGTCGAAGAAAACAAGAGGCTTTTCTATCGGGTCCGATGGGGTCCAACCACTTCCGTTGCTTTTGTGACGCCACGCGCATAAATCATATCCAAAGGAGTTTTTCAACCGGAAGTGTGGCGGGAATTTTAAAATTGAACTTTATAAGTTAACCCGGCCATATTGGCATGTGTTTCAATGTTAAGATTTCATCATTGATATATAAACTATCAGACTGCGTGGTTGGTAGTAGTGGCTTTCAGTAGGCCTTTAATTGAGCTCGTAGAATATTACACAAGGTGTTTTCGCTGATAAAGAGAGTCGTGGCAAAGCAGTGGTAGTCGCGGCAATCAGCTGGAGCAAGAGCAAAAGAATAAGGCATACATGATAAATGGTAAATGGGTTATGCTTGTATAGCGCTTTTCTACCTTCAATGTACTCAAAGCGCTTTGACACTATTACCACATTCACCCATTCACCCATTCCCACACACATTCACACACCGATGGCGGTAGCTACCATGCACGGCGCTAACCACGACCCATCAGGAGCAAGGGTGAAGTGTCTTGCTCAAGGACACAACGAACGTGACTAGGTTGGTAGAAGCTGGGGATTGAACCAGGCCACTCTCCCAACCACGCCACGCCGTACCCTAGGACGTACCATAGGACGTACGTGCGATGGGTACATTTGACTCATCTACTTTTGGTCAAGTGCTGTCTTGAGCACACTGGATTATTGCAACAAAATTAGTTTAACACTCATTGAAGTCATCAGAACTACATTAGCACATAGAAAATACGAGGTCTTTGGGCCATGAAACTTGGCAACCTCTGTGAAAATATAATGAAGGGCATCCATGCCATAGTCCGATGTCCGGCGTGGACAACTTTGGCGTACTATCCACATTGCAATCCGAGCTATGATTGAGAGCTAAAGATGGAATGACTTGTATCAACAGGCCAAGACCTAATACTTCTGGAGAAACCCCCACAGGACACCATCTAATGCCTTCACCAAGTCCACATTGCACATGGGACTGGGGAGACTTTCATGCACCCACCAATATCCTGGTGAGGCATCAAGCTCATCCATTATTCAAGGACAACAAATCCAGGACATTCCTCCTCAACGGAAGACAGCCGAGCTCTCCTCCTCTATTTCTCTGGGTTCGGCTTGTCCAGGGAGGCTTAGGAGTGGGGCTCTCCCTTATTAAAAACTGTCTCAGTCCCTAAGACTTGGGCTCTAGATTCAGAGGGTCCTGATTTGAACAAAAATGCGTCAACTAGTTGTTGAAGAAATGACAGCTAGCATTCAATCAAATGGTTTATCAAAACTATTTGACCTACAGTACTAACCAGGACTGGTCCGACTGAAAGAATATGGCGCAATAGCGAATGTAAAAGTCATGCAAGCCATTTTAACCACAAGCTTGGCGGCAGTTCTGCAAACGCAGACAGAAAAAAGTCCAGACTTCATGGAGTTTTAGTAATAATGGCGTCTCATCTTACAATGTGCCCTGGGTGAGTTCGACTGAATGGTAGTTCTGAGTACATTATGTGAATTTCGGTAACACTTTAGTATGGGGAACATATTCTAAGTAACAAAGACTTAGTTGAGAGTTATTTGGACACTAGGGGAACATATTCTAAGTTATTGTTTTTCAACTTTTTTTGAGCCAAGGCACATTTTTTTTTCCATTGAAAAAATCCTGAGGCACACCACCAGCAGAAATCATTAAAAAACTAAACTCAGTAGCCGATATTGACGATCAAAAGTCGTTCTCGCAATTTTTGGATATGACTTTAAACCAGGGGTCACCAACCTTTTTGAAACCAAGAGCTACTTCTTGGGTACTGATTAATGCGAAGGGCTACCACTTTGATACACACTTAAATAAATTGCCAGAAATAGCCAATTTGCTCAATTTACCTTTAACTCTATGTTATTATTAATAATTAATGATATTTATCTTTGTGGAAACACTGATCATCTTAATGATTTCTCACAATAAATATAAACTGTATAGGAACAGATAAATATCAATATGCAACACTTTATTTTTATATTTTCTCTAAGTGCACATTTTTCAAATTGAACATTTTCAAATGATCACTTTTAAGACAGTCTTGTGCAATCACAATATCCCATTTTAACTAGCTAGCCACTAACATTTTTTAACAAATCATGAATTACTTTGCACCATGTTTGTACAAATAATAACTCATGTAAAATACAAAAGTCAACTCTCAAATTTTGAAATAAATCATGTCACACTTTGAACTGGACACCAAATCTGTTATCTGTTTCTTTGTCAGTTAGTGAAGACCAAGTCTTTAAAATATTTTCTTGGATTTTCAAATTCTATTTGAGTTTTGTCTCTCTTAGAATTAAAAATGTCGAGCAAAGCGAGACCAGCTTGCTAGTAAAGAAATACAATTTAAAAAATAGAGGCAGCTCACTGGTAAGTGCTGCTATTTGAGCTATTTTTAGAACAGGCCAGCAGGCTACTCATCTGGTCTTTACGGGCTACCTGGTGCCCGCGGGCACCGCGTTGGTGACCCCTGCTTTAAACCATAACCAAGCATGCATCACTATAGCTCTTGTCTCAAAGTAGGTGTACTGTCACCACCTGTCACATCACGCCGTGACTTATTGTGGAGTTTTTCTGTATTTTCCTGTACGTAGTGTTTTAGTTCTTGTCTTGCGCTACTATTTTGGTGTTTTTTCCTGTTTTGTTGGTATTTTCCTGTTGCAGTTTCATGTCTTCCTTGAGCGCTATTCTCCACACCTGCTTTGTTTTCGCAATCCAGACTATCTAAGTTGTGCGGACGCTTTCCTACTTTGTGGGGACATTGTTGATTGTCATGTCATGTACGGATGTACTTTATGGACGCCGTCTGCTCCACACGCTGTAAGTCTTTGCTGTCATCCAGCATTTTGTGTTTTTGTTTACTCTGCAGCCAGTTCAGTTTTAGTTTCGTTTTGCATAGCCATGTCTAAGCTTCAATGCCTTTTCTGAGCGGCACTCGCATTTTGTTTATTTTTGGTTTAAGCATAAGATACCTTTTTACCTGCTGGTTTTTACCAGCATACCTTTTTATGCTGTCTTCTGCATATGGTGGTCATGACACGACGTGTCACATGGAGAAAAATCTACTACCAAGTGGGCCGGACTGGTAAAAATCACGGCACGATAACTTAAAAATAAAAATAAAATTAAAAAAAATAAAGACAACTTCAGATTGTTTTCTTTGTTTAGAAATAGAACAAGCACATTCTGAAAATGTACAAATCGTAATGTTGTTGGGTTGTTTTTTTTACACTTACATGTTGCGGTTAATAGTATTCTATCTATATTTATCGTTATTTATATTGTCTGAATAAATGATGTGATAATGTTCATCAGTCACCTCTTTGGTGTTAATCTGCAATCTATCAAGATTTTTAAAAAATTACAGTATGTTACTTATGTAGTTTGATCAGAGGTGACTGTGACTGCTACTTTTTAGAGGCGGTATAGTACCGAATATGATTCATTAGTATTGCGGTACTATGCTAGTACCAGTATACCGTACAACCCTAATCTACACTGGATAATGTGTTCATTTGTTCTTTGGGGTTGTGATTAGAGATGTCTGATAATATGCTTTAAAATGTAATATCGGAATTTATCGGTATTGTTTTTTTTATTATTGGTATCGTTTTTTTTAGTTGTTTTTATTAAATCAACATAACAAACATAAGATACACTTACAATTAGAGCACCAAACCAAAAAACCTCCCTCCCCCATTTACACTCATTCACACAAAAGGGTTGTTTCTTTCTGTTATTAATATTCTGGTTCCTACATTATATATCAATATATATCAATACAGTCTGCAAGGGATACAGTCCGTAAGCACACATGATTGTGCGTGCTTCTGGTCCACTAATAGTACTAACCTTTAACAGTTAATTTGACTCATTTTCATTAATTACTAGTTTCTATGTAACTGTTTTATATTGTTTTACTTTCTTTTTCATTCAAGAAAATGTTTTGAATTTATTTATCTTATTTTATTAATTTTTTAAAAAAGGACCTTATCTTCACCATACCTGGTTGTCCAAATTAGGCATAATAATGTGTTAATTCCACGACTGTATATATCGGTATCGGTTGATATCGGTAATTAAGAGTTGGACAATATCGTAATATCAGATATCGGCAAAAAAGCCATTATCGAACATCCATAGTTGTGATATACAAACTTCACACATACCCACTATGGTATATTCAAAGTAGCAGGAATGATCACTATCATTATTCACATACTCTGGTGATGTCACACTGGTATTGGTTGGTTGGCTTGGTTTCCTCAGCCCAAGACGGAGGTTTCATGACTATTATGTTCCAGTCACCTCTGCAGATGAGCAGACTGGCCTGGTGCGTCTGGCGAGGGGCAGGGGGAACGTAGGGGGGTGGATGGGTCTTTCAGCCCCAACTGGAATGTGCTGCTGTAATTTATCACCCCTAAAATCTGTGAGTCAAAAGGAAAAAGGGTGTCTAAGGGAAAGAAGAGCAGCGGTCGTGGAAATCTGTGAGTGTGCATGGTCTCAACGCTGAATTGAGTTGTTTTTTCTGTAGACAAAAAGGAACGTGAAACTTCTCGTAAACGGTCTCACGCTAGTTTTGCGTTCATCATCTTGGAATCAAGTGGAAACAGTTTCCGCGTTTGCCTTGAAATTGCCTTTCCGGCAGGTAAAACATGTCTGTGCAGACCCTTGATGTACAGAGGCCTGATATGCGGAGTGGCGTTCCTTGGCAATACGACTGAGTGATTGCAAAGAGAACCATGACCTTAGGCAGGTAATGGAAATAGCTGATAGACGAGTAATGACAGCTCCCTCACAAAGGTATTTATTCAACCCTGCTGGGTGGCAGTTGGTACAGGTAAGGAGTGCGAGCAATGATCTGTTCTCACCGGTGTTTCCTGAGCATACTTGCCAACCTTGAGACCTCCGAACCCGGGAGATGGGGGGGTTTGAGGTTTTTGGTGGTAGCAGGGGGTGTACACTACCGTTCAAAAGTTTGGGGTCACCCAAACAATTTTGTGGAATAGCCTTCATTTCTAAGAACAAGAATAGACTGCCGCGTTTCAGATGAAAGTTCTCTTTTTCTGGCCATTTTGAGCGTTTAATTGACCCCACAAATGTGATGCTCCAGAAACTCAATCTGCTCAAAGGAAGGTCAGTTTTGTAGCTTCTGTAACGAGCTAAACTGTTTTCAGATGTGTGAACATGATTGCACAAGGGTTTTCTAATCATCAATTAGCCTTCTGAGCCAATGAGCAAACACATTGTACCATTAGAACACTGGAGTGATAGTTGCTGGAAATGGGCCTCTATACACCTATGTAGATATTGCACCAAAAACCAGACATTTGCAGCTAGAATAGTCATTTACCACATTAGCAATGTATAGAGTGTACTTCTTTAAAGTTAAGACTAGTTTAAAGTTATCTTCATTGAAAAATAAGGACATTTTAATGTGACCCCAAACTTTTGAACGGTAGTGTATATTGTAGCGTCCCGGAAGAGTTAGTGCTGCAAGGGGTTCTGGGTATTTGTTCTGTTGTGTTAAGGTGCGGATGTTCTCCCGAAATGTGTTTGTCGTTCTTGTTTGGTGTGGGTTCACAGTGTGGCGCATATTTGTAACAGTGTTAAAGTTGTTTATACGGCCACCCTCAGTGTGACCTGTTGATCAAGTATGCAGGTACGCCCCCAATACTGTTGTCCGGGTGGAAATCGGGAGAAATTCGGGAGAATGGTTGCCCCGGGAGATTTTCGGGAGGGGCACTGAAATTCGGGAATCTCCCGGGAAAATCGAGAGGGTTGGCAAGTATGTTCCTGAGACCCTTATTTAGTTAACGCAGGCAGGTTCCTGTTTTTTTTTT
>NC_084743.1:20888859-20936359 GCF_033978785.1 Entelurus aequoreus | reverse complement strand
CACTGTCGAGTTTTGAGAAGAAAAAAAATGATTTTAAGTGGGCCTGATAGTCTGGAAAATACGGTAGTTTGTGCTTTTAACTATGGTGTGTGACTGCGATTCTTTGTTGTTTGCTCTATGTATCGATGATACCCGTTTTGTAAAAGAGATTTTAATCTCAATGACGTTTTTTTTTTAACCTGGTTAAATAAATGAAAATAAATTAAAAGAACACATCGAACATTTTGTCCGTCTTTAAATATATTCAGTTATATAACAGGAACAATTTGAAGACTTCTAAAAAAAATTGTTTACATTGCCATATTTCCAAATGTGTCGTCAATGGACAGATTATTTAGCACAAAATGAATACGGCGATTAGCCGGAGTGAGAGAGGCTATATCCTCTGGAATCAGCTCAGCGGTCTAATCACATCCTATAAACAATAAGGGAAATAATCAGCTAAGGATAGAGCGTATATGTCCTGTTTACGTAACATTTGACTCATTTTTGGTTAAGCGCCGTCTCGACCACGCCACATTATTGCAGCACATTTGGATTTCTACTCACTGAAGTCATCAGAACCACATACCGACTACGAGATCCGTGGGCCATGTTTTGACTGTGAAAAGATAACGGCAATATACCAATTCAGTAAGCACTCTGCTCTCCAAGTACCACCATAATGACCAACAGTAAATACAGTAGCGTTGTACTCCTAAATATTCATTAAAAACAAGGCAAAGTTTTTTTATATTT
This sequence comes from Entelurus aequoreus, assembly GCF_033978785.1. Classification (NCBI taxonomy): domain Eukaryota; kingdom Metazoa; phylum Chordata; class Actinopteri; order Syngnathiformes; family Syngnathidae; genus Entelurus; species Entelurus aequoreus. Next base: position 20,935,621 of record NC_084743.1, on the reverse strand, counting down.
AAGATTTTTGGCCACCATAATATTACACACAGTTTGAACAGTAACACTGTGTTTGAATGTTCTTTATTGTACCACCAGATGGCGTCTGCGTACCGCGAGTTTTTGAGAATCACTGATCTAATGCCAGTCTGGCTAGGCCATATGTACGTTGGTAAACCTCCCTGACAACCTCAAGAACAGTCCTGGTTATCGAGTTGATAGCTCTGGCTTTTAGCTCGGTAGCTAGCACTCTCGTCAGGGACTGAACCACGGTTACATCTGCCATGGACTACTTTGGCATACTACCCACAATGCAAACCGAGCTTCTGCTACGACTGAGAGCTGAAGACGGAGTGGCGTGTACAACCCAAAACCAGTACCGGTATATTTTTATTATGTAAATATTTAACGGTATTTGTAACATAGCAGTAAAACGGCTCATCAAACAAAACAGAAGTCATTCTCATTAAAAACAAGGCAAAGGTTGTTTTTTTCTACAAGTATGTTTAAGATTTTTGGCCACCATAATATTACACACAGTTTGAACAGTAACACTGTTTGAATATGTACTTAAGTGATTCTTTAGTGTACCACTAGATGGCGCCTGCGTACCACGAGTGTTTGAGAATCACTAGTCTAATGCCAGTCTGGCTAGGCCATATGTACGTTGGTAAACCTCACTCCCTGAGAACCTCAAGAACAGTCCTGGTTATTATGTTAATAGCTCGGGCTTTTAGCTCGGTAGGTAGCACTCTCGTCAGGGACTGAACCACGGTTACATCTGCCATGGACTACTTTGGCATACTACCCACAATGCAAACCGAGCTTCTGCTACGACTGAGAGCTGAAGACAGAGTGGCGTGTACAACCCAAAACCAGTACCGGTATATTTTTATTATGTAAATATTTAACGGTATTTGTAACATGGCAGTAAAACGGCTCATCAAACAAAACATAAGTCATTCTCATTAAAAACAAGGCAAAGGTTGTTTTTTTTCAACAAGTATATTTAAGATTTTTGGCCACCATAATATTACACACAGTTTGAACAGTAACACGGTTTGAATATGTACTTAAGTGATTCTTTAGTGTACCACTAGATGGCGCCTGCGTACCACGAGTGTTTGAGAATCACTAGTCTAATGCCAGTCTGGCTAGGCCATATGTACGTTGGTAAACCTCACTCACTGAGAACCTCAAGAACAGTCCTGGTTATTATGTTAATAGCTCGGGCTTTTAGCTCGGTAGGTAGCACTCTCGTCAGGGACTGAACCATGGTTACATCTGCCATGGACTACTTTGGCATACTACCCACAATGCAAACCGAGCTTCTGCTACGACTGAGAGCTGAAGACAGAGTGGCGTGTACAACCCAAAACCAGTACCGGTATATTTTTATTATGTAAATATTTAACGGTATTTGTAACATGGCAGTAAAACGGCTCATCAAACAAAACAGAAGTCATTCTCATTAAAAACAAGGCAAAGGTTTATTTTTTCAACAAGTATATTTAAGATTTTTGGCCACCATAATATTACACACAGTTTGAACAGTAACACTGTTTCAATATGTACTTAAGTGATTCTTTAGTGTACCACTAGATGGCGCCTGCGTACAACGAGTGTTTGACAATCACTGGTCTAATGCCAGTCTGGCTAGGCCATATGTAAGTGGGTAAACCTCACTCCCTGACAACCTCAAGAACAGTCCTGGTTATTATGTTAATAGCTCTGGCTTTTAGCTCGGTAGCTAGCACACATACGCCATGGAGTACTTTGGCATACTACCCACAATGCAAAACGAGCTTCTGCTATGACTGAGAGCTGAAGACGGAGTGGCGTGTACAACCCAAAACCAGTACCGGTATATATGTATTATGTAAATATTTGTAACATGGCAGTAAAACGGCTCATCAAAGAAAACAGAAGTCATCGTCATGGACCCACTAGCTGCGGTAGCTAGCTTTCCAATCATCTAAAGAGACTCAATAACTCCACGGTGACGTCTTGGTGAATTTACGTAACCGAAACAGTACAAAAAAATGCCATTGTAAGATAATAATAGTAACACAGAAACTTGTAGACATGTTAGCATATTAGCTAATGCTAGCGACGCTAGTTTGACTACATTACGATAGAACGTACAAATATGCATGTGAACCCTCCTACAGGCATCACACATGTGACAGTTTAGTAAATATGAATTGTTTTAGTTATATTGTAAAACTTACTATCGTTGCTTGGAGTGATGAACAAATAATCCGTATGAGTAGAAAGGCTATGGATGGCTGGTAGACGGAGCGGCTCTTGTACATCCGGTTAAAGGCACTAAACAGGAGGAAATACTCGTCCAAAAGATGGCGTTATAGCACAAACAATAACACACCTTTTCAGTGTCTCTGCTTGTGTTTAGTAAAAACTATTGAACACAAAACATTACAGCCGTTAGCAAAGAAAAAATTCATAAATTAGCCGCAAGTTTTATAAGGTCGGAAAAAAGTAACTGCTTATAGTCTGGAAAAAAGCTGTTCGTCGCAATTGAAGGATTGGGCCCCTGCTGTGGGATCACAGACTGGGGCGATTTCTGAACTGAATCGCAAGATGGATCACATCATGGAGAAGCTTGCTGAAAAGGAAAAATTGAATATGAGAGCCAGCGTGGACGAATAGAACAGACAAGCCATTATAATGTCTGCTCGCGGAAAACAAACATCCTAATCTACGATTTGACTCCCTCAAATGGCTTTGATGCTGTAAACAACAGGAACAGGCTGTTCTGAAAACATCCCCGAGGACACCTCAATGATGGACCCTTTTGACCTCCCTCCCTCCTCAACGAGACCTGGAGTCGAACTTTTGCTTGCATGCAGAACGGCCCCAGGCCTACGAACACTACATCAACACACCCAAGACAATGGGCATACACACACACACACCCCCTCCCCCCCACCCCACGCCTTCACCACCGCTTGATTCCCCTCGGGGTGATGGACGGCTGGCAGTGCTTCATAGCAGCAGTCGACCTCCAGGGCCCCAACTCCCCTTTGTGATTAAATGTAGCGTGTTTATGTGTGCATTGCATGGAGGTTTTTCCCCACTCCAGACTAGGCCCCCTTAGGAGCCCAGTCTAGATTGTACTTTTTTACTCATCTTCTTCCCCAGCGTTTTACCTTTTTCTCATCTTTTACAAGGTGCCTTTGGCGACCCATCAGCGTTCCTGTTCTGTAACCCTGTACACTGTTTGTTTGTCTAATCTTGAACAGGTTTGTGCTGATAATATAGTTTCGATGTACTTGTGCAATGACAATAAAGTCCTATCCTATCCTATCCTAAAAAACGATAACAATGTATTTGTGTGATATCCATCCATCCATTTTCTACCGCTTGTTCCTTTCGGGGTCGCAGATTTGTGCAGGATTTGTGTATAGTCCGGCACTAAACACAAATGTTGCATCTTTGGCCTAGTCCGAATATATTCACCATGCACAGCTGCTTATGATAAGTCCAGGGTGTCATATTATCAAACCGACTGTCCTAAACACACAAAACTACTCCGTGGCAATAACGACTTGTCTCTGATTCGTTTGAAGACAATAAGTGTTTGAAGGCAAACAAATAAATGACCAGTATAGACTTGAAGGGCTACATCCTTGAGGGAGACCTGTAATCACATGAAAGTGTGTGCCCCCCCCCCCCCCCCCCCCCCCCCCCCCCCCCCGTCCCCTCCCACCAGTCCGGCCAAGTCTCAGTCTGACGGGGCCAAGTAAAACATCACTCAGCAGCAGGAAGTCTGTCTGGGGCCACTTTTTTTTTAGAATCAGATGAAAAAAATGTGGTGGTTTTTTTTTTTCATACTCAATTGCAATTATTTCACAAAAATTGCACAAAATCTTGTCCTTTAACATTGCTCCATCCATGCTTGTAGTTTTTAAAATGTCATTCCTGTTTCTAAAACTGAGCCAAACCGGTGAAGACAACTACAATCCCACAGACTAACATTCCAAGTTTGTGTCAGTGTAACACACATGTTTTCAATTACATTTTTAACCTATTCAGTGTTTACATATTAATAGACCTTGTCCAAAATGCAAATAGTGCATAGAGGTTTTTTTTGGGTTTTTTTCAGTGTTTGCCATTGGTGGTTTTAAATGTTAAGTTAGGGTGGCCTCTAGTGGAGACATGAGGACATTTACATTTTTGCATGGCCATTTGAATGTGTTTTTTTTTAACCATTTTTAAACAAATGGTAATGTAGTAAGTTGTAAAATAACATGCAACAAAAAATATTTGTTGTATTCCACTAATAAGTCCTATTAATCAACCACTTTGTAAGTGACTGAGGCTTAATCAATTCTAACAAATCAAATGTAACGAGTTAAGGCAGGGGTGTCCAAAGTTTTTCCACTGAGGGCCGCACACAGAAAAATTAAAGCCTGCGGGGGCCATTTTGATAGTTTTCATTTTCAAATCATAACAAAATATATGGATTTTGTTTTTTTTTTTACTTTTAGGGCTACCGGGGACCATAAAGGGTCTAAGTTATTAAAATGTTAAAAACAAGTCAAATTATTTTTTTATTTAACGCTTACAGTAAATCTCTACAGTATATCAACTTCAGGTTGATATAAAATTTTAAAAACCAAAAAGGTTTTATCCCTTTTCTGTCAAGACAACTTTGTTTTTTATAATAAAATTGAAATATGCGGTATTTCCCCCACTGCCCAAAACATTCAGAAAGCAATGTTTGATATGAAGTAATTAGAGCCTTAAAAACATCAATAATGCAGGACACCATTGATATTAATTAATTGTTATTTTTGAGTAATCACAGTAAAAGGTAAATAAAATCCCATTAAATATATTTAGGATACATAAGGTGCCCCACTCAAAGTGATACATTTGTATTAGTTTTTTTTTACTTTCAACACTTAAGTTACGAGATCAACTTCAGATATATCTGTCAATTTTACGTTTGAACTATTATTTTGTTTGTTTTATGCTCTTTTGTCAAAGAAAACGTTGATGTTTTTGTATGGCAACCACACAATATATGCAATGTTTTCCACATAAAATATTTTAAAGTGAAATATTTTAAATAATTGGAGCCTTGAATAGGTCAATAATTCATTATAACATTGATTTTTTATTTTTTTTTAAGCAATGGCAAAAAAAGAAAAATAAAGATAGACAGGCTTTTGACAAAAACAACAAAGTTTGATCATATTACGCCTATACTGGCTCACTTGCACTGGCTTCCTGTGCACTTAAGATGCGACTTTAAGGTTTTACTACTTACGTATAAAATACTACACGGTTTAGCTCCAGCCTATCTCGCCGATTGTATTGTACCATATGTCCCGGCAAGAAATCTGCTTTCAAAGAACTCCGGCTTATTAGTGATTCCCAGAGCCAAAAAAAAGTCTGCGGGCTATAGAGCGTTTTCTATTCGGGCTCCAGTACTCTGGAATGCCCTCCCGGTAACAGTTAGAGATGCTACCTCAGTAGAAGCATTTAAGTCCCATCTTAAAACTCATTTGTATAATCTAGCCTTTAAATAGACCCCCCCTTTTTTTAGACCAGTTGATCTGCCGTTTCTTTTCTTCTCTCCTCTTCTCCCCTGTCCCTTGCGAGGGGGAGTTGCATAGGTCCGGTGGCCATGGATGAAGTGCTGGCTGTCCAGAGTCGGGACCCCGGGTGGACCACTAGCCTGTGCATCGGTTGGGGACATCTCTGCGCTGCTGACCCGTCTCCGCTCGGGATGGTTTCCTGTTGGCCCCGCTGTGGACTGGACTCCCGCTGATGTGTTGGATCCACTGTGGACTGGACTTTCACAATGTTATGTCAGACCCACTCGACATCCATTGCTTTCGGTCTCCCCTAGAGGGGGGGGGTTACCCACATATGCGGTCCTCTCCAAGGTTTCTCATAGTCATTCACCGACGTCCCACTGGGGTTAGTTTTTTCTTGCCCGTATGTGGGCTCTGTACCGAGGATGTCGTTGTGGCTTGTACAGCCCTTTGAGACACTTGTGATTTAGGGCTATATAAATAAACATTGATTGATTGATGATGACAAAAGAAAAAAAGCAGCCTGCATGGCAGCTTTGTGTCAACATTGCAACTTTTTCCAGTTAGATTTCACCTCATTCCACTTTTTGTAATGTTTATTTTTTATTTTTGCAATGGCATTTCCAGAATGTGTGGCGGGCCGGTAAACAATTAGCTGCGGGCCGCACTGTGGACACCCCTGAGTTAAGGTATTGCATTAATGATGTATAAACATAGGAATAAACATGTGGTTGCTACTAGTACTTTGATGTACTCAATTGCCTCATGGATACGATCATACTTTGTTTCTGCTCAATTTTTATACATAGTCAACATCTCCTATGTTTAGTTTAGTTTAGCAGCATCGCTGTCATGACCTGTCATCCAAGTCATGTCTGGTTTCAGTTTTCTTGTAGTTTTCATGTGTTTATTGTTGTTTTCAGCACTCCTTTCCTACCTTGGTTACCTTGTCGTTGCTAGGAGCGCTGATTGAGCTCACCTGCCTCTGATACTAGCCTGCTTCTGATAAGTAATCAGAGAGCTTTATATGCCAGGGTCACCTTGCCTTCCTTCTGGGATTATTATTAATCCGACTGTTTCACGATTGTTTCATGTTTAGTTTCACACGGCTCATGTCATGCCTTACTGAGACCGTTTAGTGTTTTGCCTTATGCTTCACGTGCACTTCCTAGCTGCACTCGTTTGTGCTTTATTTCGCTTGTTAAATACCTGTTACCCGCTGTCCTATGCATCTGTGATCACAAATATCATTATTTAATACAAATCTTTACATAACTTGGAAAATATCCATCCATTTTCTACCGCTTGTCCCTGTAGCCTAGCTCAGCTGCATTCGGGCGGAAGGCGGGGTACACCCTGGACAAGTCGCCACCTCATCGCAGGGCCAACACAGATAGACAGACAACATTCACACTCACATGAATAATACATATTTTTCATTATAATAATTTGAAAATAAATGTACTATAATATCTAATTATGAATGTACTTTAAACTAAATTTTTGTTGTTTGTGTTTTTTATGCATTAGTCACCAAGACTAATACGATAAACCACCTTTTGTCGTTGTTAATAACGTAGTGGTCAGTGGACTGACGGTGGTAAATTAATTTTCCCCAAAGTAGGACATTTCATTTATAACTGTAATATTTTCATATAGCTAGATCAAAAAAATTAGGGTTTCCGACTTTCTAAATATATATATATTTTTTGACATGACACAATACCCACTTAGTCACCTGTACAAGCTGCAAACCTTGAACAAACTGTATATAATATATATTTTTTAATTTAAATTTAAATCTTATTAATGTATATTTAATCAATTCCAAGCAACCTTTTCAAACTTCCATCCATCCTTCCATTTTCTACCGCTTGTCCCTTAGCTCTGTAACCTGTTTAATTTATATAAATATACATAAACACACACACACATATATATATATATATATATATATATATATATATATATATATATATATATATATATATATATATATATATATATATATATATACACATACACACACGTTAGGTCAGGAAAAAACACAGAGGCTATTTCACCCCTTTTTTTTAATCAAATCCCCTGAAGAGCAGGGAATACATATATATATATATATATATATATATATATATATATATATATATATATATATATATATATATATATATATATATATATATATATATATATATATATATATATATATATGTATATATATATAGATAGAGCGGAATATACGTTAGGTCAGGAAAAAACTCAGAGACTATTAAATCCCTACAAGCCTGTTTCGCAGGTTTTCCCTGCTCTTCAGGGGATTTGATTAAAAAAAAGGTATGAAATAGCCTCTGTGTTTTTTCCTGACCTAACGTATGTGTAGATATATATATATATATATATGTATATGTATATATAAATATATATATATATATATATATATATATATATACATATATATATATATATATATATATATATATATATATATATATATATATATATATATATATATATATATATATATATATATATATATATATATATATATATATATATATATATATATACGTAGCCAGAATCGTTTTGTTGAACCAAGAATTGATGCAGAATTGAATCGCCATAAGAACATTGATTTTGATTCATTATTTTTTGAGTAATGACACTTTGCACTTTGAAAAAACACTCTGTATGGCAGTTGTGTGTTATTAGTCAACACTGCAACTTTTTCTCAAAACATTTCACCCATATACACCCATTTATGTTTTTTTTGTATTAGTATTTTTAGAATGTGTCCCAGACCGTTAAAAAAAATTTGCTTTGAGCTCCACATTGGAAACTTCAATAAGCCTTAAACAGTGGTTCTCAAACCGTGGTATGCAGGCTCCATCTAGGGGTACGCCAAATAATCACTTAATAAAGGTGCTGTTTGCAACATCCTCACAGTTACATTTTTCAAAGCAAAGAATATAACAAGAACACAAACTGCTAGCTTATGTTACAATTAGTAGCCAGACCAAAAAAAAGGGAATTTTGCAAAAGGGAAAACATGTTTTGCGTTCGATATATTGGAAGAGTGTGTGTGGGTGGATGGTTGGAAGGTCAAAATCAGGTTTTAAAATGGTGCAGAGTTTTTAGAATATAGGGCATTGTAAAACTATGAATACATCCATTCATTTAAATGGGAATTTTCCTGGAAATTTGGGGATTTCGGGAAACCGGGAATTTTGAAAAATATTGATACTAGCACAATTGTCCTAGATGATATAAATGGGTTGGTGTTGGAAATTTTGGAATCGGTTGAAAAATGTTGACGTAGTAACCGTTTTGAATGGAGGATGGGTATTTCGGAATCCTGGAATTTTGGGAAAACTGGAAATTTGTACGAAAAAAAATAGGATCGTTGGTTGTCCCAACCGAAAATAATGTTTTGAAGGTGGAATGGTCAAAAACAGTTGAAAAATGTGGACTGTGAATACTCTCCAGGAAGAGGTGAACATAGGGCTTTGGAAAACCGGGAAATCTGGGAATTGCTGGAATTTTTTTTAACTTGGGAAATGGTAGTTTGATTGTCCAAGGCGAGTGGAGTGTGTGGATGGTGGAACTGTTTGAATCGGGTCAGAAATGTGTTGTGCATGTTTGAAAATTGGCCCATTCATTTTTCAATAGGCAAAATGTCTTGCAAAACCAGGAATTCCGGTATTCCGGGATATTTGTAAGAATATTTTGAGGGGAGTTCACCATTCCTGGTCGAGCCGAACGTTCTTATACTCGAACAGTTCCGATCGGATGAAACCAATGCAACTGATCAATTTAAAGATCTATCTGTCGATTATAGGTTTTTACAACTTTCATGATTTTTTGGTTTGTTTCATGGCTTTTTTGTAATGGAAAACTTAGCTTTTTATAGTAAACACACAAAATACGCAAACATGGGAAAACATGTTTTGCGGTGGATGTATTGGAAGAGTGTGGGTAGATGTTGGAAGGTCAAAATCGGGTTTTAAAATGGTGCAAAGTTTGGAGAATATAGGGCATTGTAGAACTATGAATACATCCAATCATTAAAATGGGAATTTTCTTGGAAATTTGGGGATTTCAATACTAGCACAATTGTCCTAGATGATATAAATGGGTTGGTGATGGAAATTTTGGAATCGGTTGAAAAATGTTGACATAGTAACTGTTTGAATGGAGGTTGGGTATTTCGGAATCCTGAAATTTCGGAAAAAACTGAAATTTTGGAAAATATTGATACTAGCACAATTGTCCTACATTATATAAATGGGTTGGTGTTGGAAATGTTGGAATCTGTAGAAAAATGTTGACGTAGTAAGCCTTTGAATGGAGGATGGGTATTTCGGAATCCTGGAATTTCAGGAAAACCGGGAATTTTGGAAAATATTGATACTAACACAATTTTCCTGGATGATATAAATGGGTTGGTGTTGGATATCCTGGAATCGGTTAAAAAATGTTGATGTAGTAACCGTTTGAATAGAGTTTGGGTATTTCGGAATACTGGAATTTCGGAAAAAATTGAAATTTTGGAAAATATTGAAACTAGCACAATTGCCCTAAATTATATAAATGGGTTGGTGTTGGAAATTTTGGAATCGGTTGAAAAATGTTAACGTACTAGCCGTTTGAATGGAGGATGGGTATTTCAGAATTCTAGAATTTCGGGAAAAAATAGATTTTGGAAAATATTGATACTAGCACATTTGTTCTAAATGATATAAATGGGTTGGTGTTGGAAATTTTGGAATCGGTTGAAAATGTTGACGTAGTAAGGCTTTGAATGGAGGATGGGTATTTCGGAATCCTGGAATTTCAGGAAAACCTTGAATTTTGGAAAATATTGATACTAGCACAATTGTCCTAGCTGATATAAATGGGTTGGTGTTGGAAATGTTTTAATCGGTTAAAAAATGTTGACGTAGTAACCGTTTGAATGGAGGATGGGTATTTCGGATTCCCGGAATTTCGGAAAAAGTTGAAATTTTGGAAAATATTGAAACCAGCACAATTGTCCTAAATGATATAAATGGGTTGGTGTTGGAAATTTTGGAATCGGTTGAAAAATGTTGACGTAGTAACTGTTTGAATGGAGGATGGATATTTCAGAATCCAGGAATTTCAGGAAAACCAGGAATTTTGAAAAATATTGATACTAGCACAATTGTCCTAGCTGATATAAATGGGTTGGTGTTGGAAATGTTGTAATCAGTTAAAAAAATGTTGACGTAGTAACCGTTTGAATGGAGGTTGAGTATTTCGGAATCCTGGAATTTCGGAAAAAAATAAAATTTTGGAAAATATTGATACTAGCACAATTGTCCTAAAATTAAAATAAAAAATGGGTTGGTGTTGTAAATCTTGGAATCGGTTGAAACATTTTGACGTAATAAGCCTTTGAATGGAGGATGGGTATTTCGGAATCCTGGAATTTCAGGAAAACCGGAAAGTTTGGAAAATATTGATACTAGCACAATTGTCCTAGATGATATAAATGGGTTGGTGTTGGAAATGTTGTAATCGGTTAACAAAATGTTGACGTAGTAACCGTTTGAATGGAGGATGGGTATTTCGGAATCCTGGAATTTCGGGAAGACCGGGAATTTTGGAAAATATTGATACTAGCACAATTTTCCTAAATTATATAAATGGGTTGGTGTTGGAAATTTTGGAATCGGTTGAAAAATGTTGACATAGTAAACCTTTGAATGGAGGATGGGTATTTCGGAATCCTGGAATTTCAGGAAAACCGGAAATTTTGGAAAATATTGATACTAGCACAATTGTCCTAGCTGATATAAACGGATTGGTGTTGGAAATGTTGTAATCAGTTTAAAAAATGTTGACGTAGTAACCGTTTGAATGGAGGTTGAGTATTTCGGAATCCTGGAATTTCGGAAAAAAATGAAATTTTGGAAAATATTGATACTAGCACAATTGTCCTAAATTTAAAAAAAAAATGGGTTGGTGTTGTAAATCTTGGAATCGGTTGAAACATTTTGACGTAGTAAGCCTTTGAATGGAGGATGGGTATTTCGGAATCCTGGAATTTCAGGAAAACCGGAAAGTTTGGAAAATATTGATACTAGCACAATTGTCCTAGATGATATAAATAGGTTGGTGTAGGAAATGTAATCGGTTAAAACATTTTTTGATGTAGTAACCGTTTGAATGAAGTTACAGTTAAAGAACCACTGATAGTCACACAAACACTAGGTGTGGTAAAATTACCCTCTTTTGGAATCCTGGATTTTAGGGAAAACTGGGAATTTGTACGAAAAAAAAATAGGATTGATTGCTGTCCCAACTTAAAAGAATGTTTTTTACGGTGGAATGGTCAAAAAACAGTTGAAAAATGTGGACTGTGAAGAGGTGAAATTAGGACTTTGGAAAACCTGGGAAATCTGGGAATTGCTGGAAAATTTTTTGAACTTGGACAATGGCGAGTGGAGTGTATGGATGGTGTGACCGTTCAAATCGGGTGAGAAATGTGCATGTTTGAAAATTGGCCCATTCATTTTCAATGGGCAAAATGTCCCGGACAACCGGGAATTCTGGGTAATCCGGGATATTTTAAATTATTTTTGCGGGGGGGAGTTTTTATATACGTTTTTATACTCTAACACAGGGGTGTCCAAACTTTTTCCACTGAGGGCCGCACACGGAAAAGTTAAAGCATGTGGGGGCCATTTTGATATTTTTCATTTTCAAACCATAACAAAATATATGGATTTTTTTTAATTTTACCTTTAGGGGTACCGGGGTCCATAAAGGGTCTCAGTCATCAAAATGTTAAAAACAAGTCAGATTATTATTTTTTTCAAATTATTTAATGCTTACAGTAAATCTCTATATCAACTTCAAGTTGATATAAAGTAATACAAATTAAAAAAATGTTTTATGGCTTTTCTGTCAAAAACAACTTAGTTTTTTTTATAGTAAAACTGAAATATGCAGTATTTAGTAATTAGAGCCCTAAAATATCAATAATGCACGACACCATTGATTTTAATTCTTTCATATTTTTGAGTAATCACAGTGAAAAGATAAATAAAAAATCACTAAATATATTTGGGATCCAAAAGGTGCCCCACTTATAAAGTGATACATTTTTATTAGGTTTTTCTTTCACTTTCAACACTTAAGTTACGAGATCAACTTCAGATATATCTGTCCATTTTATGCTGGAGCTATTATTTTGTTTGTTTTATGCGCTTTTGTCAAATCAAACTTTGATGTTTTTATATGGCTACTACTAGGGATGTCCGATAATGGCTTCTTGCCGATATCCGATATTCCGATATTGTCCAACTCTTTAATTACAGATACCGATATCAACCGATACCGATATCAACCGATATATACAGTCGTGGAATTAACACATTATTATGTCTAATTTGGACAACCAGGTATGGTGAAGATAAGGTACTTTTAAAAAAAATAAATAAAATAAAATAAGATAAATAAATTAAAAACATTTTCTTGAATAAAAAAGAAAGTAAAACAATATAAAAACAGTTACATAGAAACTAGTAATGAATGAAAATGAGTAACATTAACTGTTAAAGGTTAGTACTATTAGTGAACCAGCAGCACGCACAATCACCTGTGCTTACGGACTGTATCCCTGCAGACTGTATTGATATATATTGATATATAATGTAGGAACCAGAATATTAATAACAGAAAGAAACAACCCTTTTGTGTGAATGAGGAGGGAGGGTTTTTGGGTTGGTGCATTAATTGTAAGTGTATCTTGTGTTTTTTATGTTGATTTAATTAAAAAAAACAAAAACAAAAACCAAAAAAAAAAACAATACCGATAATTTAAAAAAACGATACCGATAATTTCCGATATTACAGTTTAACGCATTTATCGGACATCCCTAGCTACTACACAATATATGCAATATTTACCACATAAAACATTTTAAAGTGAAACATTTGAAGTAATTGGAGCCCTGAAAATAATTCATTATAACATGGATTTTTTGTCTTTTTTTTTTTTTTTTTTGAGCAATGACAAAAAAAGAAAAATAAAGAAAGACAAAAGAAAGAAAAAAACAGCCTGCATGGCAGCTTTTGTGTCAACATTGCAACTTTTTCTCCTTAGATTTCACCTCATTCCACTTTTTTTAATGTTCTATTTTATTTTTACAATATTATTTCCAGAATGTGTGGCGGGCCGGTAAACAATTAGCTGCGGGCCGCAAATGGCCCCCCGGGCCGCACTTTGGACACCCCTGCTCTGACAGTTCCGATCGGATGAAAACTGTGGAGCGTGCCAAACTTTTGCGGCGGAATAATAAGAAAAAAATAGATACTTTTTTTTTTTTTTTTTTTTGCTGTAGAATCTTACATTGCGTGAATGGACACCATAACTGAAAACACTGAACCTCACCGTGCACGCTGGTATATCGACCCGATACCGGCACCACTTGTATCGATCTAGATGCTACTAGACGGAGCGACGAATCCGTGTAGTGTCCATGCGTGGACGTGTCACGTGGTCACGCCGAGCATCTTTTTTTTTTTTTTTTTTTTTGCACCAGCGCGTGCCCGCGAGGTACGACGGACGAGGACCGCGGCTGACGCGTCCCTAAAATTTTTTTTTTTTCCCGCTGCGGCTTCATTTCCCCTCCAAACATCTCAGGTATGACGGCAATTGTTGATTTTCTCTCTTTAAAAAAAAATAAAAAAATGCATGAGTATGCGCGGGCACGATGCTTGTTTTGCTTTCTATTTGCTTTAAGCACATGCACGAGCGGGGATGCATGATGACATGTATTTTTTTTTTTTTTTTTTTTTTTTTTTTTTTAAAGACGAAAAATAATATCGATCGGTCCTTGCTTTCAAGGTACGATGTTGTTTGTTTGCACGTCGTTGTGCAGCATGGCTTCTATAAGGCGGTGTCAGGTTGTGCCTTCACAACAGACACAATTAAGGCATTTCTTCCTAAAAATAATAACTGCATAACTCCTATTTGGAGCCTGGCCACCGAGCATGCGCCTCAAGTTCAAGTGCAAGCCGGAGGTGGTTGTAAGGTCACATAGTAATGACTCAGCATTATTTTTGCAGAAGTGATGCTGCCTTCATATTAGCTCGTTGTGCAGCATCATCCACGTCTGCAGTGCAAGTACAGCATGTCAAAAATATATATAATGTTTGCTATTAAGGTTGTCATCTACAGTGGCGTACAAACTGAACTACATGCATGCACAAAACATTGATACAACGGACTTTGATTAAAACAACGTGGCAAAATAATAAACCGAGACAACGTTTTGGGAAAACCAAGGATTTTGAAAAATATTGACACAATTGTCCTAGATGGTATAAATGGGTTGGCGTTGGGAATGTTGGAATCGGTTGAAAAATGTTGACGTAGTAAACGTTTGAATGGAAGATGGGTATTTCGGAATCCTGGAATTTCGGGAAAACCGGGAATTTTGGAAAATATTGATACTAGCACAATTGTCCTAAATTATATAAATGGGTTGGTGTTGGAAATTTTGGAATCGGTTGAAAAATGTTGACGTAGTAACCGTTTGAATGGAGGATGGGTATTTCGGAATCCTGGAATTTCGGGAAAACCGGGAATTTTGGAAAATATTGATACTAGCACAATTGTCCTAAATGATATAAATGGGTTGGTGTTGGAAATTTTGGAAATCGGTTGAAAAATGTTGACGTAGTAACCGTTTGAATGGAGGATGGGTATTTCGGAATCCTGGAATTTCGGGAAAACCGGGAATTTTGGAAAATATTGATACTAGCACAATTGTCCTAAATGATATAAATGGGTTGGTGTTGGAAATTTTGGAAATCGGTTGAAAAATGTTGACGTAGTAACCGTTTGAATGGAGGATGGGTATTTCGGAATCCTGAAATTTAGAAAAAAACGGGAATTTAGGAAAATATTGATACTAGCACAATTGTCCTAAATGATGTAAATGGGTTGGTGTTGGAAATTTTGGAATCTGTTGAAAAATGTTGACGTAGTAACCGTTTGAATGGAGGATGGGTATTTCGGAATCCTGGAATTTCGGGAAAACCGGGAATTTTGGAAAATATTGATACTAGCACAATTGTCCTAAATGATATAAATGGGTTGGTGTTGGAAATTTTGGAAATCGGTTGAAAAATGTTGACGTAGTAACCGTTTGAATGGAGGATGGGTATTTCGGAATCCTGAAATTTAGAAAAAAACGGGAATTTAGGAAAATATTGATACTAGCACAATTGTCCTAAATGATGTAAATGGGTTGGTGTTGGAAATTTTTGGAATCGGTTGAAAAATGTTGACCTAGTTATCGTGTGAATGGAGGATGGGTGTTTCGGAATCCTGGAATTTCGGGAAAACCGGGAATTTTGGAAAATATTGATACTAGCACAATTGTCCTAAATGATATAAATGGGTTGGTGTTGGACATTTTGGAATTGGTTGAAAAATGTTGACTCTGTAACCGTTTAAATGGAGGATGGGGGTTTCGGAATCCTGGAATTTAGGGAAAACCAGGAATTTAGGAAAATATTGATACTAGCACAATCGTCCTAAATGATGTAAATGGGTTGGTGTTGGACATTTTGGAATCTGTTGAAAAATGTTGACTCGGTAACCGTTTAAATGGAGGATGGGTATTTCGGAATCCTGGAATTTCGGGAAAACCGGGAATGTTGGAAAATTTTGACACAATTGTCCAAGAAAATATAAATGGGTTGGTGTTGGAAATTTTGGAGACGAGACAACGTTGATGTCCATTGATTGATTGATTTATTAAAACTTTTATTAGTAGATTGCACAGTACAGTACATATTCCGTACAATTGACCACTAAATGGTAACACCCGAATACGTTTTTCAACTTGTTTAAAGCTTTTTATGGCAAACACACAAAGTACGCAAACATGGAAAAACATGTTTTGCGGTCAATGTATTGGAAGAGTGTGAGGGTTTGGAAGGTCAAAATCGGGTTTTAAAATGGTGCAAAGTTTTGAGAATATAGGGCATTGTAGAACTATGAATACATCCATTCATTTTTATGGGAATTTTCTTGGAAATTTGGGGATTTTGGGAAAACCATGGATTTTGAAAAATATTGACACAATTGTCCTAGATGGTATAAATGGGTTGGCGTTGGGAATGTTGGAATCGGTTGAAAAATGTTGACGTAGTAAACGTTTGAATGGAAGATGGGTATTTCGGAATCCTGGAATTTCGGGAAAACCGGGAATTTTGGAAAATATTGATACTAGCACAATTGTCCTAAATGATATAAATGGGTTGGTGTTGGAAATTTTGGAATCGGTTGAAAAATGTTGACGTAGTAACCGTTTGAATGGAGGATGGGTATTTCGGAATCCTGGAATTTCGGGAAAACCGGGAATTTTGGAAAATATGGATACTAGCACAATTGTCCTAAATGATATAAATGGGTTGGTGTTGCAAATTTTGGAAATCGGTTGAAAAATGTTGACGTAGTAACCGTTTGAATGGAGGATGGGTATTTCGGAATCCTGGAATTTAGAAAAAAACGGGAATTTAAAAAAATATTGATACTACCACAATTGTCCTAAATTATATAAATGGGTTGGTGTTGGAAATTTTTGGAATCGGTTGAAAAATGTTGACCTAGTAATCGTTTGAATGGAGGATGGGTGTTTCGGAATCCTGGAATTTCGGGAAATTTTGTGTTCCGTTTTTGTTTGTACCTCTTTGGGTTTTGATAATTAAATCATGTTCCAACCTCACGCTTTCGTCCGGAGTCGTCTCGTCTGCATTTCGGGAGAACAAACCCCGCGGTGACAGAATGACGCCAGGCCGACTGACGAGGACAAAGCTACGAACAATGGGAGACCGGGCTTTCTGCTCCGCCGCTCCCAGTCTGTGGAACGCTCTCCCTGACCACCTGAGGGCACCACAGACTGTGGATGCTTTAAAAAAAGGCTTAAAAACCCTTTTTTTTTTTTAGATACATGCATACTAGTTGTAGCTATTTTTCTGTTCTAATTTTTATTTTTATTTATTTTTTATGTCTTTTTTAATTTTAATTTTTTTTAATACACTTTAGCACTTTGAGGTTGTTTGCTCAATGTAAAGTGCTTTTTACCAATAAAATATATTATTATTATTATTAATCAGAGACAGGTGAACATAATGAGCAACCATGGCAACCAAAACAAACTCATAGGTGCACAAACAGGAACTAAAGGAGTCCAAAACTAACAGAAAACACAAAACATGATCAGGACCACGGATCATGACAGTTAGCAGGGTGCAATTTGACCGCTCTGGTAAGCATACCTTGGGTAAATGATTCCACACCTGTATGCTACTTTTTAGCGGGAGTTTGTTTGTTGATATGTTCTCAGGAAGAGTTGCATCACTTGCACTTGGCTGGAAACTTAAAGGCCTACTGAAACCCACTAATACCGACCACGCAGTCTGATAGTTTATATATCAATGATGAAATCTTAACATTATAACACATGCCAATACGGCCGGGTTAACTTATAAAGTGACATTTTAAATTTGCCGCTAAACTTCCGGTTCGAAACGCCTCTGAGGATGACGTATGCGCGTGACGTAGACCGGCGAACACGGGTATGCCTTCCACATTGAAGCCAATACGAAAAAGCTCCGTTTTCATTTCATAATTCCACAGTATTCTGGACATCTGTGTTCGTGAATCTGTTTCAATCATGTTCATTGCATTATGGAGAAGGAAGCTGAGCAAGCAAAGAAGAAAGTTGTCGGTGCGAAATGGACGTATTTTTCGAACGTAGTCAGCCACAACAGTACACAGCCGGCGCTTCTTTGTTTACATTCCCGAAAGATGCAGTCAAGATGGAAGAACTCGGATAACAGAGACTCTAACCAGGAGGACTTTTGACTTCGGTACACAGACGCCTGTAGAGAACTGGGACAACACAGACTCTTACCAGGATTACTTTGATTTGGATGACAAAGACGCAGACGTGCTACTGTGAGTATGCAGCTTTGGCTTCTAAACATTTGATCGCTGGACTGTATGTGCGCAACTTTTTTTTGCGTATGTACGTAACTTTTTTAAAATATATAAGCTTTATGAACCTTGGGTTAGGTGAACGGTCTTTTGGGCTGAGTGATTGTGTGTGTTGATCAGGTGTTTGAATTGTATTGGCGTGTTCTATGGAGCTAGGAGCTAGCAGAGGAGCTAGGAGCTAGCGTAACAAACACACAGGTGTTTTTATGCAGGATTAATTTGTGGCATATTAAATATAAGCCTGGTTGTGTTGTGGCTGATAGAGTATATATATGTCTTGTGTTTATTTACTGTTGTAGTCATTCCCAGCTGAATATCAGGTCACCCCCGGCTCTCACAGCATCTTCCCTATCTGAATAGCTTCAACTCCCCACTAGTCCTTCACTTGCACTTTACTCATCCACAAATCTTTCATCCTCGCTCAAATTAATGGGGAAATTGTCGCTTTCTCGGTCCGAATCTCTCTCACTTCATGCGGCCATCATTGTAAACAATAGGGAACTTTGCGTATATGTTCAACTGACTACGTCACGCTACTTCCGGTAGGGGCAAGCCTTTTTTTTATCAGATACCAAAAGTTGCAATCTTTATCGTCGTTGTTCTATACTAAATCCTTTCAGCAAAAATATGGCAATATCGCGAAATGATCAAGTATGACACATAGAATAGATCTGCTATCCCCGTTTAAATAAAAAAAATTCATTTCAGTAGGCCTTTAGACAAACTTTGCAGCGCGCAGTCATTCGTTCCACGTCCGTTGCCGCAAAACCAAACCACGGACAACACCATTCTTTTCTTCGGAGCCAACGTCTCTCGTCTCACTCTCCTTTTGCGTTAGCCATGTTGTGTGTAAGAGGGAGGGCGAAAGTTAAACATTGATTTTTTTTAATTTAAATGGTCTGGAACCTCAAATTTATTGACACGATCGATTTATCGCCCAGGCTCGGCTGTAAACACAATATAAAATGTAATCAACATCAGTCTTATTAGATCATTTGCAAATGTGATAAGTCACTGCACAGCCCACTGATGCCTAATGGCCCAAGATTGCGTCTGCAATAACTGCTCTCTAACTGCTTCTCTCGCCGCCGTGTTTGCGTTGTAGCAGTTTATTTGTGCAGCCATTTGGCCATAAATGTCTCATTGGGAGCAAAAGCATAAACTGGATACATTTTGAGACAGATGTAAAGCCTTTTTTTGTGCACGGCAGCTCCAAACAGAGTGGGTCCCCTGGGATGCACAGTAGCTTTTTCTGTCCCTTGTATTCTCATGCGTTATGTCACCATAACAAAATAGTTTGCCCTGTCGAAGTTAGCCTTAGAGAGGAATAAGAATTGTAATTAGAAATGTCCGATAATATCGGCAGTCCGTTATTATCGGCCGATAAATGCTTTAAAATGTAATATCGGAAATTATCGGTATCGGTTTCAAAAAGTAAAATGTATGACTTTCTAAATGCCGCTGTGTACACGGACGTAGGGAGAAGTACAGAGTGCCAGTAAACCTTAAAGGCACTGCCTTTGCGTGCCGGCCCATTCACATAATACCTAAGGCTTTTCACACACACAAGTGAATGCAAAGCATACTTAGTCAACAGCCATACAGGTCACACTGAGGGCGGCCGTATAAACAACTTTAACACTGTTACAAATATGCGCCACACTGTGAACCCACACCAAACTAAGAATGACAAACACATTTCGGGAGAACATCCGCACCGTAACACAACATAAACACAACAGGACTAATACCCAGAACCCCTTGCAGCACTAACTCTTCCGGGACGCTACAATATACACCCCCCGCTACTCCCTACCCCCCACCTCAACCTCTTCATGCTCGCTCAGGGAGAGCATGTCCCAAATTCCAAGCTGCTGTTTTGAGGCATGTTAAAAAAAATAATGCACTTTGTGACTTCAATAATAAATATGGCAGTGCCATGTTGGCATTTTTTTCCATAACTTGAGTTGATTTATTTTGGAAAACCTTGTTACATTGTTTAATGCATCCAGCGGGGCATCACAACAAAATTAGGCATAATAATGTGGTAATTCCACGACTGTATATATCGGTTGATATCGGAATCGGTAATTAAGAGTTGGACAATATCGGAATATCGGATATCGGCAAAAAAGCCATTATCGGACATCTCTAATTGTAATTATGGTGGAACATCTCTAATGGAAGGTCCCAGAATGCGTCCTACTCGGAGTACTTTCGGAGTACTTTCAGAATCAGAATCAGAATCAGAAATACTTTAATAATCCCTGAGGGGAAATTAAGATTTTCAGCACAATCCCATTCAAGATCAGACAAACATTACAGGGAGACAGAACAGGATCGCTGACGGGCCCTTACAAAAAAGGTGAGAAACAGGTAAACGCTGGGGTGGAGGTGAGAAAAAAAAAATCAGTCTAAACCTGGGCCCCTGGATAGGGAGTCCAGATTGAGGCCATTGGGGGAAAAAACCTCAAAGCCATAACACACATAAACATGTGTGTAAGAGGGAAACATCGAAGAACACAAAGGACATTAAAGACATTAAAAGAGCAGAGCTGACGCAACCGGCCACTTCTAAAAACAGCTACAAAAGTAAAACAACAACAACAACAAAAACATATACACTGTGGTGGCCTCTGCGTTGTTCCACGCCATCGTATTCTGGGGTTGAGGGGAGCATGGCCAGAGACAGGAGCAGACCCAACAAAGCAACCAAGAGAGGAGCCGACTCCACCCTCGGCCGCCCACTAACTCTCGGCCAGTGTCCAGTCCGCATGGATGAGTGAGGATGCGTCTAAGGAGACCGAGGTGTCCGATACCTGCTCATTCAGCCAAGACACTGCGAAGCTTGTCCGTCCCGGCGCCGCTCAGCGCCAGCTCCGCAACCCTGACTCTTCATCCGCATCTCCTCCAGTCCCTCCAAACGGACTCTGGTGTGGCAGAGACCCAGCAGCTGGTCTCCGCAGGCCAAAAGGCTCCCGGGAGGCAGATCCAGAAGTTCACAAATAAAGTACCGCAGAAGTCACGAACGTTCTACCCCTTGTCGCACAAAAGGCAAAAAAAACAACCCCACATGAAAACAAGAGGGAAACATCAGAAAACACAAAAGGATGATACAAGAGCACAGAGCTCCTGTGCTCTTGTATCAACAATAACAATTGAATTAAATTAAATTTAAATACCAGGCAGTTTCTAAATAATGATACTATTATTTTGTGGATAACGTGGATGTATCAGTACCCTTTGATAGTACTTTGACCACCCAGAACAGCGTTTAGTTATATGACACAATCCAAACAACCTTCCCTAGTCATGGTGCAAAAAAAAAAAAGAAGCAACTAACATAAAGGTGAACACACGGTCACACATAACACAACCTGCTCACCCAACATTGTGGATATTATGAAAAACGTCCAAACCCAATAACATTTTTCAAAATTACATCCATTTAAATCCAAGAGAGTGCATGATGGGAAAAATGCAGCACTCCTCACTTATCCATGTTTGGGGGATTTTAGCCACTTGATATCTCTGACTGATTACACCACTTTAAGACGGTCGTCACGGAATAAATTAATAAAATAATAAATAAAATAAAATAAAATAAAATAAAATAAAATAAAATAAAATAAAATAATAAATAAATTAAATTAATCTTAAATACCAGGCAGTTTCTAAATAATGATACTGTTATTTAGTGGATGACGTGAATGCATCAGATCAATAACCCCTTGATAGTACTTTGAACACTCAGAACAGCGTTTACTTATATGACACAATCCAAACAACCTTCCCTAGTCATGGTGCAAAAAAAAAGAAGAAGCAACTAACATAAAGGTGAACACACGGTCACACATAACACAACCTGCTCACCCAACATTGTGGATATTATGAAAAACGTCCAAACCCAATAACATTTTTCAAAATTACATCCATTTAAATCCAAGAGAGTGCATGATGGGAAAAATGCAGCACTCCTCACTTATCCATGTTGGGGCATTTTAGCCACTTGATATCTCTGACTGATTACACCACTTTAAGACGGTCGTCACGGAATAAATTAATAAAATAATAAATAAAATAAAATAAAATAAAATAAAATAAAATAAAATAAAATAAAATAAAATAAAATAAAATAAAATAATAAAATAATAAATACATTAAATCAAATTAATCTTAACTACCAGGCAGTCTCTACATAATGATACTGTTATTTTGTGGACAACGTGAATGCATCAGATCAATAACCCTTTGATAGTACTTTGAACACCTAGAACAGCGTTTACTTATATGACACAATCCAAACAACCTTCCCTAGTCATGGTGCAAAAAAAAAGAAGAAGCAACTAACATAAAGGTGAAAACACGGTCACACATAACACAACCTGCTCACCCAACATTGTGGATATTATGAAAAACGTCCAAACCCAATAACATTTTGCAAAATTACATCCATTTAAATCCAAGAGAGTGCATGATGGGAAAAATGCAGCACTCCTCACTTATCCATGTTTTGGGCATTTTAGCTACTTGATATCTCTGACTGATTACAACACTATAAGACGGTCGTCACAGAATAAATTAATAAAATAATAAATAAAATATAGTAAAATACAATAAAATAAAATAATAAAATAATAAATAAATTAAATCAAATTAATCTTAAATACCAGGCAGTTTCTAAATAATGATACTGTTATTTTGTGGATAACGTGAATGCATCAGATCAATAACCTTTTGTTAGTACCTTGAACACCCAGAACAGCGTTTCATTATATGACACGATCCAAACAACCTTCCCTAGTCATGGTGCAAAAAAAAAAAAAAAAAAAGCAACTAACATAAAGGTGAACACACGGTCACACATAACACAACCTGCTCACCCAACATTGTGGATATTATGAAAAACGTCCAAACCCAATAACATTTTTCAAAATTACATCCATTTAAATCCAAGAGAGTGCATGATGGGAAAAATGCAGCACTCCTCACTTATCCATGTTTGGGGGATTTTAGCCACTTGATATCTCTGACTGATTTCACCACTTTAAGACGGTCGTCACGGAATAAATTAATAAAATAATAAATAAAATAAAATAAAATAAAATAAAATAAAATAAAATAAAATAATAAAATAAAATAAAATGAAATAAAATAAAATAAAATAAAATAAAATAATAAAATAATAAATAAATTATATCAAATTAATGTTAAATACCAGGCAGTTTCCAAATAATGATAATGTTATTTCGTGGACAACATGAATGCATCAGATCAATAACCCTTTGATAGTACTTTGAACGCCTAGAACAGCGTTTACTTATATGACACAATCCAAACAACCTTCCCTAGTCATGGTGCAAAAAAAAAAAAGAAGCAACTAACATAAAGGTGAACACACGGTCACACATAACACAACCTGCTCACCCAACATTGTGGATATTATGAAAAACGTCCAAACCCAATAACATTTTTCAAAATTACATCCATTTAAATCCAAGAGAGTGCATGATGGGAAAAATGCAGCACTCCTCACTTATCCATGTTTGGGGGATTTTAGCCACTTGATATCTCTGACTGATTACAACACTTTAAGACGGTCGTCACGGAATAAATTAATAAAATAATAAATAAAATAAAATAAAATAAAATAAAATAAAATAAAATAATAAAATAATAAATAAATTAAATCAAATTAATCTTAAATACCAGGCAGTTTCTAAATAATGATACTGTTATTTTGTGGATAATGTGAATGCATCAGATCAATAACCCTTTGATAGTTTTTTGAACACTCAGAACAGTGTTTACTTATATGACACAATCCAAACAACCTTTCCTAGTCATGGTACAAAAAAAAAAGAAGCAACTAACATAAAGGTGAACACACGGTCACACATAACACAACCTGCTCACCGAACATTGTGGATATTATGAAAAACGTCCAAACCCAAAAACATTTTTCAAAATTACATCCATTTAAATCCAAGAGAGTGCATGATGGGAAAAATGCAGCACTCCTCACTTATAATAATAATAATAATAATGGATTAGATTTATATAGCGCTTTTCTAGACACTCAAAGCGCTTCACAGAGAAGTGAGAACCCATCATTCATTTTTACAACTCATTCATTCATCATTCATTCTCCGGTGTGGGCGGCACCGGGGGCAAGGGTGAAGTGTCCTGCCCAAGGACACAACGGCAGTGATTTTTGGATGGTAAGAGGCGGGGAGCGAACCTGCAACCCTCAGGTTTCTGGCAAGGCCGCTCTACCCACTACGCCATGCCGCCCCCAAACTTATCCATGTTTTGGGCATTTTAGCCACTTGATATCTCTGACTGATTACAACACTTTAAGACGGTCGTCACGGAATAAATTAATAAAATAATAAATAAAATAAAATAATTAAATAAAATAATAAAATAAAATAAAATAAAAATAAAATAAAATAAAATAAAATAAAATAAAATAAAATAAAATAAAATAAAATAAAATAATAAATAAATTAAATCAAATTAATGTTAAATACCAGGCAGTTTCCAAATAATGATACTGTTACTTCGTGGATAACGTGAATGCATCAGATCAATAACCCTTTGATAGTACTTTGAACACCTAGAACAGCGTTTACTTATATGACACAATCCAAACAACCTTCCCTAGTCATGGTGCAAAAAAAAAGAAGAAGCAACTAACATAAAGATGAAAACACGGTCACACATAACACAACCTGCTCACCCAACATTGTGGATATTATGAAAAACGTCCAAACCCAATAACATTTTTCAAAATTACATCCATTTAAATCCAAGCGAGTGCATGATGGGAAAAATGCAGCACTCCTCACTTATCCATGTTTTGGGCATTTTAGCCACTTGATATCTCTGACTGATTACAACACTTTAAGAAGGTCATCACGGAAGTAAACAGGGTAGGGGTCAAACTTTCTAATACTCTTAATATCCAATTATATTAACTATACATTGTGGGGGGGCATGGCCTGCGGACCTGCAGCGAAGCGGGGGGTGTCAGGATCGGCTTCGAGATTAGTGACAGGTGCGTAGATGACACAGCCGTGAGTGTTTGTCTGATCAACTGTCACTCTGTTGAAGGCAGCAGTCGGGTAGGAGAGGTGGTGGTTGATGGTGGAGAACGAGCGAGAGACTTTAACATGGCTGAAAAACACAACGTATTGAAAAATAAATCATTGTTCACAAAGATGAACACGGCTGTCATGTCCGTCATTGGCGGTCCAGGGAACCCGGAGGAGCAAGACCTCCACATACTGTACATCTATTATAATAATTATATTTCCATCATGTTAATATAACACGTACATGTATTTTTAAATGTTTTTAGCCCAAGTCAAAAATGTTGCACCCCCCCTCCGCTTTCGAGAGTCGAACCACCGTCACGCAAGATGTTATGCAAGACTTCAGCTCAGTAAGCATGCAAAGGATCACCTTCAGTTTTGTGTGATGCTGCCAGAGAAAAGGTAGCTGTGATGAAAATGTGATAATAGGAAAATGTGATAATGACAATAAGTCCGTCACTCAGAAATGGAACTCAGTAAAATATGGCGAAAGCGACATCAACCGCGATCTGACAGTTAAAGAACGAAAAATAATGCTGATGGTCCACTTTACAAACCAGGGGTGCCCAATACGGGTTCTGCGGGTCCAAATCTGGACCGCTGAGTCATATAGTTTGTGTGGCTTCCCAAATTTTATACATGTGAAGTGAATTATATTTTTTTATATAGCGCTTTTTTTTCTCTAGTGACTCATATATATACTGACAACCCTACGCAGTCATTGATGGTGTTGCGTCACGACCAGTTCTTCCTCCAAGGGAATCTAAGTTACTGGTCGATCCCAAGTTCTTTTGGATGACATATAAGCTGAGTAAGAAGGATCACCAGGACAGAATAGGAATATCATCAAGTTTTACTGAAATTTCAGGAGAACACCCTAGACCAATACATTCATACCGGCTTCCCAAGTTGTTCGAACACTCATACGGAAGAGCCTCCTTCTTACACAGAAAGAAAGCCCCCACCTTTCAGGGAAGGAACACGGCTTCATTGTTCTACTGAAGATAAGATATAAGGGAGTACTCCGAGTCCTACATCCCAAAGCTTCAAAGTAACACACACAGTGTACTTTCGGACATAAGAATAAAAAATAGAAAGAGTACAAATGAAAAAACACTAGCTATTTCAAATATGACTATAAATAAAAAATAATTAACTCTTAAATATATATATATATATATATATATATATATATATATATATATATATATATATATATATATATATATATATATATATATATATATATATGCATTCTTCACAATGGCTAGCCAGTTTTATTTATTCAAGTCCTTGAAAAATAATAGCGGGGGGTGTATATTGTAGCGTCCCGGAAGAGTTAGTGCTGCAAGGGGTTCTGGGTATTTGTTCTGTTGTGTTTATGTTGTGTTACGGTGCGGATGTTCTCCCGAAATGTATTTGTCATTCTTGTTTGGTGTGGGTTCACAGTGTGGCGCATATTTGTAACAGTGTTAAAGTTGTTTATACGTCCCTCAGTGTGACCTGTATGGCTGTTGACTAAGTATGAATTGCGTTCACTTGTGTGTGTGTGAAAAGCCGTAGATATTATGTGATTGGGCCGGCACGCAAAGGCAGTACGCCCCCAATATTGCTGTCTGGGTGGAAATCGGGAGAAATTCGGGAGAATGGTTGCCCCGGGAGATTTTTTGGGAGGGGCACTGAAATTCAGGAGTCTCCCGGGAAAATCGGGAGGTTTGGCAAGTATGACTGGGAGACGCAACTGCTCTGTACTTCTCCCTACGTCCGTGTACCACTCTGTACAGCAGCGTTTTAAAAAGTCATAAATTTTACTTTTTTAAACTGATACCGATCATTTCCGATATTACATTTTAAAGCATTTATCGGCCGATAATATCAGGCAGTCCGATATTATCGGACATCTCTACTGGTAATACCACACCACCTTAGCCGTGCTCACCCTTTAGAGCACAGCTGTGACTTACAGGCACTAAACCTGCAGAAAATAGTTCCTAAGTTTCTCAATGTTTCACATTTTGCACTACTTTATTAAGCATTTCTTACATATTATATACTTATTTTTGCACCATCAGCTTATTGTTAGGAGTTAAATGTAATTTTAGAATTTTGTTAACATTGAGTGTTTCCATGGTTGTGTTGACATTTCCTTTCTTTTCTGCCTTGATAGCTGAAGGTTATAATCACTGAAAGGTTACATTTGAAATTAACATATTTTCCCCCTTTGGTAGGTCATAAAAAATATCAATAAATATCGATATCGACCAAAATAAAACACTTTTTAACCATATTGCCCAGCTCTAGTGGTCACAAATACTTTTACAGTAGGTTTGTACTAAGTTATTTTACATTTTACTTTAGCAAGCATTCATCCTGATTTGGAGATTTTCTCTATGAAAGCTAATAAATGCTGGATGTTCTCTTTTTTTCACCAATTTATAGGTTATGCATCCCAAAAGCATCCCCGGATCTCCCGCCGTGAAAGAAAAGGGCTGACCTCCGTCATCCCTCTGGTTCCCAGTTCGCCTCTCCACCTGAGCCCACTCGTCTCGGCCACACTTCCATTCTGCTTCGTGGGCCACGCTCGACCCACCACCGCCCCTCCCCCCCTGCATCAGGAGCCGTCTTCATCCGGGCCCCAGAGCCTTGTCAAAGCCAATCACGCCCCCTGGCTGAGGGCCAAACCCAATGGCTACAGGTGGTCATGTCCCTGAGATAGACGTTCTGATCAACCTGCATCAGGTAAGAAGATTTATTTTCATCTTACTTGGGATCATTGGAAAAGATGCAACATACCCTAAGAACCACTGCATATTTTTTACTGATTGTTTTTGAGCGGTGCATGCCTACATACTGTAGGAATATTCACTATGCTATCTTTTTTTATCTGTATTTTATGTTCATTTTATTGCTAGAAGATGTCAGGTTCAAACACTGATGACATCTATTAAACAAGACAGGAAGCAAGGAATTAAACAGAGACAGAATTCAATTTGGCTCAATTGAGGAGAGACGTCTGGACTGTACTCTTTGTACAGTCTCACCACGCCCTGACGTAAGGTTGTACGCTTCCTCTTTTATTTGGACTTTCCCTGATTACATGGCAACAGCTGTTTCTAAGGGACGGGGGTCGTAAACAGCCATCACTTTTGATTAAAACAGTTCAAAGACACAGTTGAAAGAAACGGTGCCTTGAAGGAGGTCAGGTCCTGCTTCCCCTTCGCTTTGTAGATCTCGGGTCAAGACAAAATCTTCCTGTGGATTACAATACATAAAAGAAACCGAACCCCTCCTGTCTCCTCCCATCGTACACGGTGGAGTTTTATAAGCCTTTTGCTTGGTAAGATCAAAGACAGCTTTTGTCTGCTCGCCGGGAACTCATTAAAACACAAAGTTTGGTGATAACTTAGATACAATTATTCTGACAATAAGTATGCCATATTTTATTTTATTACTATTAAATTTTGGCATTTTATACCTTGGCTAAGGACTACAGTTAAAAATGAGCTCTACAGCTAACACTGACTCATTTGTTTAATGTTCATTCAGGTGTGCCGTCCGTGTAATAAATAAATAAATAAAAATAAAATACAAATCCCAGATTAATATAATATTTGTAATGCTAAGTTTTAATTCAAATAAACAAGTGTCACTATGCAATACATACTACTTCTACATTATATTACTCTAATTTGAAACCTTAAATCGACCACATATCATGTGCATAACATCTTGTTATGGTCTGTGTTGGTCGTGACCCAAGGATGCAGAGACGGCAGGCAAAGTGAAATGTATTTTATTAACACAACTGCAACTTATAGTACCAAACGAGACATTTTGTTTTCCACTAAAGGAAAAAAATGAAACATAACACAGTTTACACACTTTTTTAAAGTTTTCACCTTTTTTATTGTTTATTTTACAGGAAAAGCAATCTGTCCATGTGAAAGTAAACTCCTTACTTTTCTCTTTTAGCAAGTATTCATTGTTAGCTTACCCAAGGGGTTGCACACTTGAAAAGCTGAACTGAGCACACAGGCTTCCGGTCTCTTTTACTTGCCTTCCTTGCGCCTCGGAACTCAGCCTCTGTGCGTTCACGGCCTCACAGACAGTAGGAAATTTTAGAACTTTTTTGAAAATGCAACCTTGTCTCACTCCGGGGCCAAAAAAAAAATCGATTTACATACGAATCGAAATTCTTATTCATCCCGATTCTAAACTGATTCACAATTTTTAAAAATCTATTTAAAAAAAAATAAATAAATAAATAAATTAAAAAAAAAAAAAAATATATATATATATATATATGTATATATATATATATATATATATATATATATATATATATATATATATATATATATATATATATATATATATATATATATATATATATATATATATATATATATATATATATGTATATATATATATATATATATATATGTATATTATTTATTTAAAGAAAAAAAAAATAAACAAAACAAAAATGTATATATATATTATATATTTAAAGAAAAAAAAATTAAGAAAAAAAAAAATAAATAAATATATATATATATATATATATATATATATATATATATATATATATATATATATATATATATATATATATATATATATATATATATATAAATATATATATACATAAAGAAGGAAAAAAAAGAAAAAATATATATATTTTATTTTAAAAAAAGAATAATAATTAAAAAAAAAAAATAAAAAAAAAAAAATATATATATATATATATATATATATATATATATATATATATATATTTATATATATATATATATATATATATATATATATATATATATATATATATATATATATATATATATATATAAATATATATATATATATATATATATATATATATATATATATATATATATATATATATATATATATATATATTTTTTTTTTTTTTTTTTTTTTTATTTATTTTTTTTTGGAAAACAATACATTTTTAAAGACATGTTTAGGCCATCTCTATGCAACGACAAGGAACTTTTCTAACCTGTTTTATTATAATTAATATACCAAATAATACATTGCGAGAATCGGTTTGAATCGAGATTTTGGTTAGGTGCCCATAGACTCACACCCTAAAAATATTGCACAAAAGGGGAAAACATCCCCTTTTGTGGGCAGGACCAGAAGACCGGGCTAGCGTATAAAACATCTTGATTGGTAACCAGGAACAGGTGTGTATTGGTTGCCAATCATGAACAGGTGGGAGAGGTGAAACATATGGCGGCAAACTAGGAATTTTAAAATAAGAGACTCAACACTGGATATAACGGTGGAAGCAGGAAAAAAACTGTCTGTATTCAGTTTTCTGACTGTCAAAAGTTGTTAGTCTTCTTTTGTCATTGTTTAAATGCTGACTGTACACTAAAGTGGATGAACGCGCCATTATGCAAATTGAGGCTCAAACGTTGAAGATCTTTGACAACAAGATAACATTTTCCCTCCACAGCTACAGAAGCTGAGACTTATGAGTGTTTTACTTGCTAGAAATCGAGCCATCTGTCCCTGTGATGAAGATGAAATGATTCAAATGGGTTGCTCTGTCATGTTAGTGTGTGTGTGTGTGTGTCTTTTGAAAAACAAAGAATAATAAAGAGGCCTTATTAAGAACTAGGAATCGAGTAATCCATCCATTAATTTGTACGATTAATGCAGTGTTTTTCAACCATATTGTTTGGTGTGCGGTGGGAGATTATGTAATTTCACCTAATTGGGTTAAAAATATTTTTTTGCAAACCAGTAATTATAATCCGCAAATGTGCCGTTGTTGAGTGTCTGTACTGTCTCGAGCTCGGCATATCAGTAGGTGGCACCGGGTAGCTAATTGCTTTGTAGATGTCGGGAACGACGATGATGGTTTGCAGGTAAAAAGGTATCTAACGCTTAAGCCAAAAATAAACAAAAGGCGAGTGCCGCTAAGAAAAGGCATTGAAGCTTAGGGATGGCTATGCAAAACGAAGCTAAAACTGAACTGGCTGCAAAGTAAACAAAAACA
Organism: Entelurus aequoreus; assembly: GCF_033978785.1. Classification (NCBI taxonomy): domain Eukaryota; kingdom Metazoa; phylum Chordata; class Actinopteri; order Syngnathiformes; family Syngnathidae; genus Entelurus; species Entelurus aequoreus. The sequence continues at coordinate 20,903,908 of NC_084743.1, read as the reverse complement.
GAATGCTGGACGACAGCAAAGACTTACAGCGTATGAGCAGATGGCGTCCACAAAGTACATGCCATGACAGTCAACACCAAATTTAGGAGTACAAGACAAGAACTAAAACACTACACACAGAAAAACACCAAAAAACTCAAAATAAGTCAGGGCGTGATGTGACAGGTGGTGACAGTACACCTACTTTGAGACAAGAGCTATATTGATACATGCTTGGTTATGGTTTGAATTCATATCCAACAATTGCGAGAACGACTTTTTACCGTCAATATCGGCTGCTGAGTTTCATTTTTTAATGTTTTCTGCTGGTGGTGTGCCTCGGGATTTTTTCAATGACAAAAATGTGCCTTGAATCAGAAAAGGTTGAAAAACACTGGATTAATGGAATAATGGAATAAAACACACTTTCTAGCCTCAATATAGCCTAAATGAAAAGTGACCTTTATTATTTCTTGTCATAAATACAAATAACTTTGAAATCACACTTTTAAGAGAGTGTCACTATATGTTACTTACGCTAAAGAAAAATAAGTTAAAAAGGTAAACAAAATAAATAAAGAAGCTGTGTAGCTGGATGAGCATGAAACAGGCAATAGATAATAAACAAATCACTCAAATAAATCAAAATGACTAATAAAGCATGCTATGTTGAGTGACAATGTGCCATATTTTCCAGACTATAAGCCACACCCACTAAAGTGTAGAAAAAATTATAAACATGTTTCCATATATAAGCCGCAGATAGATATGTTGGAAAATGAGTTATTTACACAGAAATATTTTGAAAATGTTCCAAACGGTGCCTGTGACACGGCAGTAAAACGGCTGATCAAACAAAACATAAGTCATCATCAAGGACCCATTTGCTGCAGACACTAGCTCTCCAATCAGCTAAACAGACTCAGTAACTCCACTGTGACATTAGGAAATTTCATGAAAAGTGGGAATTTTTTAGAAATTGCTAAAAAATGTGAATGTTGTGAATGTGTGGTGTTGGAATTTGTCAAATTTTTCACATTTTTCAAAGTATTACAAACTTCCTGGAATTTCGGGAAAACCGGGAATTTTTCCAGTTCAAAAAACAACTTAATGTTTTTTGTCCTGATTAAGAGGAATTATTTGACGGGGGAACGGTTGAAAAATGTGGATGGAGTAGTCGCCAGGAAAAAGGGTGAAAATAGGGCTTTGGAAAACCACATATTCAGGAAAGTCCTGGAATTTGTTTGAACTTGGGAAAAAGGAAGTTTGAATTTTCTGGTAGGTGGAATGTGTTGAAGGTGGAATGTTTTGAATTGGTTGATAACTGTGGAAATGGTGGAAGTTTGAAAAATGGCCAATTCAACTGGGAATTGTGGGAATTTTTGGAGTTTGTCAAGGGAAAGCTGAACAGTTTGAAGTTGGAACGGGTTGAATTGGGTGAAAAATGTGCAAGGTAGAGTGCGCCAAAATCTGGAGAATAATAATAATAATAATAAGTTGAATAATAAATAGATACATTTTGGTGTAGAAAACCATGTGTAAATTATTTGGAGCGTTCACACAATTAATGTAAAACATAAATATAATTAGTGCATTGTTGTCCACTGTGTTGTTACGTGTGTATCTCTCAATAACGCTGGCAATTGTGTGTTTACATTTTGTAATCGTTTAAAGAAACTCATACACAGTACATAATTTTTTTTTTAGTTAAAACTGAACATTTTGGAAACATTTATCCTTTATTACAGTGGTCCCCAACCATGAAATATTTTATAAAAGACTGCATTTTCTCCAACTTAACTTTGGCCTGTCCCACTAGACCAGGGGTGTCAAACTTGTTTTCATTGAGGGCCACACCGCAGTCATGGCTGCCATTAGAGGGCCATTTGTAACACTAAATAATTAACGAATTTGCCTATGAATTAAAATGTAAAAAAAAAAATTAAGTAAAGAATAAAAAAAAATCTGCCGATTTTACCACTGTTTTTTACAGAAAAAAACTGGGAGCTTATTTGCCAGTAAAATATTGCACTGTAAAATATATGGTGTTTTAAAAAAAATATTATTACTTTTACAACATATTACTCTAAATAGAAATACAGTACCGCTGTTTAATTTTATTTTGGCAACTCAGATGCCAGTTTTTTACCATACTAAAATGTGGTAGCATAAAATCATCAACCGTGGATTTCACAGTAAAAAAAACAACAAAAAACTGACAGCTCAGTCGAGAGAATTTTACAGTAAAAAAAACAAACATTGGTCGTTTTTTTTCCCAACTTACAGTAATATGCTGTAAAACAACTCCCCAAATTTTACAGTAAAATATATTGGTCATTTTTATAGTGTACTATTTGATGATAACTTGCTTCAAAATCATAAATTAAGCAGATATTTAAGTATTTAAGTTAGATAATATAATATTTATTGCAATATTGGACACTATTTTTTCCCCCTGTCAAACTACAAAAAAAACAGAATGTGTTTAGTAAGGAAATAAGAAAGTAAAGAAAAAAAATTTAAGGTATTTTATTGAAACATATTTTCAGGCTTTTGCGGGCCATATAAAATGAGGTGGAGGTCCAGATCTGGCCCGCGGGCCTTGAGTTTGACACCTGTGCACTAGACACACCAATCAGCTTGTTTATAGATGTACAATACAACTCCTTCTGGGAAGTTGCCATTTCTTATGTCTGTTATAACTTTGTGACATGATACAATGCACATTAATGAACATATCAAATAGAAAAGTGACAGATTGTAGCCAAAGGCTGATTTCCATCTGCATCTCCTTGCAAAGGAACACAAATTCAGCGTTATAGTGAGTTGTATTGTTCATGCACTTATTCTTGCTGTATTTATCTGGCACAAGTGGAAAGCCGGTCCCTGAAAGTAATGCCTACATTAAACCGGTCCGTGGTGCAAAAAAGGTTGGGGACCACTGCTTTATTAGACAGATAGAATTGTGGTTTTCTCACACAACATTGCATATGCGCGTCAGCAGTTGTTAAATATTTCAACACGTTCTGGTTATATGAAATATTAATGTTTCAAAAACATGTGGCCTTTAACATGGAGCGTTCATTAATCTCATGTTATGTGCAGATATGAACAGGATAAATATTGGCCGGTTTGTTTTTATCAGCATTTTAAACTGGTCAAAATGGTTAATTTACTGTATTATCTTATTCGGGGCTTTGTGACCAGATCAAATCGAACTGGGTGGTGTGTCGTAATGACAAAAACAAGTTGATTCCAGTTCATGCTAACATTGAGATTCGTGCAACCCAGGATGCAGAGGCGACAGGCGACGTGCAGGTAAAGATGTACTTTCGTGACAAAACCAAAATAGTCCAGCGGGAAAGCTATGCAGCATCAAGGTGCACGGCACGATGATCCGGCCCGGTCCAGAGGAGAGGGTTGGCTTAAGAAACAGCCCGAGGGGACCTGTCAGGTCAGGTGTGTCCTGATTGCCAATCAAGGGCGAGTGAAGGAACCGACAATCAGACTAAAGTGGTGACAAATGGAGAAAAACAGGAAGTGGAAACAAAAACAAGAGCGATGGGCAGGAAATAAAACAATACATGAAACTAATAATAACTATTGATTCAGATTTAAATCCTTTGGTTTGTACCTTTAAAGACCTCCTGTGTCATGGTACTTATTTTGTGGTTTGTTAACAATAACTAATTATTTTGTGATATATTTATATAAACACTGTTGTATCGACCATACACTGATACTATATGTTACACAGCTCGAAAGATGGGCCAACTCTTTCGTTGTGCGACACATTTATTTTTCAGGATCAAGCTGCAAAACAATTGACACTGCGTTACAACTGGAGCTTGATGCATATGCTTCTTTTCATATCACGTACTGGCAGACTTCTTCTACAAAATACAATGTCTGGAGTTGAACAATTTTACAAATATTCCAAAAATATATTTATGTATACACATACACATACATATATATACACAAAAACCCTTTTTACTATTTCTATCTACCTTAGAATCATGCTCTTAATCACTGTTTAATAATATATGTATTGTATTTATATGTATTCATTATATGTATTTATTTGTCATCTTATCATTACTTGTACCTAATCTACTGTCCTATGTGCGACTGTAAATCTACTGCCTTAGCACACACTAACTGTAATTTAGCTTTGACACACCTATCTGGTGTGCTTATGATCAATACAACACTCAAAAGTTCGTTTAGCATGTCCTTGTAACATAAATGGCATTTAACATTTTATTTTCAAGTATCTCTGAGGAGTTATGTTGTGAACTTACTCTTAAACTAAAGCTAACTGTATTTTGCTTCGTCACCGTGGTTACCCTCGGACCAACGTCCGCCATCTTAGAAAATACCCTGAATGTGACTCGAATTTAACTCATAACATTCACAAAACAGACATTAGCTTAACATTGCTTACTCTAAAAGGTACAGAATAAATTATACTACTGCTTGTATGTGTTATATGCAAACAAGCTTACCTGCAAAACAATTGACACTGCGTTACAACTGGAGCTTGATGCATATGCTTCTTTTCATATCACGTACTGGCAGACTTCTTCTACGGCACCAGATACTGATACCAACGGCACCAAGCACCCTCTGCTGGTGTAATTAAATATCGCATGCTGCATAGAAATACATAGAAAACCTTGACATCACAAAACATTAGTCTATAAACAGTATTTAAATCAAGTTTTCTGACCTTAAAGAGTTTTTAATGGGGGGGCAACTATTTTAGTCAAATTAAATCACTTAGTGCCACATATACTAGGTATAGTTACTGTCGATATTTGTATCGACCCGCCCAACTTTGTTTACATTCAAGAGCTCTAGCTTAGCAGTTAGCAATGCTTTTTTTGTATCCTTCTACAGCACTTATGTCAAACTCAAGGACCGGGGGCCAAATCTGGCCCGCCACATTATTTTATGTGGCCCGCGAAAGCCTGTAAATAACATGCGTTAATAAAATGCTTAATCTTTTCTTACTAAATATATTGGTTCTTTCCCTTTTCACATTAAAAATCATGTCCTGCATGCAATTGCGTATCTTTTAAAATTCAAATATGATCAAAATTGAAATATTATATTATCATTTATTTCAAAAATATTTTTTTGTTCAAATAAAGATAAATGCTATACTTCAATATGTGCTTGAGTTATGATTTAAAAAAAAATTATAAATCAAATTGTAGACTGTAAAATTGACAATAGATTTTATGATTAAATTCCGCCGACTGAGTTTTTTACCGTAAAATCAACGTTAGTACTGTTTTTTTTCTCCATGTACAGTAAGACACTAAAACATTAAAAAAAAAATTAAAACAAGATTTTACGGTAAAAAAAAACTAAACTGGCAGCTCTGCTGCTTAAATTTTACCGCATAGCATATGCTGTCTGGCTAGCTATGTACAAAAAAAACATGAAATGTGGGCTAATACTTTACAGATACTGTAATATGATTGTTCATGTGTTGGTGTCGTATCGCAGTGTTGTGCAATACAAACTCAAACACGTTTCGTGTTGACGTAGAAGCTAGCTTATCTCTTGCCGTAGTTAGCTTCTACGGCTAATGCCGAAGCATGCCGAGTTCCTCAGTGTTCGCTCTTACAACAATAATGTCGCTACAGCTTGGTTATTATACACGTTACAGAACATAAATGAAGCATCGTTGACGGTTTATGAATGCATCTTTAAATCGATTTAAAGGTAGAATTGATTGCTCACGTTATCTGCATTGCTAGCCACCTAGAACGAGCCAATTAAAATATAAAAATAAAAATAAAGTCTTCTTGTCTCTCCCAGTGATTGTGAACGATAGGCAAAATTCCAAGAACAACACACAAGTTAGACATGACAGAAGACCAGATAATACAACGATGAATGACGTCCATAGGGAAAAGAAAACAATAATTGCGATAATTTCGGACGAAGTACTTTGAATAAGAAAAAATTAGGTGCCAAGACTTAGATAAGACTAGACTCGTAGAGACCTTTTACACTGTGTCTGCCTTCAAATGCCTTGGCCTGGAGTAGGTTGCTCACGTCATTAAATGCATCCTGTCCCTCCATCCCACTGGTAATTAAGAGGTAATGGAGCCTTAAGTAGCGACATCTGAGAAGAAAGATCAGTAGCCAGGGCACTCACCATGCCAGCACCAACCACAAGCTTAGCATCCTCTGTCTCCAATTGACTTATCAGAGGCACCCCAAAAAGATATATATAAGTGTAATACAGTTAGTATGATCCATATTTTTAAGCAAAGTGTAGATGTATCGGGCCTAAATGACAAGCAAAACAATATCAATACAGTAGTTTAAGCCACTGGATGAGACCAAACAATAAGAGCATTCCCTGCAGTATCGAGGCCACTTATGGTGTGAACCAGGCTTATGCCTGGTTCACACCAACGGCGCTTGCCGCGCTTTAAAGCGGCGAGCAAAGCGCCGTCATTTTTGTCAATTTTTCCATGAATATCCCGATCTCCGAAGTAATGTTATGCTCTGATACGCTCGGATACGCTCTGATACGCTCTGATACGAATTAGTTGCCGCTTTGTCACCGTTCCTCACGATTTGATCCCGCTTTGATACGCTTTAAATCACGCTTTGATACGTTTTATTACGCTTTATTGAACTTTATTATGCTTCGATGCGATCATGACGCTTTAAATCAGGCTCTGACACGATTATCAAGCTCTGTTGTGCATTGTTACAACAAAAATAAGAAAAAAATGTGAAAAACTCAGTGTACGGTTTTCCACACATTTTTTATATTCATTTATTTTTTCAATTTCTCTTTTTTTTCCGTTATATTATGTTTTATATCTTCATTTCTTTTATTTCTTTGTCATCTTAATAAATATCTATCTTTCATTTCTTATGCTAGTTGACAACAATAAAAGGCATTTCTTTTATTTTTTATATTCATTTATTTTTTCAATTTCTCTTTTTTTTCCGTTATATTATGTTTTATATCTTCATTTCTTTTATTTCTTTGTCATCTTAATAAATATCTATCTTTCATTTCTTATGCTAGTTGACAACAATAAAAGGCATTTCTTTTATTTTTTATATTCATTTATTTTTTCAATTTCTCTTTTTTTTCTCGTTATATTATGTTTTATATCTTCATTTCTTTTATTTCTTTGTCATCTTAATAAATATCTATCTTTCATTTCTTATGCTAGTTGACAACAATAAAAGGCATTTCTTTTATTTTTTATATTCATTTATTTTTTCAATTTCTCTTTTTTTTCCGTTATATTATGTTTTATATCTTCATTTCTTTTATTTCTTTGTCATCTTAATAAATATTTATCTTTCATTTCTTATGCTAGTTGACAACAATAAAAAGCATTTCTTTTATTTTTTATATTCATTTATTTTTTTCAATTTCTCTTTTTTTTCCGTTATATTATGTTTTATATCTTCATTTCTTTTATTTCTTTGTCATCTTAATAAATATTTATCTTTCATTTCTTACGCTAGTTGACAACAATAAAAGGCATTTCTTTTATTTTTTATATTCATTTATTTTTTAAATTTCTCTTTTTTTTCTCGTTATATTATGTTTTATATCTTCATTTCTTTTATTTCTTTGTCATCTTAATAAATATATATCTTTCATTTCTTATGCTAGTTGACAACAATAAAAGGCATTTCTTTTATTTTTTATATTCATTTATTTTTTCAATTTCTCTTTTTTTTCTCGTTATATTATGTTTTATATCTTCATTTCTTTTATTTCTTTGTCATCTTAATAAATATTTATCTTTCATTTCTTATGCTAGTTGACAACAATAAAAGGCATTTCTTTTATTTTTTATATTCATTTATTTTTTTCAATTTCTCTTTTTTTTCCGTTATATTATGTTTTATATCTTCATTTCTTTTATTTATTTGTCATCTTAATAAATATCTATCTTTCATTTCTTATGCTAGTTGACAACAATAAAAGGCATTTCTTTTATTTTTTACATTCATTTATTTTTTCAATTTCTCTTTTTTTTCCGTTATATTATGTTTTATATCTTCATTTCTTTTATTTCTTTGTCATCTTAATAAATATCTATCTTTCATTTCTTATGCTAGTTGACAACAATAAAAGGCATTTGTTTTATTTTTTATATTCATTTATTTTTTCAATTTCTCTTTTTTTTCGTTATATTATGTTTTATATCTTCATTTCTTTTATTTCTTTGTCATCTTAATAAATATCTATCTTTCATTTCTTATGCTAGTTGACAACAATAAAAGGCATTTCTTTTATTTTTTATATTAATTTATTTTTTTCAATTTCTCTTTTTTTTCCGTTATATTATGTTTTATATCTTCATTTCTTTTATTTCTTTGTCATCTTAATAAATATCTATCTTTCATTTCTTATGCTAGTTGACAACAATAAAAGGCATTTCTTTTATTTTTTATATTCATTTATTTTTTTCAATTTCTCTTTTTTTCCTGTTATATTATGTTTTATATCTTCATTTCTTTTATTTCTTTGTCATCTTAATAAATATCTATCTTTCATTTCTTATGCTAGTTGACAACAATAAAAGGCATTTCTTTTATTTTTTATATCATTTATTTTTTCAATTTCTCTTTTTTTCTCGTTATATTATGTTTTATATCTTCATTTCTTTTATTTCTTTGTCATCTTAATAAATATATATCTTTCATTTCTTACGCTAGTTGACAACAATAAAAGGCATTTCTTTTATTTTTTATATCCATTTATTTTTTTCAATTTCTCTTTTTTTTCCGTTATATTATGTTTTATATCTTCATTTCTTTTATTTCTTTGTCATCTTAATAAATATATATCTTTCATTTCTTACGCTAGTTGACAACAATAAAAGGCATTTCTTTTATTTTTTATATTCATTTATTTTTTCAATTTCTCTTTTTTTTCCCGTTATATTATGTTTTATATCTTCATTTCTTTTATTTCTTTGTCATCTTAATAAATATCTATCTTTCATTTCTTATGCTAGTTGACAACAATAAAAGGCATTTCTTTTATTTTTTGTATTCATTTATTTTTTTCAATTTCTCTTTTTTTTCCGTTATATTATGTTTTATATCTTAATTTCTTTTATTTCTTTGTCATCTTAATAAATATCTATCTTTCATTTCTTATGCTAGTTGACAACAATAAAAGGCATTTCTTTTATTTTTTTATATTAATATATTTTTTCAATTTCTCTTTTTTTCCCGTTATATTATGTTTTATATCTTCATTTCTTTTATTTCTTTGTCATCTTAATAAATATCTATCTTTCATTTCTTATGCTAGTTGACAACAATAAAAGGCATTTCTTTTATTTTTTATATTCATTTATTTTTTTCAATTTCTCTTTTTTTTCCGTTATATTATGTTTTATTTTCATTTCTTTTATTTCTTTGTCATCTTAATAAATATATATATTTCATTTCTTACGCTAGTTGACAACAATAAAAGGCATTTCTTTTATTTTTTATATTCATTTATTTTTTCAATTTCTCTTTTTTTCCCCCGTTATATTATGTTTTATATCTTCATTTCTTTTATTTCTTTGTCATCTTAATAAATATCTATCTTTCATTTCTTACGCTAGTTGACAACAATAAAAGGCATTTCTTTAATTTTTTATATTCATTTATTTTTTCAATTTCTCTTTTTTTTTCGTTATATTATGTTTTATATCTTCATTTCTTTTATTTCTTTGTCATCTTAATAAATATATATCTTTCATTTCTTATGCTAGTTGACAACAATAAAAGGCATTTCTTTTATTTTTTATATTCATTTATTATTTTTTTAAACCGTTTAAAAATTTTTTGCGAACTTGCCGCATGTCCCGCTTCACTACAAGCTTTCCCACAATCCATTAGAACCCTCACGCTTTAATCAGGCTTTGTTACGCTTTAACGCCGCTTTGCATGCCGCTTTGCATGCCGCTTTGCATGCCGCTTTGCATGCCGCTTTAAAGCGCCGTCAAAGCGCCGTTGGTGTGAACCTAGCATTAGCCTTAGGCAGCATTGCTATATTGAATTAAATGAGTTTAAAAGATAAAAGTGACTATGGGAGTGGTGTTCCATGTCTAGCGGCCTCTCATTCATAATGTAAATAAACATATTTAGAAAGTCGCAAATAGGAATGGGTAACGTTTACATTTCAATCGATACTGCCGTATTTTCCGGACACACCGGATAATAAGGCGCACTGCCGATGAGCGGGTCTAGTCAGGTTTTTTTTTCATACAAACGGCGCACCGGATTATAGGGCGCATTAAAGGAGTCATATTGTTATTTAATTTTTTTTAAATGGAAAACACTTCCTTGTGGTCTACATCAGTGTTTTTCAACCTTTTTTGAGCCAAGGCACATTTTTTGCGTTGAATAAATGCGGAGGCACACCACCAGCAGAAATCGTTAAAAAACGAAACTCAGTTGACAGTAAAAAGTCGTTGTCGCAATTGTTGGATATGACTTTAAACCATAACCAAGCATGCATCAATATAGCTCTTGTCTCAAAGTAGGTGTACTTTCACCACCTGTCACATCGCGCCCTGACTTATTTGGAGTTTTTTGCTGTTTTCCTGTGTGTAGTGTTTCAGTTCTTGTCTTGCGCTCCTATTTTGGTGGCTTTTTCTCTTTTTTTGGTATTTTCCTGTAGCAGTTTCATGTCTGCCTTTAAGCGATATTTCCCGCATCTACTTTGTTTTAGCAATCAAGAATATTTCAGTTGTTTTGATCCTTCTTTGTGTGGACATTGTTGACATTGTGGACGCCGTCTTTTGCTCCACAGTAAGTCTTTGCTGTCGTCCAGCATTCTATTTTTGTTTATTTTGTAGCCAGTTCAGTTTTAGTTTTGTTCTGCATAGCCTTCCCTAAGCTTCAATGCCTTTTCTTAGGGGGCACTCACCTTTTGTTTATTTTTGGTTTAAGCATTAGATACCTTTTTTACCTTCACCCTGCCTCCCGCTGTTTCCGACATCTACAAAGCAATTAGCTACCGGCTGCCACCTACTGATATGGAAGAGTATTACACAGTTACTCTGCCGAGCTCTAGACAGCACCGACACTCAACAACAACACATCATTTGCAGACTATAATTTTTGGTTTGCAAAAAATATTTAGAAATTAGGTGAAATTAGATAATCTCCCACGGCACACCAGACTGTATCTAACGGCACACTAGTGTGCCACGGCACAGTGGTTGAAAAAACACTAGTCTACATAACATGTAATGGTGGTTCTTTGGTCAAAATGTTGCATAGATGATGTTTTACAGATCATCTTCAAGCTGCTTTCTGACAGTCGCTTCAGGATGCGCCGTTTTGTGGGCGATCTTATTTACGTGGCTCACCTTTTTGGCAGCGTTTTCTCCCCGTCATCTTTGTTGTAGCGGTGTAGCGTGCAAGGACGGGAGTGGAAGAAGTGTCAAAAAAGATGGAGCTAACTGTTTTAATGACATTCAGACTTTACTTCAATCAATAACGGAGCAGCATCTCCTCATCCGGAAACAAAAACCGTCCGACCAGAACTCTCTAAGCCATACCCACTAAAGTGTAGAAAGAAAGAACAAATGTTTCCATATATAAGCCGCACTGGACTGTAAACCGCAGATAGATTTGTTGGAAAATGAGAACTCTCTAATAACTAAAGTTCCTTGGGTGAATAATGTAAACTCACTACACCGGTATGTTTTAGCGCTTTCATGGCGAGTTTACTGACAGATATAAGTAAGAACTTTACACTACTTTATATTAGAAATGGCAACAATGGAGGATGAATGTCACATAACAAGAAGATAGAGAAAAAGAAGAAGCTTATCGGCTATGGCGTCGCCACGGACTACAAAGGCGGATTCAAGCACATTTTCAGGACTTATACAGATCCCAAATACAGATCAGCAGGTACCAGAAGGTATGAAAAGTTGCTTTTTGCATAATATTGCGAACCAAAACGCCAGATAATATGTCTTACCTTATACACACACCATAATAATACTCATATGTAGAAGCACAGTACAATGTGTGAAGTGAAGTGAATTATATTTATATAGCGCTTTTCTTTAGTGACTCAAAGCGCTTTACATAGTGAAACCGAATAACTTAGTTACATTTAAACCAGTGTGTGTGGCAATGGGAGCAGGTGGGTAAAGCGTCTTGCCCAAGGACACAACGGAAGTGACTAGGATGGCAGAAGCTGGGATCGAACCTGGAACCCTCAAGTTGCTGGCACGGCCACCCTACCAACCGAGCTATATCAATATACAAGCCATCATGCGGTGCGACTTCGTAGCTTACCAAAGTCATACTAAAACATTTAGATAGATTTTTGAGCACCGTGTGTAATGTTCTATATTTTCAATGGAACATATAAAATGTCTGCGATGAGGTGGCGACTTGTCCAGGGTGTACCCCGCCTTCCGCCCGATTGTAGCTGAGATAGGCTCCAGCGACCCCCCGGGACCCCAAAAGGGACAAGCGGTAGAAAATGGATGGATGGGCATATAAAATGTTGGTGTTGTTTACTTGAGTCATTTTGCAGTCTACACATATGTCTTATGTGTGACTGCCATCTACTGGTCACACTTATCATTTCACCATGTACCAAATAAAATAGCTTTGAGGTCGGTAAGTACAACCAAAATGATTCCGTACATTAGGCGCACCGGGTTATAAGGCGCACTGTCTGGTTTTGAGAAAATGAAAGGATTTTAGGTGCGCCTTATAGTCCGAAAATCGGTGCCTAAATCTGTACTTAAAAAATGGACAACTTGCGAATTCTTGCAAAAAAACAAACCTTGTTATTATACGATTTTGTGGCATAATACTTTAAATGTGTTAAAGGGGAACTGCACTTTTTGGGGGGAATTGTTACCATCATTCACAATCCCTAAAAAAGACAAGAACACATATACTTTTATTTTGAATGCATTCTAACTGGTAAAGAAACTGAGGTAATGGTATTTGCTGTGTTCTGATTATGAGACACTCTAAAAAACCTCCATAAAATTAATTCATTCATTCAAATCAATCAACCAAAACCCAAAACTAAGGTGGTTGTCATGGCCATGATGAGGTGTGGAGGGGTAAGTGGGGATTTTGTAACGGGGCCCCAAGCAAACGGGGTCCCCTGGGCTTTGTAAAGTCTGATTTTTTTTTTCCTGCCATTTAAATAGGTCATTTAAAACAAAAAAGACATAAATGTTCATCTAAAATGATATCATAACGTCATCATTCTTGGCTCACCTTTAAACACAGCACCAGCATTTTGTAAAAAAAAAAAAAAGGATGAGGTGATAAAAGAAAGGTAAAAATGTGATACATCTATTTGGGGTAGCAAAGGAAAGTTATGCACTTGTTTCACTTTTGCATCGCATTGCACATAACTGTGGTGCGTTCAAAGACCCTTGGTTAAAGCTAAAGACTTAACTCCCAGGAGAGGCACTAATAATATTATAATCATAACAATAATAATGTTAGGGATGTCACAGTGTATGAATATATTGTATTATATTATTGTGACCAAAATGATCACGGTTATAATTATTATTGCAGCATTTTTAAATGAGTTTTACATTTTCAAAAAGCACTTATACTGAAATCTTTGAACTAAGTTTCATTAAAAAAAATAACACAAACCAAACCCTGTGATGAGGTGGCGACTTGTCCAGGGTGTACCCCGTCTTCCGCCCGAATGCAGTTGAGATAGGCTCCAGCACCCCCCCCGCGACCCCAAAAGGGACAAGCGGTAGAAAATGAATGGATGGAAACAAAACATTATTGTAGATAAATAGACTGTTTCATCGACCTTAAGTAGAAATGTAATGTGCATATTTAAGCAACTTAAGCATTAAAAACAAAGTAATATGGTTGGAATAAATAACATAAATAACTTAAATAAATGTGAAAATTGGGCACGATAGCAATTTATGGACATAAAGGATAAAAAAATAAAAACAAATTGTGGAAGATGGCACTTGGTGGCCATAAGAGGTAACTGCACTTTCTGGCCATATAGATAAAAATAGTGTTCATGTATGAGATCTAGTCCTACATATAGTTGAATGTGCATATGAAAGCAACTTAAGCATTAAAAACAAAGTACTATGGTTGGAATAAATAACATAAATAACTTAAATAAATGTGAAAATTGTGCACGATAGCAATTTATGGCTTAAAAGATAAAAAATACAAAAGAAATGATGGAAGATGGCACCTGGTGGCCATAAAAGGTAACTGCACTTATTGGCCATATAGATAAAAATAGTGTTCATGTATGAGATCTAGTCTTACACATAGTTGAATGTGCATATTAAAGCAACTTAAGCATTAAAGACATAGTAATATGGTTGGAATAAACGACATTAATAACTTAAATAAATGTGAAAATTGTACAAGATAGCAATTTATGGAAATAAAAGATAAAAAAAAATTTAAAAAATGTGGAAAATGGCACCTGGTGGCCATAAAAGGTAACTGCACTTTCTGGCCATATAGATAAAAATAGTGTTCATGTATGAGATCTAGTCTTACACATAGTTGAATGTGCATATTAAAGCAACTTAAGCATTAAAAACAAAGTACTATGGTTGGAATAAACGACATTAATAACTTAAATACATGTGAAAATTGTACAAGATAGCAATTTATGGACATAAAAGATTTAAAAAAAAAAAAGTGTAAGATGGCACCTGGTGGCCATAAAAGGTAACTGCACTTTCTGGCCATGTAGATAAAAATAGTGTTCATGTATGAGATCTAGTCGTACACATAGTTGAATGTGCATATTAAAGCAACTTAAGCATTAAAAACAAAGTACTATGGTTGGAATAAATAACATAAATAACTTAAATAAATGTGAAAATTGTGCACGATAGCAATTTTTGGACATAAAAGATAAAAAATAAAAAATACAATTGTGGAAGATGGCACCTGGTGGCCAGAAGAGGTAACTGCATTTTCTGGCATATAGATAAAAAGAGTGTTCATGTACGAGATCTAGTCTTATACATAGGGCTGCCAATTATGCAAAAATAATAGCTTA
>NC_084743.1:20861359-20873859 GCF_033978785.1 Entelurus aequoreus | reverse complement strand
CATTCTGGGGTCCCGTCGAAAGCAATAGACGACAATCATCGTTGTATGAGTATACCCATGGCAATGTTGTCGATTGTGATTAAACAGGATTCATCGCAATTCAAAAGAGTGATTAACCCGTTTTTAAAGTATTTTATAACTGCTCTGACTGTCATTTTCTAAATTTATACCCGAGTTAGATAAATTCATCTGGCGAACAAACTACTGTAGTCTATGAATCAAAAGTATTACCGTATTTTCCGGATTATAAGCCACTGCTTTTTATTTTTATTCGCTATAGGCCATCATGTTCTGCCAAATACTTTTCATAGAACACAAGCATAGACACTGAAAATGTGTGTTATTGTTTGTGCTTTAAACCGGAAATACAAGCGTCGTCCGTCTACTGGTCATACATAGCTTTTCTACTTGTAAGGTTTCTTCATTCATCACTCCAAGCAACATTTTTAAGTTTTACAATATAACTAAAACAATTCTTACTTCCTGGTCCTAAACCGTCACATGTTTGATAGTAGTGTTTTCATGCATATTTGCACGTACTATTGTTATATAATCAAGCTAGCGTCGTTGACATTAGCTAATAAACCACTGCTTTTTATAAAACGGTGTGGCTAATTTATGGATTTTACTTCGCTAAAGGCCATCATGTTCTGCCAAATAGTTTTCATAGAACACAAGCAGAGACACTGAAAAGGTGTGTTATTGTATGTGCTTTAAACCGGATGTACAAGGGCTGTTCCGTCTACTGTTCATCCTTTAGCCGGTCTACTCGCAGGGTTTCTTCATTCATCACTCCAAGCAACGTTTTTAAGTTTTACAATATAACTAAAACAGTTCTTACTATCTGGTATTAAACCGTCACATGTTTGATAGTAGTGTTTTCATGCATATTTGCACGTACTATTGTTATATAATCAAGCTAGCGTTGTTGACATTAGCTAATAAACCCCTGCTTTTTATAAAATGGTGTGGCTAATTTATGGATTTTTCTTCGCTAAAGGCCATAATGTTCTGCCAAATAGTTTTCATAGACCACAAGTATAGACACCGAAAACGTGTGTTATATTTTGTGGTTTAAACCGGAAGTACAAGGGCCGTCCGTCTACTGGTCATCCATAGCATTTCTACTTGTAGGGTTTCTTCATTCATCACTCCAAGCAACGTTTTTAAGTTTTACAATATAACTAAAACAGTTCTTACTATCTGGTATTAAACTGTCACATGTTTGATAGTAGTGTTTTCATACATATTTGCACGTACTATTGTTATATAATCAAGCTAGCGTTGTTAACATTAGCTAATAAACCCCTGCTTTTTATAAAATGGTGTGGCTAATTTATGGATTTTACTTCGCTAAAGGCCATAATGTTCTGCCAAATAGTTTTCATAGAACACAAGCAGAGACACTGAAAAGGTGTGTTATTGTATGTGCTTTAAACCGGATGTACAAGGGCTGTTCCGTCTACTGTTCATCCTTTAGCCGGTCTACTCGCAGGGTTTCTTCATTCATCACTCCAAGCAACGTTTTTAAGTTTTACAATATAACTAAAACAGTTCTTACTATCCGGTATTAAACCGTCACATGTTTGATAGTAGTGTTTTCATGCATATTTGCACGTACTATTGTTATATAATCAAGCTCGCGTCGTTGACATTAGCTAATAAACCCCTGCTTTTTATAAAATGGTGTGGCTAATTTATGGATTTTTCTTCGCTAAAGGCCATAATGTTCTGCCAAATAGTTTTCATAGACCACAAGCATAGACACTGAAAACGTGTGTTATTTTTTGTGGTTTGAACCGGAAGTACAAGGGCCGTCCGTCTACTGGTCATCCATAGCATTTCTACTTGTAGGGTTTCTTCATTCATCACTCCAAGCAACGTTTTTAAGTTTTACAATATAACTAAAACAGTTCTTACTATCTGGTATTAAACCGTCACATGTTTGATAGTAGTGTTTTCATGCATATTTGCACGTACTATTGTTATATAATCAAGCTAGCGTTGTTGACATTAGCTAATAAACCCCTGCTTTTTATAAAATGGTGTGGCTAATTTATGGATTTTTCTTCGCTAAAGGCCATAATGTTCTGCCAAATAGTTTTCATAGACCACAAGTATAGACACCGAAAACGTGTGTTATATTTTGTGGTTTAAACCGGAAGTACAAGGGCCGTCCGTCTACTGGTCATCCATAGCATTTCTACTTGTAGGGTTTCTTCATTCATCACTCCAAGCAACGTTTTTAAGTTTTACAATATAACTAAAACAGTTCTTACTATCTGGTATTAAACTGTCACATGTTTGATAGTAGTGTTTTCATACATATTTGCACGTACTATTGTTATATAATCAAGCTAGCGTTGTTAACATTAGCTAATAAACCCCTGCTTTTTATAAAATGGTGTGGCTAATTTATGGATTTTACTTCGCTAAAGGCCATAATGTTCTGCCAAATAGTTTTCATAGAACACAAGCAGAGACACTGAAAAGGTGTGTTATTGTATGTGCTTTAAACCGGATGTACAAGGGCTGTTCCGTCTACTGTTCATCCTTTAGCCGGTCTACTCGCAGGGTTTCTTCATTCATCACTCCAAGCAACGTTTTTAAGTTTTACAATATAACTAAAACAGTTCTTACTATCCGGTATTAAACCGTCACATGTTTGATAGTAGTGTTTTCATGCATATTTGCACGTACTATTGTTATATAATCAAGCTCGCGTCGTTGACATTAGCTAATAAACCCCTGCTTTTTATAAAATGGTGTGGCTAATTTATGGATTTTTCTTCGCTAAAGGCCATAATGTTCTGCCAAATAGTTTTCATAGACCACAAGCATAGACACTGAAAACGTGTGTTATTTTTTGTGGTTTGAACCGGAAGTACAAGGGCCGTCCGTCTACTGGTCATCCATAGCATTTCTACTTGTAGGGTTTCTTCATTCATCACTCCAAGCAACGTTTTTAAGTTTTACAATATAACTAAAACAGTTCTTACTATCTGGTATTAAACCGTCACATGTTTGATAGTAGTGTTTTCTTGCATATTTGCACGTACTATTGTTATATAATCAAGCTCGCGTCGTTGACATTAGCTAATAAACCCCTGCTTTTTATAAAATGGTGTGGCTAATTTATGGATTTTTCTTCGCTAAAGGCCATAATGTTCTGCCAAATAGTTTTCATAGACCACAAGCATAGACACTGAAAACGTGTGTTATTTTTTGTGGTTTGAACCGGAAGTACAAGGGCCGTCCGTCTACTGGTCATCCATAGCATTTCTACTTGTAGGGTTTCTTCATTCATCACTCCAAGCAACGTTTTTAAGTTTTACAATATAACTAAAACAGTTCTTACTATCTGGTATTAAACCGTCACATGTTTGATAGTAGTGTTTTCATGCATATTTGCACGTACTATTGTTATATAATCAAGCTAGCGTTGTTGACATTAGCTAATAAACCCCTGCTTTTTATAAAATGGTGTGGCTAATTTATGGATTTTTCTTCGCTAAAGGCCATAATGTTCTGCCAAATAGTTTTCATAGACCACAAGCATAGACACTGAAAATGTGTGTTATTTTTTGTGGTTTAAACCGGAAGTACAAGGGCCGTCCGTCTACTGGTCATCCATAGCATTTCTACTTGTAGGGTTTCTTCATTCATCACTCCAAGCAACGTTTTTAAGTTTTACAATATAACTAAAACAGTTCTTACTATCCGGTATTAAACCGTCACATGTTTGATAGTAGTGTTTTCATGCATATTTGCACGTACTATTGTTATATAATCAAGCTAGCGTTGTTGACATTAGCTAATAAACCCCTGCTTTTTATAAAAAAAGTGTCATGATCCGTGGTCCGGATCATGTTTTAGTTATGTTCTGTTAGTTTAACTCCATGTTGTTCCTGTTTTTTGTGCACTCTTGCTTGTTTTGGTTGCCATGGTGGCATATGATTTTCACCTGCCTCTGGTGTTCGGGACACGCACTTGTTTCCAATCAAGAGACATGATTCAAGCCCACCTTTGCCAGTCAGTCTTCCTGGCGTCATTCTTGGTTTCATGCCACAGTTTCATAGTTGTTCCATGCCATAGTTTTGTTAGTTGTTCGTTTCTTGCTATGCTATAGTTTATGCTAGTTGTTTGCTTCACGCTATTGTCACGCAACCCTCTACGTAAGTCTTGTTTATTTCATGCCACAGTTAGAGAGTTTTTGCCTGTTATTTTGTTGTTGGATTAATAAATATGTTCCTACCTGCAAGCCTTGTCCGGAATAGTCCGTTTGCATCCCGGGAGAACAAACCTCGCAGTAAGCTGCGAAAACCCCGTTATGACAAAAAGTGTGGTTAATTTATGGATTTTTCTTCGCTAACGGCCATAATCTTCTGCCAAATAGTTTTATTTTTATTGAAACCATTCCAACATCAACACTTTGCGCTCATCCCGGACATTCAAACTAACACTTTCCCAAGTTCCAAACCAAATTCAGTTTTTCCTGGAAATTCCAACTCTTCAACAGTCCAACTATTCTTAGATTCTTTCAGAATTTCAGTTCAACTTCAGCATTGGAGCATTCACACGCAATTCCTTCAGGAATCGCCTCATCTAGTTACAGTCGTGGTCAAAAGTTTACATACACTTGTAAAGAACATAATGTCATGGCTGTCTTGAGTTTCCAACAATTTCTACAACTCTTATCTGACCACAGAACTTTCCTCCAGAAGGTCTTATCTTTGTCCATGTGATGTCAGATTAAAGAAACATTTAGCTGTTTGGCCACAATACCCAGCAATATGTTTGGAGGAGAAAAGGTGATGCCTTTAATCCCAGAAACACCAAGCCTACCGTCAAGCATGGTGGTGGTAGTATTATGCTATGGGCCTGTTTTGCTGCCAATGGAACAGGTGCTTTACAGAGAGTAAATGGGACAATGAAAAAGGAGGATTACCTCCAAATTCTTCATGACAAATTAAATCATCAGCCCGGAGGTTGGGTCTTGGGCACAGTTGGGTGTTCCAACAGGACAGTGACCCTAAACACACGTCAAAAGTGGTAAAGGAATGGCTAAATCAGGCTAGAATGAAGGTTTTAGAATGGCCTTCCCAAAGTCCTGACTTAAACACGTGGACAATGCTGAAGAAACAAGTCCATGTCAGAAAAACAACAAATGTAGCTAAACTTCACCAATTTTGTCAAGAGGAGTGGTCAAAAATTCAACCGGAAGCTTGTGGACAAAAGCGCCTTATTGCAGTGAAACTTGCCTCGGGACATGTAACCAAATATTAACATTGCTCTATTTTCAGTAGACCCGTAATAAATTCATATAAGAACCAAAAATTTGTGACAAACAACATGTGCTCCAATCACTCTATCACAAATAAATAAAAGTTGTATAAATTATTGGAAACTCAAGACAGTATGTTCTTTACAAGTGTATGTAAACTTTTGACCATGACTATATATTAAACTTTCATACAGTATTTTGGCTTAGGCAGTAATAGAGAAGCACATCTCTCCACTGGTTCTCCATGTCGTTATGGCACAGCCTCAAAATCAATAGACTGTGGACATTACTAAAAAGGGTGCACCGTGATGCAGCTGACAGGTCTCACAAAGAAGACCACCCATTTTTTGTTTTTGCAGTGGTAGCTTTAGTAAATGTCACTAGTGAATCTGCACCTCTCTGACTGCGGATCTACAGAGGTGTCTGTTGGCTACAGCTGGATATTTTGTCCCTTTTTTTGTCTGTTCTTCGGCTCACACTCATCCAACTCCCGCCAGGTTTATGGTGCAACAAACCCCCGGAAGAGATAGTCTGGCAAAGGTGTGAAAAGTGGTCCGGGGGTGGGGGGGGGGAGCACACTGCCCTTCAAGATTTGGCAGCCCTGGATGAGAAGTAAGCCCGCTTGGAGAGAGGAGGACAGGAGGAGGTACCGGCTGTCAAGATGACAGATCCAGAAGCGCAAGACAGCCAGGCCGATAAGAAGAACTGTTCCGACAACAATGGAGCCGAGCACCAGTGCGGTGTCCAGAAAGCCTCCGGCACACCGAGGCAGCACCAACACGAGCACCACAGCTCGCTGCCCAATGTGGAGGAACTTGAGGAGTTCGAAGAGTTTGTTTTAGATTTCGACGACTACGACTTGCTCGAGTCGATCCACTCCCAACTGGGGTCGCCGCTCGACCACTCGATCCGTAAGTGTCTTTCTGTGGGGAACTCGGATGTACGGTTTCTCTCTGTTTGGTCCGATCTTGTGTCCATCGTGATACGGTTTCTCACCCGTAAACTTTTTGGTCCATTTTGAGCCGTGTAATCAATGGATGTGAGTTTCCACTGGCTTGATTAATGGTATGGGGAGCATTCATGTCACAGAGTACTGAGTTGGTCCATGGTATTGAGTGGAATGTTGCTGTTTCCGTTTTTTTCATTGATCCACTGGCTTCCATTTGGCTTGGGGCTCAGCCACAGCTGGAGCGGAAAGACATTTCATTGATAATCTGTGTGTGATTCGGGTACGGCCATCGGTATTTATTTATTTGTTTTTACTTTAAAGGCTTTTTATTTTTTTTATTAATTCATGATACTAATTGTATACTCTGATTCAGAAAATCCGTCAAGTGACATTCAGCTGTATGAAATGTGTTGCACACTACACAAGTCCAGGCCACAATAAATTTCATACTAAGGCGGTGGTTTAGATACCAAACCCAAAACCAGTGAAGTTGGCACGTTGTGTAGTTCCTAAATAAAACAGAATACACTGATTTGCAAATCCTTTTCGACTTAGATTCAATTGAATAGACTGCAAAGACAAGACATTTAATGTTCAATGTTATTTTTTGCAAATAATCATCAACTTAGGATTTAATGGCAGCGACACATTGCAAAAAAAGTTGGAACAGGGGCATTTTTACCACTGTGTTACATGGCCTTTCCTTTTAACAACACTCAGTAAATGTTTGGGAACTGAGGAGACCAATTTTTGAAGCTTTTCAGGTGGAATTCTTTCCCATTCTTGCTTGATGTACAGCTTAAGTTGTTCAACAGTCCGGGGGTCTCCGTTGTGATATTTTAGGCTTCATAATGCGCCACACATTTTCAATGGGAGACTGGCCTGCCTGTAGTCCAGACCTGTCTAGTACCCGCACTCTTTTACTATGAAGCCACGCAGTTGTAACACGTGGCTTGGCATTGTCTTGCTGAAATAAGCAGGGGCGTCCATGATAACGTTGCTCGGGTGGCAACATATGTTGCTCCAAAACCTGTATGTACCTTTCAGCATTAATGGTGCCTTCACATATATGTAAGTTACCCATGCCTTGGGCACTAATACACCCCCATACCATCACAGATGCTGGCTTTTCAACTTTGCGCCTATAACAATCCGGATGGTTCTTTTCCTCTTTGTCCCGGAAGACACGACGTCCACAGTTTCCAAAAACAATTTGAAATGTGGACTCGTCAGACCACAGAACACTTTTACACTTTGCATCAGTCCATCTTAGAGGAGCTCGGGCCCAGTGAAGCCGGCGGCGTTTCTGGGTGTTGTTGATAAATGGGTTTCACTTTGCATAGCAGAGTTTTAACTTGCACTTACAGATGTAGCGACAAACTTTAGTTACTGACAATGGTTTTCTGAAGTGTTCCTGAGCTCATGTGGTGGTATCCTTTACACACTGATGTCATTTTTTGATGCAGTACCGCCTAAGGGATCGAAGGTCCGTAATATCATCGCTTACGTGCAGTGATTTCTCCAGATTCTCTGAACCTTTTGATGATATTACGGACCGTAGATGGTGAAATCCCTAAATTCCTTGCAATAGTTTGTTGAGAAATGTTGTTCTTCAACTGTTCGACAATTTGCTCACACATTTCTTCACAAAGTGATGACCCTCGCCCCATCCTTGTTTGGGAATGACTTAGCAATTCATGGAAGCTGATTTAATACCCAATCATGGCACCCACCTGTTCCCAATTAGCCTGTGGGATGTTCCAAAAAAGTGTTTGATGAGTATTCCTCAACTTTCTGAGTCTTTGTTGCCACTTGTGCCAGCTTTTTTTTAAACATGTTGACGGAGTCAAATTCCAAATGAGTTAATATTTGCAAAAAATAACGTTTACCAGTTTGAACGTTAAGTACCTTGTCTTTGCAGTCTATTCAATTGTATATAGGTTGAAAAGGATTTGCAAATCATTATATTCTGTTTTTATTTACGATTTACACAACGTGCCAACTTCACTGGTTTTGGGTTTTGTAGTATCGATCATGTACCGATACAACCCTTCGTATCGACACCACCGATTTATGGATCTGTGTGCTGACTGTGAAAGGACTGACATTCCAAGGGTTGCTGCTATATTTTCTGGGGATGTGCAGAGCCATCAACCACCGATCAGTATCGAATGATTTTTGTGAAAACGTATATGATCACCATTGCCGATTATTTGTTTACAAACTGAAATAATGATTCCTTGGACTCAGAAAGACTTTGAGGGCAAAAAACTAAGGATTTAAATGAGTCATAGTATTTTGTTGCTTTTGTTTAGGTAATGTGTACTATTTATTTTGTTTTGAAAGCGGTATAGCAAATGGACAAACTGAGTTTGTTTAGCTCAAACAATTACATGTAATAAAATAAAATAGGGAACTTGTTTAAATATTGTGTTGATATTGTTAAACTTCAATTTATGTACAGTTAAGACGTGATTGATTTAGTATTGGCATCTGCCGATATCCCTCCTCGATGATCGGTATCTGCAACAGGAAACCCTTATCGGAACATTCAGAGTATTATCCTCGCTCGGAACTCTTACAGTATTAATCTACTCCCGTATTTTTGCTTATCAACAAGCACATGCAAGGATCACCCAACAATGCAATTGTTCCCGTTCCCAGTTATCTTTGTTAACCACCACCTTTCATTATACCTTATAACTGGGTTGCCTTCCGTCTGGGATCGTCCACATCATAGTCTGAATCAATGATAATACAACAAATTTGACTTTGAAGTGAATCATTCTGTTCCGTGCAGGTCACAGATTCGAGGACAACCCCGGGGTGAGACGTCACCTGGTGAAGAAGTCCTCCAGATGCCAGCTGGGCCGGACAAGTAACAGTTCTACGCCGCTATGCAGCTTGAAGAAGAAGAAAAGAGCAGCAGACAAGAAGACTCATGAGGTTTGTGGCCAACAGCCAACTTTTTTACTGACCTGAGGAATCGATTGTTGTATATTTGAACTACCCGTATTTTTCGGACTATAAGGCGCACTTAAAATCCTTTCATTTTTTTCAAAAATCGACAGTGCTCCTAATGTTCGGCATAAATCTGGCTGTGTTTACCGACCTCAAAGGTGTTTTATTTGGTACATGGTGTAATGATAAGTGTGACCATTAGATTGCAGTACGTGTAAACTGCTAGCTGACGCCAGTAAACAACACCAAAACTTTATATGTTCCATTGAGAATATAGAAAATTACACACGGCGCTCCAAAATCTGTAATTTTTGTAAGACTTTGGTAAGCTATGAAGCCGCACCGCTTGATGGATTGTCGGCTAATTAAACATACGAGTATTATTATGGTGTTTCTATAAGGTAAGACATTATCTGGCGTTTTGTTTCACAATGGTATGCAAAAGAAACTTTTCTTACCTTCTGGTACATGCTGATGTGTATTTGGGATCTGCATAAATCCTGAAAAATTGCGCGCGTCCGCCTTTGTAGTCCGTACCGACAACGTAGTCGATAGGCTTCTTCTTCTTGATATGGGACATTCATCCTCTGCTGTTGCCATTTCTAATATAAAGTAGTATAAAGTTCTTACTTATTTCTGTCAGTAAACTCGCCATGAAAGCGCTAAAACATACCGGTATAGTGAGTTGACATTATTCACTCAAGGAACTTTAGTTATTCGAGAGTTCCGGTCGGACGTTTTTTTTACGGGACACATTTCCGGCGTTGCTGTTGTTTCCGGATGAGGAGATGCTGCTCGGTTATTGATTGAAGTAAAGTCCGAATGTCATTAAAACAGTTAGCGCCATCTTTTGACACTTCTTCCACTCCCGTCCTTGCACGCTACATCGCTACAACAAAGATGACGGGGAGAAGACGCTGCCGAAGGTGAGTCACGTAAATAAGACCGCCCACAAAACGGCGCATCCCGAAGCGACTGTCAGAAAGCGGCTTGAAGATGATCTGTAAAACATCATCTATGCAACATTTTGACCAAAGAACCACCATTACATGTTATGTAGACCACAAGGAAGTGTTTTACATTTTTTTAAAAATAAAAATAATATGACGACTTTAATGCGCTTTTGAATGAAAAAAGATCGTCAGTGCGTCTTATAATCCGGTGCGCCCTATAGTCCGGATAATGCGGTATGTATTTGTAGATTTCCCCATATTTCTACACAATTACTCAGATATGGTAACACTGGCGAGCAGTAGAGAACGGTACTGGTACAGAACATGTTTTTCTTTATTTACTATTGAAGCATTCCTTGTTGTATATTTTTATATACAACAAGGAATACGCCACAGGATATAGTTATATTTTGTTTATTAAGGAACTGATTGTACCTGTTGTCTCATTCCGATAACACTTCTGCTGATTGATCAGCCACAATAATCACCTTCAACTTTGAAAACATGTTTTGTTAATTTTTTGTATTCTTTATTCTGGAGTTCTCATATGTGCTTTGCTGGGTCTCCAGTTGTTCGTAGAGCTGAACGAGCTCATCGTAGAGAAGGACCATGAGATGCGTTGGAAGGAGCGCGCTCGCTGGATCAAGTTCGAAGAGGACGTGGAGGAGGAGACCGACCGCTGGGGGAAACCTCACGTGGCTTCACTCTCCTTCCGAAGTTTACTTGAGCTCCGTCGCACCATCACTCATGGTAGATGTCCATTTGTGTACATTTTATTGAACATTTGCAGACTGGGCAACAATAGTAAACAACCGCACAAACTCTTTCCAAGGTGCCATCCTCCTGGACCTTGAGCAGAACTCTCTGCCTGGAATTGCCCATTTGGTGGTGGAGACGATGATCATCTCTGATCAGATCAGGCCTGAGGACAGATCCTGTGTCCTCCGGGCTCTGCTTCTCAAACACAGGTCTGTTGTAGCA
This sequence comes from Entelurus aequoreus, assembly GCF_033978785.1. Classification (NCBI taxonomy): domain Eukaryota; kingdom Metazoa; phylum Chordata; class Actinopteri; order Syngnathiformes; family Syngnathidae; genus Entelurus; species Entelurus aequoreus. Next base: position 20,862,731 of record NC_084743.1, on the reverse strand, counting down.
TGTTGTCATATAAGTGCTCACTGATAGTTTCACTTCACTGGTTCATGATCTTCCGCTTTTAAAACCAGACAAAATATTAGATTAATATGTTGTTGTGACAGTCTCTCACTGTCGTCCGGGTTCCATGGACCACCAAAGAGGGACATGACTGCGGCAGTTTTATCACTTTGTTTATTTTTCAATAAACCTTTGTGCAGGTCGGGTCGCTTTTCAGCTCCTCTTCCCTCAAACCGCTCGCTCCTCCGGTTGCTTTTCAGCCGCCCTCGTCTTCGTCTCGCTCTTGGTCGCTTCCGCTGTTCATGCAGTGCTCGCGTCTCTCCAACTCCTTCTGCCTCGTCGTTCTCGGCTGCAGCCCTTTTACACACTGGGAGGGGATTACACAATTGTCGACCGGCGTCGACCCCGGCGTCGACCCCGGCGTCGACCCCGGCGCGCCCCGCCACGCCTCCTTGCCGCCATCTCGGAGTCGGCCCCGGCGTGCCCCGCCTCGCTGTAGGTCTGCCGGCCACGCCTCCCCACAGTTGTGTTTCTAACAGTACTTGACATAACAACAAAGGCCCAAAGTAGTATATTCTCCCCTCACAACATTGAGAAAACTCCTTTCAAATTGGTGTAGTACACGATTTTTCTTTGTTCAATAATTGTAATCTTAAATTCCGATCAATAAGTGGACAAAACCACACTTATGTTAGCACATTGTTATAAATCTGGGAATAAGTGTAGGGAATATGACATCTACTATCATAGCGATTTGCAGCGTCGATAAATTGTAGGGATGTCCCTGTACAACTTTTTCACTTCTGATACAATACCGATTTCGGAGCCTTGAGTATTGGCCGATAACGATATTAACCGGATACGATATCAGCACAAATGTTAATTGGCTGTCCAGCTTTGCACAAGTAACCACGAGGGTATCAGAGATTTTAGATACAAGCCGATATCATCTGATACTTGTTGTTTTGCTGATTTTAGGACCAATATCCAATATCAATACCAGATCGGGAAACCGTTAATAAATACATCGCAGGGTGGCCCACACTTTTTGACCCGCATTGGGCTAACAAGATCTGGCCCCCGGCCAAAACATATATATATATACATATATACAGTCGCGATCAAAAGTTTACATACACTTGTAAAGAACATAATGTCATGGCTGTCTTGACTTTCCAATAATTTCTATTAACTCTTATTTTGTTGTGATAGAGTGATTGGAGCACATACTTGTTGGTCACAAAAAAAACATTCATGAAGTTTGGTTCTTTTATGAATTTATTATGGGTCTACTGAAAATGTGAGCAAATCTGCTGGGTCAAAAGTATACATACAGCAATGTTAATATTTGCTTACATGTCCCTTGGCAAGTCTC
>NC_084743.1:20833859-20858859 GCF_033978785.1 Entelurus aequoreus | reverse complement strand
ATTCTAGCTATATATATATATATATATATATATATATATATATATATATATATATATATATATATATATATATATATATATATATATATATATATATATATATATACATACATATATATATATATATACATATATACATATATATATAAACTTTGGACACCCCTGGTCTAAACCATTGTTAATTTTAAAACTGACCCTGTAATGACCTGGTCGCGTCGAGGTGCGAGGTGTTCTCCCAAGGATGCAGACGGCTCGGACACAGCTTGCAGGTAGGAAAATTATTTATTTCAGGAACTAAATCGGACAGGAAAAAACAAAACGACTAGCGTGGGAGCTAGCAAGCATAATAGCATAGCCTGAAAGCTAGCAAGAATCAAAAAGGTCGATACGTGTTGCATGAAAGCAAATTAGGAAGCCAGACCGAGTGAGGCCAGGGCAAAGACTAAATAGCCCTCTGATTAGTGCCCGGACAACAGGTGAGCGTCTCGAACACTAACCAGAGGCAGCTGAGCATAATCTGCTGTCATGGCAACAGAAACGAACAAACACAAGGGGCTGAAAACACATGTGACTAGAAAACTTAAACAAACTATGATCCGGGCAGCGGATCCTAACAGTACCCCCCCCTAAAAGGACAGATTCCAGATGTCCCTTGAAAACAAAAAAACAACTGGAACCCAAAAAAAACAAGCAATAGTTCATGAGTCAAGGGCGGGCGGGGGGGTGACTTGGTGGTGGGTCGCCAGGCCACGTGTCCCCGAATCCACCGGGGAAGGGTCAGGTGGCGGCGGCGAATGGAACGCCGCCGCCGCTGGCGAGGCGGGCGACCACGGTAAGGCCACATTCGTGGCCGCCGAGAAGGTGGGCGTGAGTGGCGCCAGAATTTCAGCAGCCTCTGAGTCCTGCAACAAAGTCTTGAATGTCGCTGCTGTTTGCGCCACTGACGTCCTTTCACTGACCTCGAGGGCTGCATGCGGGGACCTGCTTTCCGCTTGCGCCGCCGGACCACTCGAGGTCGCTGAGATGTCGCTGTCGTGGCAGCCGGAGTCGCTGTCGTGGCAGCCGGAGTCGCTGTCGTGGCAGCAGGAGTCGCTGTCGTGGCAGCAGGAGTCGCTGTCGTGGCAGCAGGAGTCGCTGTCGTGGCAGCAGGAGTCGCTGTCGTGGCAGCAGGAGTCGCTGTCGTGGCAGCAGGAGTCGCTGTCGTGGCAGCAGGAGTCGCTGTCGTGGCAGCAGGAGTCGCTGTCGTGGCAGCCGGAGTCGCTGTCGTGGCAGCAGGAGTCGCTGTCGTGGCAGCCGGAGTCGCTGTCGTGGCAGCCGGAGTCGCTGTCGTGGCAGCCGGAGTCGCTGTCGTGGCAGCCGGAGTCGCTGTCGTGGCAGCCGGAGTCGCTGGTGCGAGAACCAGTCGTGGTGCAGGTGCTGGTGCGAGAACCAGCCGTGGTGCAGGTGCTGGTGCGAGAACCAGTCGTGGTGCAGGTGCTGGTGCGAGAACCAGTCGTGGTGCAGGTACTGGTGCGAGAACCAGTCGTGGTGCAGGTACTGGTGCGAGAACCAGTCGTGGTGCAGGTACTGGTGCGGGGACCAGTCGTGGTGCAGGTACTGGTGCGGGGACCAGTCGTGGTGCAGGTACTGGTGTGGGAACCAGCCGAGGTGCAGGTACTGGTGTGGGAACCAGCCGAGGTGCAGGTACTGGTGTGGGAACCAGCCTAGGTGCAGGTACTGGTGTGGGAACCAGCCGAGGTGCAGGTACTGGTGTGGGAACCAGCCGAGGTGCAGGTACTGGTGTGAGAACCAGTCGAGGTGCAGGTGGCCTAGCTGGCGGTTGCGGCTTAGCAGGCCGAAAAACCGGTGGTGGCGGCCGGGCAGGAGGTTGTGGCTTAGCCCGCCGAAGGACAGGTGGCGGTGGCCGAGCAGGAGGTTGCGGCTTAGCACGCCGTTGTGCCACCCCACTCGCACAGCTCCCAGTACTAGCCCCCCCCTCAAAAAGCGGATCCCAGACGCGTTCCTTGCGGACTGGAACCGTCTTCAAGGGTGGGTGGAGGGTGGTCAGGGGGAGGGCTGAATCCTCTCCTCTAAATTGTCCAAACTGTCTATTGTCACCCCCCACTTGAGACTGGGACTGACTAGACTTAGTCCTTAAAAAAATGTCCTGATAGTGTTTTATTGCAGAATTAAAGTCACTTGAAAATGGCTGGCAGGAAGAATTGACATGATGTCTAAAAAAGTCTTTGTCTATGACGTCATCCAAAATGGACGGGACAACGTCATCAAGCGGCGTGTCATCAGGGGGGTGCCGACGGAATGACGTCATAGCTGCAGTCCCAGTGATTGACAGGCCAGTCATAACAATCATCGGTAAGGTAGTTGAAGGTATTAACAGACCTTTGAAGAGGGAAATCTTGGGCTGAATGTAGCTTGCTGTGTACCGTCGGAGGAGTTTGAGGGAGTGGCGCGTCTTGGCGGCGAAGTGAAGACCTCTTGGGTGGCTTCCGTCTTCGCTGACGCGTCCGGTGGTGCGGAGGTGTGGCGATGTCCTCGGGCCAAACGGAGTGGATTGGGACCAACTTTCCGTTAGGACCCCAGATCAGGTCCTGGCGCTCCGAGGGGGAGTAGCGGAGAGTCTCCGCCTCCATCGCTCGCAACACCATCCACGCACCTTCGTCCATCTCCTCCGACATGCTCGCTGCGAGAGAACTTCTTCTTGCTGGCTTCCTACTGTAATGACCTGGTCGCGTCGAGGTGCGAGGTGTTCTCCCAAGGATGCAGACGGCTCGGACACAGCTTGCAGGTAGGAAAATTATTTATTTCAGGAACTAAATCGGACAGGAAAAAACAAAACGACTAGCGTGGGAGCTAGCAAGCATAATAGCATAGCCTGAAAGCTAGCAAGAATCAAAAAGGTCGATACGTGTTGCATGAAAGCAAATTAGGAAGCCAGACCGAGTGAGGCCAGGGCAAAGACTAAATAGCCCTCTGATTAGTGCCCGGACAACAGGTGAGCGTCTCGAACACTAACCAGAGGCAGCTGAGCATAATCTGCTGTCATGGCAACAGAAACGAACAAACACAAGGGGCTGAAAACACATGTGACTAGAAAACTTAAACAAACTATGATCCGGGCAGCGGATCCTAACAGACCCCTTAACATGAAAATTGTATTTTGTATATAATTCAATTTTAGGGCCCATTTGGATCAGTTTATATTTGGGTTTATGCTAAATACTCATTTACATTTTTTTCCACATAAGAAATCAGTGTCTTTGGAGGTGAGTTAAAGAATTACAAGCTTGTTTTTAAACGGTACTTTTGACTGCTGACAATTCTCACCCGGAACATAGTCATGTGTGTTGTGACTGTCATGGCCAAAAGCTTTAGTAAATCTTAAACATCTTAATCTCCAATGATGGTAAATGTTATTGTAGCTGAAAAACAAACCAGCCTTCCTTAATCCTTTTAATGATATAGTAGGAATTCAACGACATTCGAACACTGATCTGAGATGCCATCTTCCATTCTTTTGGTTTGTCTTACAAAAAAGGCTGACATCGGGAAGCCACACTGGGAATTTCCAGAATGTTAGATTTAACGAGACTTGGCTCATCATTTGAACTTTCCTGTGGTTGACAGGGCTGCAGATGTTGGAACTGTATTGTGGTCGTGCCCGGCTTGAAAGCCTACGCCATCGCCAACGATGTTTTGCGTAATCAGCCGGGGCCTTCGGTCTCTACAAGTGTTGTGTTCGGGTTTACGTATTACAAGGCAGCACACTAATAACAACATGCAAATAATTTGTTTTTCAACAAATGTCTGTCTCGTGAGAAACCCTGGTCTAGATCTGCTGGGGTTTTTTTATGTTTTTTTTTTTTTTTACTGTAGGCCGAGAAAATAAATAACATTACAGGAGTGGGCCAAAGAAAAGGCAAACTAAAATAAATACATAGAGTGGGGTGCACGGACCCCCAGGGATGGTTAATACAAACCCCGTTTCCATATGAGTTGGGAAATTGTGTTAGATGTAAATATAAACGGAATACAATGATTTGCAAATTATTTTCAACCCATATTCAGTTGAATATGCTACAAAGACAACATATTTGATGTTCAAACTGATGCAATTTTTTTTTTTGCAAATAATCATTAACTTTAGAATTTGATGCCAGCAACACGTGACAAAGAAGTTGGGAAAGGTGGCAATAAATACTGATAAAGTTGAGGAATGCTCATCAAACACTTATTTGGAACATCCCACAGGTGAACAGGCAAATTGGGAACAGGTGGGTGCCATGATTGGGTATAAAAGTAGATTCCATGAAATGCTCAGTCATTCACAAACAAGAATGGGGCGAGGGTCACCACTTTTTCAACAAATGCGTGAGCAAATTGTTGAACAGTTTAAGAAAAACCTTTCTCAACCAGCTATTGCAAGGAATTTAGGGATTTCACCATCTACGGTCCGTAATATCATCAAAGGGTTCAGAGAATCTGGAGAAATCACTGCACGTAAGCAGCTAAGCCCGTGACCTTCGATTCCTCAGGCTGTACTGCATCAACAAGCGACATCAGTGTGTAAAGGATATCACCACATGGGCTCAGGAACACTTCAGAAACCCACTGTCAGTAACTACAGTTGGTCGCTACATCTGTAAGTGCAAGTTAAAACTCTCCTATGCAAGGCGAAAACCGTTTATCAACAACACCCAGAAACGCCGTCGGCTTCGCTGGGCCTGAGCTCATCTAAGATGGACTGATACAAAGTGGAAAAGTGTTCTGTGGTCTGACGAGTCCACATTTCCATATTGTTTTTGGAAACTATGGACGTTGTGTCCTCCGTACCAAAGAGGAAAAGAACCATCCGGATTGGTATAGGCGCAAAGTTGAAAAGCCAGCATCTGTGATGGTATGGGGGTGTATTAGTGCCCAAGACATGGGTAACTTACACATCTGTGAAGGCGCCATTAATGCTGAAAGGTACATACAGGTTTTGGAGCAACATATGTTGCCATCCAAGCAACGTTACCATGGACGCCCCTGCTTATTTCAGCAAGACAATGCCAAGCCACGTGTTACATCAACGTGGCTCTCACAATATTATGCTAGATCCACTAGACGTCCATTGCACCGGTCGCCCGGTCCATCCTGGACAGTCAAACCAACACTTTCCCAAGTTCCAAACCAAAGTCCGGTTTTCCTGGAAATTCCAACTCTTCAACATTCAAACTATTCTTAGATTCTTTCAGTATTCCAGTTCAACTTCATCATTCAAGCATTGACATGCAATTCCTTCAGGAATTGCCTCATTTAGTCACAGTCATGGTCAAAAGTATACATACACTTGTAAAGAACATAATGTCATGGCTGTCTTGAGTTTCCAATAATTTCTCAAACTCTTATCTGACCACAGAACTTTCCTCCAGAAGGTCTTATCTTTGTCCATGTGATGTCAGATGAAACTAAAATTGAGCTGTTTGGCCACAATACCCAGCAATATGCTTGGAGGAGAAAAGGTGAGTCCTTTAATCCCAGGAACACCATACCTACCGCCAAGCATGGTGATGGTAGTAATATGCTCCGGGACTGTTTTGCTGCCAATGGAACTGGTGCTTTACAGAGACTAAATGGGACAACGAAAAAGGAGGATTACCTCTAAATTCTTCAGGACAACCTAAAATCATCAGCCCGGAGGTTGGGTCTTGGGTGCAGGTGGGTGTTCCAACAGGACAATGACCCCAAACACACGTCAAAAGTGGTAAAGATATGGCTAAATCAAGCTAGAATTAAAGTTTTAGAATGGCCTTCCCAAAGTCCTGATTCAAACGTGTGGACAATGCTGAAGAAACAAGTCCATGTCAGAAAACCAACACATTTAGCTGAACTGCACCAATTTTGTCAAGAGGAGTGGTCAAAAATTCAACCAAAAGCTTGCCAGAAGCTTGTGGATGGCTACCAAAATCGCCTTATTGCTGTGAAACTTGCCAAGGGACATGTAACCAAATATTAACATTGCTGTATGTATACTTTTGACCCAGCAGATTTGGTCACATTTTCAGTAGACCCATAATAAATTCATAAAAGAACCAAACTTCATGAATTTTTTTTTGTGACAAACAAGTATGTGCTCCAATCACTCTATCACAAAAAAAATAAGAATCGTAGAAATTATTGGAAACGCAAGACATTATGTTCTTTACAAGTGTATGTAAACGTTTGACCACGACTGTATGTATATATCAGTGTTTCCCACACATTCATTTATTTGTGGCGGCCCGCCACGAAATAATTAAGGCCGCTACAAAAAAAATAAAAATTTTAAATTTTAAATTTAAATGTTTTAATTTTTTTTATTTTTTTGTGTCCTGTCAAGCTTCTCAGGCAAATCATATAGTTGATGTAGATTTACTTTACAAAAGATAATTGTAGGATCAAGATTTTTGGAGCTCTTTGTTCAGTGGATCAGATGTTTGATGAAGCTTTGTGTCTATCTACCACCACTACTGTTTTCTGTTTATTTGTTACTGACTGTGGCAGGACACCTCTGCCTCTGTTTCACTTTATGTTGCTGGTAAATAATATGGTTGTAGTAGTAGGCTAAAGTTAAATTATTTAGTATGCACTAATTAAAGGGGCAGAGCTTTAAGAGACATTTTAGCTTTTATATTTTCATAAGATATATTTTTTGTAAGAACCACAATTAATAAATATATTTCAGTGAATAACTTATTGTTCAAGTCTGTATATAAATATGTACATAAAGTGTTGTAATTATATTGTAAAATGGATGGATGGATGGACGTTTAAAACAAAACTGTTATTATTAATTAGTAAGTATACATTTTTTGAGCCTTTTTAGAGAAAATCATATCATTGTAGTAAATTATGCAAATTACTCGATGTTATGGTGACCACGCCCATAGCCACGCCCCCACCGCCACAGGTATCTTGGCAGTTTATGGGAAACACTGTATATATATATATATATATATATATATATATATATATATATATATATATATATATATATATATATGTATGTGGCATGCTTCAATTCCCTGAGCTACATTTAGTCGAGCTTAGTTTACTACATTTTCCAAGTAGTTTGTCCATCACATGCGATCAAAATCGACAGTCCTGGAACTTTTCCAACCCACCTTGTACTGCACAGAAGTAGACGAGGCAAAATAAAGTTTAAATACACAACCTATAGCTTAGTTAATTTTCAGTAACATGCTTTTTGAAGTCCAAAACCCATACTTTTTAGGAGCAGTGCAAGACTTAATTTTTATCTTGCGATAATCGGTATATTAGTTTCTTGACATGCATTGTAAAAGATTAATTTTGACACCAATTGCACAGTGAATAAAATAAAGACACGGGGCTCAAATTCAAACTGGGCCATCATGCGGTCATTGTCAGCCTTTCCACGTAAATTCCCAGCATATCACTGGCAGCTTCCACTGGGAAACCAACCCTCCGTCATTACAGTCATTATGAGACTGACATCAGATTTACAACGTGGAAAGAAACACATCGAGATGCTGTTAGAATTTGGCTGGTGGCTTTCGCGAGACCACTTGAAAGATCCGTCCCGTTGAGCACGATTCTCTTTGCAGTTCCACCTCCTTTTTAGTCAAGAGGTTTGTTCTGTCCAAATTGGGTACCGTCGCACCAGGCCATGTGGTCCTCATGAGTGAGGTGATGTCACGATTTGGACTTACCAGTCATGCAAGCGATTTGTCGGGAGTGAAACGTGATTCGCACTGCGATTCCTGTCCTGTAAGCAAACCTGCACATACCTAACTCAATGGCTTTTTTACCGATATTCCGATATTGTCCAACCCTTAATTACCAATTCCGATATCTACCGATACCGATATATAAAGTCGTGGAATTAACACATTATTATGCCTAATTTTGTTGTGATGCCCCGCTACTTTTGTTAAAATGTAATAATCACTTGTCCTTCTATTTTTTGATACTTAACATTAGTTTTGGATGATACCACAAATTTGGGTATCAATCCGATACCAAGTGGTTACAGGATCTTACATTGGTCATATTCAAAGTCCTCATGTGTCCAGGAACGTATTTCCTGAGTTTATAAACATAATATAAATTTTAAAAAAACCGAAAGAAGATCATGTGATGACCGGTGCTTTTTGGAGGCGGTATAGTACCGAATAGGCTTTATTAGTATCGTGGTACTATACTAATACCGGTATTACGTACTACCTTAGTATACATACATATTTACATATATGTAAATGTATATATATACATTTATATTTACATGTATATGTAAATTTATATGTATACACACACATATGTATATATATATATATATATTAGAGATGTTCGATAATGGCTTTTTTGCCGATATCCGATATTCCGGTATTGTCCAACTCTTAATTACCGATTCCGATATCAACCGATACCGATATATACAGTCGTGGAATCAACACATTATTATGCCTAATTTTGTTGTGATGCCCCGCTACTTTTGTTAAAATGTAATAATCACTTGTCCTTCTATTTTTTGATACTTAACATTCGTTTTGGATGATACCACAAATTTGGGTATCAATCCGATACCAAGTGGTTACAGGATCTTACATTGGTCATATTCAAAGTCCTCATGTGTCTAGGGACATATTTCCTGAGTTTATAAACATAATATACATTTAAAAAAACCGAAAGAAGATCATGTGATGACCGGTGCTTTTTGGAGGCGGTATAGTACCGTATAGGCTTCATTAGTATCGTGGTACTATACTAATACCGGTATTACGTACTATACTACCTTAGTATACATACATATTTACATATATGTAAATGTATATATATATACATTTATATTTACATGTATATGTAAATTTATATGTATACACACACATATGTATATACATATATATATATATATTAGAGAATTTCGATAATGGCTTTTTTGCCGATATCCGATATTCCGGTATTGTCCAACTCTTAATTACCGATTCCGATATCAACCGATACCGATATATACAGTCGTGGAATTAACACATTATTATGTCTAATTTTGTTGTGATGCCCCGCTGGATGCATTAAACAATGTAACAAGGTTTTGCAAAATAAATCAACTCAAGTTATGGAAAAAAATGCAGGGGGTAGCGGTGGGTGTATATTGTAGCGTCCCGGAAGAGTTAGTGTTGCAAGGGGTTCTGGGTATTTGTTCTGTTGTGTTTATGTTGTGTTACGGTGCGGATGTCCTCCCGAAATTGTGTTTGTCATTCTTGTTTGGTGTGGGTTCACAGTGTGGCACATATTTGTAACAGTGTTAAAGTTGTTTATACTGTCACCCTCAGTGTGACCTGTATGGCTGTTGACCAAGTATGCATTGCATTTATTATGTGACTGGGCCGGCACGCTGTTTTTATGGAGGAAAAAAAACGTGACAACAGGTTGTAAAGAACGCAGTGCTTTTAAGGCACGCCCCCAATAATGTTGTCCTGGTGGAAATCGGGAGAAATTCTGGAGAATGGTTGCGCCGGGAGATTTTCGGGAGGGGCACTGAATTTCGGGAGTCTCCCGGGAATATCGGGAGGTTGAAACCGATACCAATAATTTACGATATTACATTTTAAAGCATTTATCGGCCCATAAGTGTGTAAAGGATATCACCACATGGGCTCAGGAACACTTCATAAAACCACTCTCTGTATTTATCAACAACACCCAACCCAACTTTTTTTTTTTTTTTTGCCACAGCCATCCAAGTGACATGAAGCACCGTTTCCACCGCTACCAATCGTCCGCCAGCCTCCATGGGACTTTCAATCACAACAATGTCCAGGACACCAGCTTGCCCCTCGTCGCCGAAGAACACGGTGAACACCAGGACAGCAAAGGGCCCGTTTATGACCCGAAACAAGAAGTCTTTGTCAGCCTGTTCGTAAGTTTGCCTTATCTTATTGTATGTCTTCCAAAGAGTCTCATGCAGGGTTAAAAATTCATAAGAGACACCATGCAGAGCTGGTAAATTTGAGCAAACAAATCTAAACCGCGTTCCACGACCGAGCCCGTAACTTGTATCTACAAAACCCAAAACCAGTGAAGTTAGCACGTTGTGTAAATCATAAATAAAAACAAGAATATAATGATTTGCAAATCCTTTTCAACTTATATTCAATTGAATAGACTGCAAAGACAAGGTATTTAATGTTCGAACTGGTAGACTTTGTTATTTTTTGCAAATATTAGCTCATTTGGAAATTGATGCCTGCAACATGTTTCGAAAAAAGCTGGCACAAGTGGCAAGGAAGACTGAGAAAGTTGAGGAATGCTCATCAAACACTTATTTGGAACATCCCACAGGTGAACAGGCTAATTGGGAACAGGTGGGTGCCATGATTGGGTATAAAAAGCAGCTTCCATGAAATGCTCAGTCATTCACAAACAAGGATGGGGCGAGGGTCACCACTTTGTGAACAAATGCGTGAGCGAGTTGTTGAACAGTTTAGGAACAACATTTATCAACGAGCTATTGCAAGGAATTTAGGGATTTCACCATCCAAGGTCTGTAATGTCATCAAAAGGTTCAGAGAATCTGGTGAAATCACAGCACGTAAAATGGAATGCCCGTGACCTCAGGCGATACTGCATCAAAAACCGACATCAGTGTGTAAAGGATATCACCACATGGGCTCAGGAACACTTCAGAAAACCAGTCTCTGTAACTTACAGTTCGTCGCTACATCGGTAAGTGCAAGTTAAAACTCTACTGTGCAAATCGAAAGCCAGTTATCAACAACACCCAGAAACGTCGCCGGCTTCGCTGGGCCCGAGCTCATCTAAGATAGACTGACGCAAAGTGGAAAAGTGTTCTGTGGTCTGACGAGTCCACATTTCCATATATTATATATATTTGTTTTGCGAAATGAGTTATTTACACAGTAAGATTCTGTAAATGTTTATTTACATACCTTCAATGTTTCCAAACGGTGCCTGTAACACAGCAGTAAAACGGCAGATCAAACAAAACAGAAGTCATCGTCATGGACCCACTAGCTGCGGAAGCTAGCTCTAGAATCAGCTAAACAGACTCAATAACTCCACAGTGACGTTTTGGTGAATTTACTGGAGGAATTTGTGAAACTAAAACAATACAAAAAGAATGCCATTGTAAGTTAATACCACTAACACGGGCACTCGTAAACGTTTTAGCATATTAGCATGATAGCATGTACAAATATGCATGAAAACAATCCTACACATGAGACGGTTTATTAAGTATGAGTAGTTTTAGTTACATTGTAAAACTTACAAACATGGCTTGGCGTGATTAATGAAGAATCCATAGGAGTAGAAACGCTATGGACGACGAGAAGACGGAACGTACTTGTACTTCCGGTTGAAAGCACTCCACCTGCAGTGAGCAAACCCTTTCAAAAGTTGGCGCCATAGCACAAACAGCATTGATTGATTGATTGAAACTTTTATTAGTAGTGTAGTAGAATTTCTGACCTTTGAACTATATTTCATGTCTGTCAAGAATGTACGCTCATTTAATTTCTCTTCTATTCTGTGCCATTGAATGGACCGGGTGTGGGACAAAAGTGAATATTAAGTCGTGCCAACCTGTCTACAGAATATTTTGATTGTCTAAGTATGATTAAGGGATTCAAGGATGTTGCAAAACAAACATGTCGAAGACCACAAAATCATGACGCACAAGGAAAAACAGACTGACGCACGAAGAAACAGATAAAAATGTCCAGGAGACCAGGACTAGAGAGAGATTGCTTTTTGTGTGTCCTGCGGAGGACGGCCTTTTGTTTGCAGGGACAAAACAATCCAACGTATGCACTTTTGACTATGAGTAAATAAACTTGTTGTACTAAATTCACTTTTGTTGCTGTTTAAGCCTTGGACAATCCACTACAGTAGATTGCACAGTACAGTACATATTCCGTACAATTGACCACTAAATGGCAACACCCGAATAAGTTGTTCAACTTGTTTGAGTCGGGGTCCACGTTAAAAGCACACCTTTTCAGTGTCTCCCCTTGTGTTCAATGCCATTTGCATTATGGTCGTTAGCGAAGAAAAGTAATAAAATAGTTGCGCCGTTTTATAAGCCACAGGGTTCAAAGCGTAGGACAAAAGTAGCTGCTTATAGTCTGGAATTTACGGTGTAGATTCTATTGGTTTATAAAATGAAAAATATCAAAACTGCTTAGATTTTTCAGTGTGTGGCCGTAGGAGGAGAAGTTTGGACACCCGTGCTACAGATCAAATATTTTGGAATCGCCTCTAAACGTTGGATTAAAGCCCCTTTAGTCATTTCAATAACTCACCAGAATTGTTGGGTTAGGTTGAGGGGTTATTGACATTTTTATGCTTTGCACTCAACAATATGAGAAGGTATTTTCCATTCTATGATCGTTTTCCGTAAAAAAAAAAAAAGTTTATAACGCCCTGACCTCGACCACGAGAAAACCAATTTGAACAAACATCGCGAGCCAGCAAGGCCATCTTGTCCAACATCAGTGACCTCATTAATCATTGGATTAAACAATAACAAAACATGCATTGCGTGGAGACATAATGACCAAATGGCCTTTTAATAGACTTTTTCTTGATATTCTCTGGTGTCGCGTATTGACCAGGAGATACGAGGGGGCTGACGAAGGGCCGTAAAGTTGAAACAGTGCAGGCTGATACGATATCACGTCATCAACATCCAGTCGACTGAAGCCAAAAGCGAGGGATTTGACGGGAATACGACGAGATAATTGAACTCAGCTATCTTAATAATCAAGCAGACACACGGCACGGCAGTACTTCATGGTATTCATTAAGTTCTGAAATAAGCAGCTATCTTTGATCAAGCATGCGAGGCTCGCATTTCGCATTTCGGCGATGACAGAAGTAGGTACTGGTTGAAGTCGGAGAGCAAAGCCCACTTGACCACGTGCGTCGGATTATGTTCTGAGTCAGCACCCTGGCACTTCTTTTTAAGACTTTTTTTGATGTATGAGCTGTGAAACCATGCAAAATGTTGGTGTTCGTCATGAGGGCTCGCACATTGCTGGGGTTTTTTGCTTCTTCTATACATTTAGACGCCTTTTTGAGGCCCCTAACATGTAGGAAAAGTCCCCATAGTTTGCATATATTTATGGGTTGCCGGAAATTAATTTTCTAAATTGACTCTCTAGCGCCACCTTTAAAATTTGTTCCACGTATCGACATGAAAATCACGGGACACGTCGGTCATGGCGGGATGCACATAAAAGTCTCAGGAACCCATACCTGAAAACACACAGGAAGTCGGTCATCTTGGTTTTTGTCTTTCATTTTTCGGCAAACAAAAGGGGTCGTACTTTCACGAAGTCCTCTTAGGGACTGTGGACAAACGAGTCGCGGTTAAAATTACAGATACTACACATATAGTCGATGATAAATAGCAAACTATTTTTTCTCACGGGCGCCAACTCCGATTGTTTTTGGCCATTTTTCGGCAAAAAAGGGGTCGTAGCTTAACGAACTCCTCTTAGGGACTGTGGCCAAATGAGTCATAGTTGAAATTACAAATACTACACATGTAGGCGATGATAAATTGCTAACTATTTTTTCTTACGACATAAGATGTGAGCGTGGTATGGCGCTAAACTTTGCTACGATGGTTTTTGGCCTTTTTTCGGTAAAAAAAAGGGGTCGTACTTTAACGAACTCCTCCTAGGGACTTTGACCAAACGAGTCGCGGTTAAAATAACAGATAGTACACATATAGTCGATGATAATTAGCAAACTATTTTTCCTCACACCAGAAGTGGTATGGCGCCAAACTTTGCTCCGATTATATTTGGCCATTTTTCGGCAAAAAAAGGGGTCGCACTTAACAAACTCCTCTTAGGGACTGTGGCCAAACGAGTCGCAGTTGAGATTACAAATACTACACATATAGGCGATGATAAATTGCTAAATATTTTTTTCTTACGACATAAGATGTGAGCGTGGTATGGCGCCAAACTTTGCTCCGATAGTTTTTGGCCATTTTTCGTCAAAAAAACCGGGTCGTACTTTAACAAACTCCTCCTAGGGACTTTGACAAAATGAGTTGTGGTTAAAATTACAGATACTATACATATAGGCCATGATAAATAGCAAACAATTTTTTCTCACGCCAGAAGTGGTGTGGCGCCAAACTTTGCTCTGATTATTTTTGGCCATTTTTCGGCAAAAAAGGGGTCATACTTTAACAAACTCCTCTTAGGGACTGTGGCCAAATGAGTCATAGTTGAAATTACAAATACTACACATGTAGGCGATGATAAATTGCTAACTATTTTTTCTTACGACATAAGATGTGAGCGTGGTATGGCGGCAAACTTTGCTCCGATTGTTTTTGGCCATTTTTCGGCAAAAAAGGGGTCGTAGTTTAACGAACTCCTCTTAGGGACTGTGGCCAAATGAGTCATAGTTGAAATTACAAATACTACACATGTAGGCGATGATAAATTGCTAACTATTTTTTCTTACGAAATAAGATGTGAGCGTGGTATGGCGCTAAACTTTGCTCCGGTTGTTTTGGGCCATTTTTCGGCAAAAAAAAGGGGTCTTACTTTAACAAACTCTACCTAGGGACTTTGGCCAAATGAGTCACGGTTAAAATTACAAATACTACACATATAGGCGATGATAAATTGCAAAAAAAAAAAAAATATTGCGCCATAAGATGTGAGCGTGGTATGACGCCAAACTTTGCTTGAATGGTTTTTGGTAATTTTTCTGCAAAAAAAAAGGGGTTTTACTTTAACAAATTCCTCTTAGGGACTTTGGCCAAACGAGTCGCAGTTAAAATTACAGATACTACTAGAGATGTCGGATAATATCGGCCTGCCGATATTATCGGCCGATATATGCGTTAAAATGTAATATCGGAAATTATCGGTATCATTTTTTTTATTATCGGTATCGTTTTTTTTTTTTTTTTTAATTAAATCAACATAAAAAACACAAGATACACTTACAATTAGTACACCAACCCAAAAAACCTCCCTCCCCCATTTACACTCATTCACACAAAAGGGTTGTTTCTTTCTGTTATTAATATTCTGGTTCGTACATTATATATCAATATATATCAATACAGTCTGCAAGGGATACAGTCCGTAAGCACACATGATTGTGCGTCCTGCTGGTCCACTAATAGTACTAACCTTTAACAGTTAATTTGACTAATTTTCATTCATTACTAGTTTCTATGTAACTGTTTTTATATTGTTGTACTTTCTTTTTTATTCAAGAAAATGTTTTTAATTTATTTATCTTATTTTACAATTTTTTTTAAAAAGTACCTTATCTTCACCATACCTGGTTGTCCAAATTAGGCATAATAATGTGTTAATTCCACGACTGCATATATCGGTTGATATCGGTATCGGTTGATATCGGTATCGGTAATTAAAGAGTTGGACAATATCGGAATATCGGATATCGGCAAAAAGCCATTATCGGACATCCCTAGATACTACACACATAGGCGATGATAAATAGCAAACAATTTTTTCTCACGTCATAAGTGGTATGGCACCAAACTTTGCTCCGATTGTTTTTGGCCATTTTTCGGCCAAAAAAAAGGGGTCGTACTTTAACGAACTCCTCTTAGGGACTGTGGCCAAACGAGTCGCAGTTAAGATTACAAATACTACACATATAGGCGATGATCAATTGCTAACTATTTTTTTCTTACGACATAAGATGTGAGCGTGGTATGGCGCCAAACTTTGCTCTGATGGTTTCTGGCCATTTTTCGGCAAAAACAACGGATCGTACTTTAACAAACTCCTCCTAGGGACTTTGGCCAAACGAGTCGCGATTAAAATTACAGATACTACACATATAGGCGATGATAAATCACAAACAAGTTTTTATTACGCCATAAGATGTGAGCGTGGTATGGCGCCAAACTTTGCCCTGGTGATTTTTGGAGATTTTTCGGCAAAAAAGGGGTTGTACTTTACCCAACTCCTAGGGTCTTTGACCAAATAAGTTGCGGTTAAAAATTACAGATACTACACATATAGGCGATGATAAATTGAAAACAAATTTTGCCTACGCCATAAGATGTGGGCGTGGCTTGGCGCCAAACATTGCTCCGATGATTCGCCACACAACACGAAACGTTAATAACTCGGCTCCACAAAATAATATCTCGATCTTATTTGGTAGAAATGATGAGGATGACACCCTGAAGTGCCCGATGGGTCAGTACCTGTTCTTACCTACTCGTAGTGGGTGGAGCCTAGCATCAAAAACCGCCCCACGCCATCACAAATCTGTCATGTATGCACTTTAGCTGATCCGAGACGGATACTAAACCAATAGCTGATGATAAATTGAAAAAAAATGGTCGGCGAAGTACAGGATGTGGGCGTGGCATGGCGCCACACTTTGATCTGATGGTTCGCCACGAAACACGAAACGTTAATAAATCGGTTTCACAAGTTAAGATTGCTGTGTTGTTTTTCTTCTCTATGTTGGACGCCTTTTAAAGGCTCTTAACATGCACGAAAAAGTCCCCCAAATTTTTGGTGGTGCGTCAGGGCGACATGCGTGCCGGCGGACTCGCCTAAACCCACCGGCGCAACCGGGGCGAGGGCCCGTTCAATGCACTTTTAATTGTGTTGTGGTTTTTAACTCAAACGCAGTCGGTCCATAAGGAATATTGCAAGAGGCACTGCTGGCTCAATAATACGACTTAATTTATCCCAAGCTGCAGTGTGTTGTCATATAATGTTACTCATAACAATCATGTGGATAATCTGTGTACTGTTCTTCCTCCAAGAAATCTCTCCACCCTCTATCTCCTGAGAGCCATCCAGCGGCCGCCAGATCCTTAAAGCTCCTCGCCAAGATACCCAGAGATGCCGAAGCTGTCATTGTTTTAGTTGGTGAGCGCTTACAATTTTGGACCAAGTACTTCTTCATTTACTTTGGCTTATCTTTAAAAAAAAAAGCACATCATTAAGTGCATGCTGTCACTGTACAGCCCAAATCAATTAAATCTATTCAGACCAGTTTTTGTCTCATTCTGTTGAGCGTTTTAGCTGCACGTCACGGCGTTCTGTTGAAAATAATTTGAATAAGTTAAACACAACATTTTTTGGGACAAGTACTTTAAAAAAAAATATATATTTACAGGCAATTTTAAGATTTCTAAAAAGTTCACTCAGACCTCCACCAAGGAGACTTACTGTATTGTAGGGCTACACAAAAAAAATAATATATATATATTTTTTTAAATGTTCGAGATTGATTCCTAACTTTCCAAACAGATTAAAATATATAAATAAAATAAATAAATTGTTCTTAAAAATAAAAATAAAAAAATAAAAAAATAAATAAATATATATATATATATATATATATATATATATATATATATATATATATATATATATATATATATATATATATATATATATATATATATATATATATATATATATATATATATATATATATATATATATATATATATATATATATATATATATATATATATATATATATATATATATATATATATATATATGTCTTAATTAGATTATCCAAAAAAATATAGTGCTCGATACCGTGGTAGAGCGTTATATGTATGTGTGGGAAAAAAAATCACAAGACTATTTCATCTCTACAGGCCTGTTTCATGAGGGGTTTCCTCAATCCTCAGGAGATTTTAATGGAAGCATTCACATAGGTGTACCATGGTATGTGAATGCTTCCATCAAAATCTCCTGAGGATTGAGGAAACCCCTCATGAAACAGGCCTGTAGAGATGAAATAGTCTTGTGATTTTTTTTCCCACACATACATATATATATATATATATATATATATATATATATATATATATATATATATATATATATATATATATATATATATATATATATATATATATATATATATATATATATATATATATATATATATATATATATATGTATGTATATATATATATATATATATATATATATATATATATATATATACATATACATATATATATATATATATATATATATATATATATATACATATATATATATATATATATATATATATATATATATATATATATATATATATATTCACACACATACACACACACACACACACACACACATTTATATATGTGTATATATACAGTATATGTGTGTGTGTATATATGTATATATATATATATATATATGTATATATATATATATATATATATATATATATATATATATATATATATATATATATATATATATATATATATATATATATATATATATATATATATATATATATATATATATATTTATTTTATTTATTTATTTTTTAAAAGAAAATACTATTTAAAAAAAGACGTTTTTATGCAATCTCCATGCCTCTGCACTTGTTTTTTTTACATTTTTTTATCATAATTAATATACCAAATATTACATTGCAATAATCGGTTTGACGTGAGAGAATTGTGTTGAATCATGATTCTATTTTGGAACATAGGTGTACTGTACAGTAAACCCTTCTTTATTTCTGTCAGTTGGTTTCCGGACATTGTCGCGATAATTGAATGAATAGAGCATAAAAAAGCTGTTTAGTATCTTCGGAATACATTTTTTAAATTTATTTTTTCCCCGTGTTTTTAAAAAAAAAATTTTTTAATTTGTATTTATTCATTTGATAGGGAAATCATAATACAGGTACTGAGAAAACAGACACTTGTTTCCCTCCCCCCAAAATAAAATAAATAAATAAAATATACAAAAATAATAATAAAAAAACAGATAAATAAATTAAGTAATTAATTAAATATTCTAACACAGTGTTACTGTTCAAACTGTGTGTAATGTTACAGTGGCCAAAACATTAGATTTACTTGTCAAATAAAACCTCTGCCTTGTTTTAAATGAATACTTGGGCCTACTACGCTACTGTTTTTTAATGGGATTTTGTTTAACGAGTATATTCAATATTTTTGGCCACTATGTTTGAATATAAGAAAATAAAACACTGTACTTGAATTACGTGATTCGTTGGCATACCACCACATAGAGCTTGCGTTCCACTCGTACCACAGTCTGAGAATCCCTGTTCCGGATAATGAATATTGTACCACAACAATACAATACAATGTACTGCAATCAACTATAGTAATTTGATGAAGTAACGTAATAATAATGCACGGCATGTACCTTGGAGAGCAGACTTCTACGGTATCTCTTGCAAGCAACTTCTCCATCAAACACACCATCAGCAGCTTCTCCGTGGTTTCATGGAATAATACAAGTCATGTTTTTCGATGATTTATTTCTTTAATTCAATGATTATAATATGCTTCTTTTTCAGCACTGTTTTGCACACCCACTTTATTTATTTACAGGGTTAAAAAAAGGTCTCGAGCTATAAGCTAATGCTAGCAGTAACCTAATTTTTTGCTCGCAACTCAAAGCATAACAATTACAAACAAAAAAAAAGAGTGTTAGCTGGTGCACGCATAAGTTGAGGTTACACTATATTACAGCCATTGGAAGATGGTCAAAGAACAGAACATATTAACGTGTTTTTGTTGTTTTGTTTATCAGGGTGTGTTGAATTTCTGGAGCAGCCAGCCATGGCTTTCCTTCGGCTCAATGAGGCTGTGCTTCTGGAGTCGGTGTTGGAGGTCCCTGTTCCTGTCCGCTTCATTTTCGTTCTCCTCGGTCCCAGTCAGTCCAACATGGACTATCATGAGATTGGACGTTCCTTCTCAACCCTCATGTCTGACAAGGTACAGTACGCTACCCGGGCCATATATACAGTATATATAAGGGCTGCAACAACTAATCGATTAAATCAATTAAAATCGATTATAAAAATAGTTGGCGATTAATTTAGTCATCGATTCGTTGGATCTATGCTATGCGCATGCGCAGAGGCAATTTTTAATTTTTAATTTATTTTTTTATTTGTATTTTATCTTATTTTTAAAAAAATATAAACTATATATATATATAAACTATATATATATATAAACTGCAACATGTACAAACAGCTGAGAAACAATAATCAAAATAAGTATGGTGCCAGTATGCTGTTTTTTTCAATAAAATATTGGAAAGGATAGAAATGTAGTTTGTCTCTTTTATCCGATTATTAATCGATTAATCGAAGTAATAATCAACAGATTAATCGAATATCAAATGAATCGTTAGTTGCAGCCCTAATATATATATATATATATATATATATATATATATATATATATATATATGTTTGTATGTATGTATGTATGTATATATACATATACACTACCGTTCAAAAGTTTGGGGTCACCCAAACAATTTTGTGGAATAGCCTTCATTTCTAAGAACAAGAATAGACTGTCGAGTTTCAGATGAAAGTTCTCTTTTTCTGGCCATTTTGAGCGTTTAATTGACCCCACAAATGTGATGCTCCAGAAACTCAATCTGCTCAAAGGAAGGTCAGTTTTGTAGCTTCTGTAACGAGCTAATCTGTTTTCAGATGTGTGAACATGATTGCACAAGGGTTTTTTTTTTTTCACAAAGAAATACAATCATGTGTGCTTACGGACTGTATCCCTGCAGACTGTATTGATCTATATTGATATATAATGTAGATATTGTGTTTTTTATTTTGATTTAATTTAAAAAAAAAAAAAAAAAATTTTTTTTTTTTTTTTTTTTAAAATTCTTGTGCGGCCCGGTACCAATCGATCCGCGGGCCCGGTGGTTGGGGACCACTGTTCTAAACTTTAAGATTATTTAATGTTCCAAGCATTTTTTTTATGGTTATCAAAAATAAACACTTAAATATCTGCTTGGCATCTTGACTTAGGTTTTCAAAGCAAGGTATCCATCAGACTGTAAAAAAATGTAATAATCAAAAACAGTTGCTTTTGCAAGTATGTTTTATTTCATATAAATTCACTGTAACACGTGGCCCTCTGAGGGCAGCCAATAATTGCGAGGTGGCCCTTATTAAAAATGAGCCTGACGTCCCTGCTTCACATCAAGTTTAGTTTAAGATAATATAACTCATTACTGATTTAGCTTAGGATCACAGGTGAGCTGGATGGAGCCTATCCCAGCTGACCCGTGACCAGTGTCGTGTCTCCAAATGAACCTGTGATGTAGGTTTATGGACTGTGAAGAAACCAGAGCACCCGGAATAAACCGAGCGTACCAACTCCACACAGTGTGGTGTGAACCCAGAACCACCTGGCGCTGAGGCAGTTATTCTAACCACATGTCCCACAGTGCTACCCATAAGGAAACACTTAAGGGTTTTTTTTAGTACGACCTTTGACCAACTAAGATACATGAATATATTTGTTTACCACACCCCTTCCTTGATAAACTGGTCAGCACCATTAATCACATAAAAATACAAAGTACTGGGTTTTTTTCCATGCTTTCCAACTTAATACCCAATATAAAATTCATAGTGTACTGTCAGAAAATAACACCATTTTTTAAAATCTTATTTCAGAACTTCCATGAGGTTGCTTATTTCGCTGACAACAGACAGGACCTACTGAATGGCATCAATGAGTTCTTGGACTGCAGCATTGTCATCCCACCGTCTGACGTGGAGGGTAAAGACCTCCTGAAGACGGTGGCCGACTTCCAGAAGCAGATGCTGCGCAAGCGTAAGGAAAGAGAGTTGAAGAAGCACCATTCATCGGCTGGCATGGAACAGGACAACAAAGGTATTCGATATCGTCTCCAACTTTTTGTACACAAAGGCCCGTTGGATTGTGCGGAAACAAAAATTATGTATTTTGGAATATAATTACCATAACATCCATACCAAAGACCAAGGGACTGGGGCCTAATGTTTTAGCAAGGACAGCAAGTCCTCTCCTGTGTTGTAATAATACATTGACACATTTTCAAGGGTTGACCGGTCCTCAAGTACAAAAAGGTTGGGGACCACTGACTTAAAGTATTAATAAACACAAACATTGAGATTAGTGCAAGTTTGCTGATTGTGAACCAAACCTGCAACTTTCCTTCCAGATATGAGTCCAGAGGAGGAGGAGAATGAAGAACAAGAGATTGACCCATTGATGCGTTCAGGGGTTCCTTTTGGAGGACTGATCCACGACATTCGCCGCCGGTACCCTCACTATGTCAGTGACTTGAAAGACGCCGTGGACACGCAATGCATCGCTGCTGTCATCTTCATTTACTTTGCCGCTCTGTCACCCACCATAACGTTCGGAGGCTTGCTAGGTAAGGTCACACTTCAAAGTGTCGGATGAATAGATGAGCACTGATGCAATGATGTATAATAGGGAAGGGATTCGTGGGGCCCCGACTGCATGTAAAGTAACTATATATATATATATATATATATATATATATATATATATATATATATATATATATATATATATATATATATATATATATACACTACTGTTCAAAAGTTTGGGGTCACATTGAAATGTCCTTACTTTTGAAGGAAAAGCACTGTACTTTTCAATGAAGATAACTTTAAACTAGTCTTAACTTTAAAGAAATACACTCTATACATTGCTAATGTGGTAAATGACTATTCTAGCTGCAAATGTCTGGTTTTTGGTGCAATATCTACACAGGTGTATAGAGGCCCATTTCCAGCAACTATCACTCCAGTGTTCTAATGGTACAATGTGTTTGCTCATTGCCTCAGAAGGCTAATTGATGATTAGAAAACCCTTGTGCAATCATGTTCACACATCTGAAAACAGTTTAGCTCGTTACAGAAGCTACAAAACTGACCTTCCTTTGAGCAGATTGAGTTTCTGGAGCATCACATTTGTGGGGTCAATTAAACGCTCAAAATGGCCAGAAAAAGAGAACTTTCATCTGAAACTCGACAGTCTATTCTTGTTCTTAGAAATTAAGGCTATTCCACAAAATTGTTTGGGTGACCCCAAACTTTTGAACGGTAGTGTATATCAATAAATCAATCAATCAATGTTTATTTATATAGCCCTAAATCACAAGTGTCTCAAAGGGCTGTACAAGCCACAACGACATCCTCGGTACAGAGCCCACATACGGGCAAGGAAAACTCACCCCAGTGGGACGTCAATGTGAATGACTATGAGAAACCTTGGAGAGGACCGCATATGTGGGTAACCCCCCCCCCCCCCCTCTAGGGGAGACCGAAAGCAATGGATGTCGAGTGGGTTTGACATAATATTGTGAAAGTCCAACACATCAGCGAAAGTCCAGTCCATGGTGGGGCCAGCAGGAACCATCCCGAGCGGAGACGGGTCAGCAGCGTAGAGATATCCCCATCCGATGAACAGGCTAGCGGTCCACCCCGGGTTGAGAGCAGAGTAGAAAAGAAAAGAAAAGAAACGGCAGATCAACTGGTCTAAAAAGGGAGTCTATTTAAAGGCTAGAGTATACAAATGAGTTTTAAGATGAGACTTAAATGCTTCTACTGAGGTAGCATCTCTAACTGTTACCGGGAGGGCATTCCATAGTATTGGAGCCCGAATAGAAAACGCTCTATAGCCCGCAGACTTTTTTTGGGCTCTGGGAATCACTAATAAGCCGGAGTTCTTTGAACGCAGATTTCTTGTCGGCACATATGGTACAATACAATCGGCGAGATAGGCAGGAGCTTGACCGTGTAGTATTTTATACGTAAGTAGTAAAACCTTAAAGTCGCATCTTAAGTGCACAGGAAGCCAGTGCAAGTGAGCCAGTATAGGCGTAATATGATCAAACTTTCTTGTTTTTGTCAAAAGTCTAGCAGCCGCATTTTGTACCATCTGTAATCTTTTAATGCTAGACATAGGGAGGCCCGAAAATAAAACGTTACAGTAATCGAGACGAGATGTAACGAACGCATGGATAATGATCTCAGCATCGCTTGTGGAAAAAATGGGACGAATTTTAGCGATATTACGGAGATGAAAGAAGGCCGTTTTAGTAACACTCTTAATGTGTGACTCAAACGAGAGAGTTGGGTCGAAGATAAAACCCAGATTCTTTACCGAGTCGCCTTGTTTAATTGTTTGGTTGTCAAATGTTAAGGTGGTATTATTAAATAGATGTCGGTGTTGAGCAGGACCGATAATCAGCATTTCCGTTTTCTTAGCGTTGAGTTGCAAAAAGTTAGCGGACATCCATTGTTTAATTTCACTAAGACACGCCTCCAGCTGACTACAATCCGGCGTGTTGGTCAGCTTTAGGGGCATGTAGAGTTGGGTGTCATCAGCATAACAGTGAAAGCTAACACCGTATTTACGTATGATGTCACCTAGCGGCAGCATGTAAATACTAAAGAGTGCAGGGCCAAGAACCGAACCCTGGGGAACTCCGCACGTTACCTTAACATAGTCCGAGGTCACATTGTTATGGGAGACACACTGCATCCTGTCAGTAAGATAAGAGTTAAACCAAGACAAGGCTAAGTCTGTCATCCCAATACACGTTTTGATACGCTCTAATAAAATATTATGATCAACAGTATCGAAAGCGGCGCTAAGATCAAGAAGCAGCAACATAGATGACGCATCAGAATCCATCGTTAGCAATAGATCATTAGTCATTTTTGCGAGGGCTGTCTCCGTAGAGTGATTTGCCCTGAAACCGGATTGAAAAGGTTCACAGAAATTGTTAGACGCTAAGTGTTCATTTAGCTGCTGTGCGACAATTTTTTCGAGGATTTTCGAGATAAACGGAAGGTGGGACACCGGCCGGTAGTTTACCATGAGGTCAGGATTGAGGTTAGGTCTTTTGAGTAGAGGATGAATAACCGCTTTTTTGAATGCTAGGGGAACAGTGCCAGAGGAAAGTGATACGTTTATAATATTTAACACTGATGGACCTAATAAAACAAAAAGCTCCTTAATAAGTTTCCCAGGAATTGGTTGTTTGTTTTGTCCCATTTACACATTATATATACATATACACATATACACATATATATATATATGTGTGTACATATATTAACATAATGGGTATGTAATTAATAT